>NC_073724.1:64720178-65023447 GCF_023634155.1 Falco peregrinus | reverse complement strand
AGTGAAGCATGAACTCCTTCCTCAAGGAATATCAAACCAATAATGGAAATTTAAGTTTAAAGGTCCAGTTATTTGAACAGATACTATGAAACAGAAAAAAGTGAAGAGCAGAAGTCTATCTAAATATTTTTCTTACTTCAGTTTGAATTAACGGTATTACTATTGATTAGTGGTAGAAAAAGTTGTCTTTTTGCTAGAAATTTTGAGGAATTCTCAAACAGCTGGTAAGTTAAAATGAGTAAGAAGTTTGACATTTTAAATGCAAAAGGATGCACTGGACTACATGGACAGCAAACCTTTTGCCTGTATACACACATTCTAAAACCCCCTAAATGAACAGCTGTCACACTTCCCTAGACAGTTTAAGAATTTAGTGATAAAAGCTTGCCTTTTTCCATGCTTCAGAAGGTACTTAAATCTGTAGTACTAGTACCATGTAAATAGTCGATTTCCCCCCCATCCCCTTAAACTAAAGGCCTATTTCTAGATTAAACAGACTACAAATAGCAGGTAAACGTTTATGTCCATACATCAGACTGCATCAGGTTGTTTTTGGCAAAACGTCTTCCCTGACAAGTATCTAACCTCCTTTAAAAAAATCTGCCAATAAAGGTCCCAGAATTTCCAGAACCACTGCTCCAACTAAAAGCTGAGATTTTATTAAAACCAAAATTATTTCACCTTTTCTTTTTAGAAACAGAAAGGAGATCACAGTCATCTTCATATTTTAAATTGAGACAACTCTTTTTTTCTTATATAAAACCACAACACAGCAGCTAGTGTCTCATGATGCTACCAGCAAAAATTTGAGGTCCTCTTCAAATGCAAATTATGTATCAGTAATTTGTGCTAAAATGAATCCAGTTGAATACAGTATGAAGGCAGATTTTTTTATCTACTACTAGATAACAGTCAGTCTGGTGATATGATTTAATTCTCGTAACTAAAAGTAAACCAGAAAAAAAAAACCATTTTCATTCTGTATTAGTATTCTAAGAAAAAGCGATGGATACTAGGATTTGGACATCAAACACATTACTTTTAGAGAATATCCAATGATGAAAAAAATCGTTTGACCAATTACCATATGGAGTTCACATGCTTCTTAAATGAAAAATGAATCAGTAGCTTCTTTAAAGATTAAGTCTATTGAAATAGACAAAGTCCAGACCACTCAAACTTGCTGATCATACCACAGCAGAACAGTATTAGGTATAGCACTAAAGCTTTTTTTGCTGATCATTCTGCAATTGTTTTTTCCCCTGTGTACTGCAGACTTCCAGTTACGCTCTAAATACACAGTGAAAATACTGACAAAGATTTCAGAACAACCTGGTACGTTACTCAGCTGGGACTATTTTGTATACTTGAAACTTTACATTCAATACTTTTTTTAATACAGAAGTAAACAAACTAAAAAGCTGTCATCAATGTAAGAAAAATACCATTTACAGGACAAGCTTGTAGAAAAATGCCTATTTCTAAAATTTTAGCACTCTCCTTCCAACAGAGGAAATAACATAGAATTAAATATTGATACTTCTTATTGTATACAGAAGGACTGTAAACTGCATGATTTGCTGTTCTTAGTCATTTTATATCACAGCTACTGTATTGCTCAGGAAAAAGCCACAGATTTTGGGGTAGTACTTACACTAAAGTCCACAGTATTATCTATTGCTTCCAGCTTCACTGTGCCATAAGTATTAAGAAATCTTACTAGAGAGTCTGACGATTTACACAAATTGCTCTACTGTATAGATTTTAAGGGGTTTCTATCCTTTTATAATAATGTTAAGTCTAGCCCTGTAGCTTTTTCCATCCAATATTTCAACTGATTTCTCCTGCTGCTTGGCTCTTTCCCTCACTTTCTTACAAATAAAGTTATTATATAGAAATCATAACCATGTATATATAAAACTTTCTTCTAATATGGAATAAAAATATGTGAATGGAGAAACAAGAGCCTATACAAATTCTCTTTAGAATATTTTTTTTGCAGAAGTTGACATACCTTCACTTTAGAGTTTTCTATCAAATGCTGAGCCATTGATTTTATCAGAACGTCAAAGAAAAACCATGAATACTGCAGAGAAAAGAAAACATCTTGTAAAATTGCCACATGCATTCAACAACTATTTCAATACACTTAGCTCCTATTCTTCAGTTATGACCAGATAAGAACATGAAGTAAAAAGCACAGTTCAACATATACCTTAAGTAGCTTGTTGCTTGTAAGAAAGTCAGCAGATGGCTTTAAAATTGTCGTCATTGACTTTGTCAATTCTTCATGTACTGTCTTATATTCAGAAGCAACATAGGGTTCAGCTTTATAAGCATACTTGGGGAGGAAAATCAGAATAAAACATGAAACTATGACATAATATGAAACAATTAAAATTGAACAGATACAACTGAATTTAAATATGCTTTTTTTAGAGAAATAAAAAAAACCACATTTAATTTACTTTTACCTACCTTGACATAAGATCTCAGGTAGCTATCCAAGCCTTCTTCATGACACTGAGCAACAATATGGATAATGACTCTAAACAGAAGTCAGAAACCAAGTAAGCCTACAAAGCAAGCTATGATTGCAATAACACAAACGCTACTCAGTTACAGATTTACGTGATAACCCAGTCATCACCTAATCTCTATGAAGCACTTCAAATTCTTTACCTTGTCACGTTGACTGCAACTTCCTCTTGAGTTGCTCTGGTGAGAACTCTAAACAACTGGTTTAGAACAGTTGGCAGGAAAGCTATCATCACATGGCCTTCCATAGCATGAAGGCTCTAAAAGAAAGCAGTAATACTGTGAGAAACAATGGCATTTAAATCACAAGTTCTAAACCGATAAAACTTACTGCAAGTCTTTTTCCAAAAATACACACTGCTTGCACTATTTGGTGTTAACTACCTGACATACTGCATAGAAAGCAATTGAGAATAGTTTCCAACATAAATATTTGGTAAATGTTTTCTACATTAAGGTAAATTAGGGGTAAAAATTAGGTTTTATTAAAAGCATTTTAAAGTAGTTATTCATACTTTCCTTGAAATGCATACTAGGTCATGTTTCAATGCAAAGGCTATCTGTGTACGCCACAGCAAGCTGACACTGACACTCTGGTATACTTTGTTATTTCATCCACCAATGCAGACACTTAGCAAACACAAGTTCCACAAAAACATACAGGTTGCTTACCTGTGGTAAATGCAATATTAGTTACTGCAAAACAATAAACTAATACGTTAAAAAACAGAATGAACTAAAATCCTTAACTACCTAATGCTGGAAATCGGAGTCAGCGAATTACTAACCATTCAGCTTCTTCATGATATGCCTTTGCATTCCATCACAAACAAAAGATATTTTAGTCATAACCACCCTGACATAAAAGGCAGTGTATGGCATTTCATCCTACATTGTTTCATGCCACAAAATTCCCTCGAGTTCTAGGGAGTTTGAGGGGGGGGGGGGGGGGGGGGGGGGGGAAAAAAAGACTGAACGTGGTGAACGTGCATACAGACAACACATTGCAAACATTTAGATTCAGTGTTAACTAGCTGCCTTGTCTTTGAATGTTTGCCTGCATGCATATTCACACTATTTAGAACTCAAAACAGTCTTCCTTCCTACATGATCTGTGATTTTTCTTGGAAACAGCAGTTATATGCTACAGTATCTTTTCTATAAGCCTTGCATATCAGAGCATTGGGTAAACATGCAAATAGTACTTTAGCTCACTTTTGTCCAGGATGCAGAAATTTCTTGGTAAAGGTGATGTTTTAAGTAGGACTCTGAAATGGACTCATAACACAACTTCTGACGCCTTTGAGTATTCAATTACACTCAGACAAAAGACACCAGAAGTAGCTGTGCCCTTTGTTCTCTCAGGCAGCAACGGAGGTAACTGCAAGCAGATGCCTCAGCTTATGAGATGCTAAGTGGTGCTTGGGCTCATGAAACATGAAGGAGAGCATACAAACACCTCGAATCAGGTAAGTCTCAGAAAACCTTTAATTAGAAGTGTCAGGTGGTGCTTACACAAAATCCTGTTAGGGAGGGCAAGAACAGAAAAAAAGAGAACAGGACAACATTATCAGGTTTGGTAACCCAAGTTACTCTGCCAGTAGCACACCGACTTCGTGGAGAAGAGAAAATCTTAAGTATTTAAACATGTTATTGCCACTCCAGCATAGACATTAGCTGCAGGAAACTGCCACCAGAGAACTGGAATGTTGATCTTTAAGGAACATTTAGCAGTCAGGCTGGCCAAGTCTGGCCCAGGCAGGTACAAACTGCCATACAAAAGGCAAACTCTCAATACACAGGAGAAGTAACAAGGATCTGGGTCCCTGTGAGGCCTAGCTAGACAGGAATTCGGCCCAACAGAATTGAGAATAGCCATAATTTGTAGTAGACACAGAAGATAGCATTAGTTTTCTGTTAACATGAAGCGAAGCAATAAAGTCAATCTGATGTGTTAATCTAGTGGTGTGGAACATGTTCACAGAATCATAGAATCATTTAGGTTGGAATAGACCTTCAAGATCATCAAGTCCAACTGTTAACCCAGGACTGCCAAGCCCACCACTAAACCATGCCTCTAAGCACCATATCTATGTGTTTTCTGAATGCTTCCAGGGACAGTGATTCTACCACCTCTCTGGGCAGCCTGTTCCAATGCTTGACCACCCTTTCAGTGAAGTATTTTTTTCCCCAATACCCACTCTAAACCTCCACTGGTGCAACTTATGGCCACTTCCTCTTGTCCTGTCACTTGTTACCTGGGAGAAGAGAGCAACTCCCACCTTTCATACTGTACAGTGAGAGTGTTCTGGTGTTTAGTAACAAGCAAGAGCTGTAATGAGGTTCTGCAATTGCATTATTCTACCCCAGGAATTTTGGCAAGACACGGTCTTGTCACTGAACCTAAAGATTTTGCTGATGTAAAATTAATGTAACAATAAATAAATCATTTAAGCAAAGGAGTAAACTACCCAAACAGATTACAGTATATGTGATTATATACAACGGAAGTAAATCATGTGATCTGGGAGTGATCCAAAAAGTGGTTTTTTGAGCTTTCCCTAAAATGACGCTTTAATACCTGATAGTCACTGTGTTCTACCAGATTAACAAGAGTTTTAAGTACCAAGAAGAGAATCAAGCCTTTGATCCAGCCTGTCTTTTTTGACAGTCAGCAGGTAGCAAGATAAATCTCAAATTGCCATGCTAGTCCTTGAAGAGATTTTGATTATATCAGATCCAAGTAGAGCTCTGGTAAACTTAAGAAACAGTGGGACCTCTTGAAGCACTGTGAATCCTGATGAATCAAACAGGTCAGAAACTGACTGAGGGTTGTTTACAACTTCAGCTCCTGAGGTAAGAATCAACCAACTGCCCACAAAGTACAAGGTCGTTCCATTCCTCATAACATGAACAGTCACTGCTGCCAGAACCCTGGTAAAGAGGCTTTCTATGGTGTGCAAACTGGTTTTTTAATTGTAGTGATTCAGACTTGTTATGTATACAGAGATTTTAGTAATAATGGTTCTTTTCATTTAACATCTGACTATTCCTTTGACAAACTGATCTATATTACAGCATCAAAAAGAGAAAATTCTGTTTTTTCACCTGAACTTATCAATAAAGACATTCAATTCCCTGAGTTCCAGTATGGGCAACAAACCTTCCTTTCTTCTTGATACCAGAAAACCTCTGCCATTTTCTCTGGCACCTCAAGCAGCAGGGAACTTACATCCGTTGAAAAAAAGTAATGGAAATGATACTGACCATTTTAAAGAGCTTTGGTGAGCCACAGGTCAGACTAAGACCTCCAATTCACACTGACAGATACTCAGAACATACCATCTTATTACGCAGAGAGAAAAAAAAGAGAGGCTAGATTCCAATTATAAAGTTTCAGTGTCCAAACTGATCTCAAAACTACTACCAGAGGACAAGACGGCAAAGCTGACCCAATGAGAAAAATGCCTTTTATGACTAGGACTGCTAAAAACCTGGATGATTCCATTGCAAGAGGACACTGAATACCAATAACCGTAAATTCCCTGCCAGAAAAGTACAGTCGGGAAGTGAGAGGTAAAGAGGTTCCCTTCTTCAAACAGAAATCTCAGGCTGCAGGACCCACAGCGTCCCAGAGAGACAGAAATCCCCTTGACCCCAAGGTAAGATGAAACACTCTGAAGTGTGGTGAAGAGGTGGTTCTCCTCTTCTGAGATTTCTTCAGGGCACAAACCACATATACACAGTTAGAAAGACTATATTTTGAAAAGCATCACGATGACAGAGGATTTCCAAGTGTGGTATCAGGGAGGGATTCTGCACATAAGCTGTCTCCAGCTACAGTAGGACCTCTTGATGCTGTAGAGAGCTGACTTTGAAATTTATCTAGGGCAGGAAGTATCTTTGTGTTCTTTTTAAACTGCACATTCCATTAATAATGAGACCTACAAAATGTCTGAAGCTCCTCAGTTTTCCAAAATTATAAATACGTAATATAATCCGTTATTCACTATCATTTTATACCTTAAGGTATTTTACAAGATCAGTTCCTAGTGCACGAGCTCCAGACTCTGTTTTCTGACAGTACTGAAAAAAGTTATGCAAGTGCTGGTCCTGTCAAAGACAGAAAGAACAAGAAATAAAACAATATCTAATATTGCTATTCATAATTCAAAAAAGAACACATTAAAAATATTTGTATGTAGAAATGCATATGCATGTACATAGATTAAATTTTCAAAAATAATTTAAGTGCACTACTCCAAAGACTAGTCTACTCTACATGTAACATTATTTTTTTAACCCAGATAAGAAATTTCCAGTGATTTTTGAACACCTGTTATACAAAACACCACCTATATTTGCCTCAAACCAACCAACATGCAGAAAATATCATACTCAATGTTAGTTATCCCAACTGATCATAACATGTATTTTACAAGCAGCTATAATAGGATTCATTGCTTTGTATTTAGCTTACCAGTAAATAGCTTTCAGACAGCTATGACTTCTCATCTAACAGGAAAATTTAGACTGTAATGGATGACAACAGTAGACAAAATGCTCACATTCTGAGTAGTTTCCATTCAAGATCTACTGTTTTTCAGAGCTAATGTGAAAGACAGGTATCATGCAGAGTATCCAAGAGACAAAAAAGTAAGAGATCAGCATAATGAGTTTAAGAAACCTCCCAAATGTTGTCTAAACATATAAAAAACATTATTTCTGAAAATTTCTCTGATTTTATTTGTTTTATAACTCACCTGTGTATACACAGTTGACACCAGATGAGTGGATATTTTTAATAGTTGCTTGCCTCCATCTACCCATTTAATTTCAGGACCAGAGTGCTGCACACACACATGCAGAGGATAAGTACAATAATGCAGCAGTATACTAGATTAAAACAATTTGTTTATAGTACCACAAAAAACACTTTTTAAACAATAAGTTGAAGTAATGTGTGCAATGAATAAAGTCATAAAAAAAGGAAAATTATGCAGGCAATATTACCAAAAGCATTTATGAAGCTTAAAATGTTTTTTGAAAGTCCCACAGTAGTTTCCTCACTGGCTAAGAGAATTGCTTTTCGATGTTGATTTCATGTTTCCCCTACAGCTCTGCAAAGAAACTTCTGACTAGAGAGAAATATCTACCAGTTTTCTAAGAAAAATAACACAAGAGTTTACACAGGTACTGACACAGTTTAATCCTCAATTTAGGTCACAGAGAGGCAGCATCCAGTGCTTCCTCCCCACCCCATTCCAAAGAACTGAGAATAGGAATGCTCAGCTCTCTACCCTGACAACCACTTAGGGAGAGATTTTACTGCTGTATCTATAACTAGTCATATTGGTCCTAGCCTTCCACCCATGGGCATGAGCAGAGAGGAATAGCAGAGGCATAAAGAATACACCTACGATGTGAAAACATGAAAGATGTGAAGGAGATGATGGTTGGAAAGCTTACAGCAGAGTTTAAAAACTAAAAGGTTGTAGAATAAGAGGAGAGCAGCAGCTCTCGCTGTTGATTTTAGGCCTCCTCCACCACAATGAGTCAATTTTGTCTCTGCATTTCATTCTCTTAGTCAAATCCTCTATCACATTTTACATTTTGTATCCTCCTTGGTATTACTTTTACTACTACAATTTTGCAAGCTTTCTGCTTTGTAAAAGACAACCATAAATTTTACTAGTGAAGTATAAAGATCACAAAAATCAAGATGTGAGAATAAGACTTTTTCAGGAATAAAGGACTTACTGAAAGGAGACAGCATGAAATGCTAAAAAGAATTTAGTAAAGGACTTCAGATTATTTGCGTATCTTCATAAACTCGAAATAGTTTAATGTATTTTAAAATTACTGTAACTTCTAGTTAATTATCACTACCAAAAAAATGAAGCTTAAAACATTCTTAAGTACATCAGCTAAATAATAACAGAAATAAGTACTTAACAACTTAAAAGAAAAACTACATTAGGGCAGATTGATTCAAATTCTGGTAAGTCAGAATTTAGTCATAAGTTTTGTCTCCCATTTCTGTTTGGGTTGGTTTGTTTCCTCTAAGCCAGATGCCTAATTTTTGCAAAGTACTCAACTTCAACTACAAAAGAAAAATATTTCTACTAGAAAATTACTTAAATCTTATCAGACTGGGGAATTACAACAAAACCTTCTCTCCACTTAATTTTTTTTGTTAAGTATTAGAGTAATTTTATATAACATACCTTCCCAACCCCTACTTCTTGATAATTAAGATAGCCTGATGGAAGATTTGCTGACACTGGGATGTGTTGCTCATTGGTCACCACTCTTCCATCTTTTATTAGAGGAAGCCAAGAATATCCAACTATGGAACATGAAAGGCAAGTAATTTCAAATATGTTACAAATCTTTACATAAATTCTTACAAAAGTCTTACTGTACACTTTTGATACACAACTCAAACCAGACAATATTACTTTAAGGTATGATATGAGTTACATTTAAGGTAAAATGATTTGAGCTTAAATGATTAGAAATAATTAAAAAGTCAAATAAATTGCCACTGAGTTTGGAAAAAGCATACATTTGATGTACATTCTAAAACAACATTGGAAACATTAAAATTAAAATAAATACTTAGCAAAATCTTTCAGTCTACAATGTAATTAGGGAGCATTAAATGGATCACAAAAATCACGGGTTACCCAAACAGCATATTTCATAAAATCTCCTCAGTAGTTACTGAAAGTAAAGCATTAGCATACAAACCTTGTGTTTCAACAACATCCTTCTTCTTTGTACTCCCTTTGCTTGAATTATCACAACTAACATGGTAGAAGGTGAACAATAAATGGTGCTTTTCATGTAACTGCGTGGGCAACTCTATTTTAATCTGAAAGATAAAGAATCACCACCTTTGTAGAAGTCTTCAGCTAAAACACTGACGTGCCTCACTGCTTGCAGTAAGCAAGTCCAGGTTATGTGTTATTTGAAGCATGATCAAGAATCACACAAACAAAACTTACAAAAATTTACTTATAGTGAAAAGGGCCCTGATTTATCTGAAGTAACTTCGCAATCCTCAAATTTTTTCTTGTATTTTTCAAACTTACATAATATCTAAACCAGTAAAAGTTACCTCAGAAAGGTAGCTTACCTCATCATAAAACTCCGGATTTTGATGGTGATGAAGAACAGCAGCAAACGCACTTCTAGTAAATACTGGCCCACCTGGCCTACCATAGATACACTAATAATAGAAAAAAAAAGGAAAAAAGAACAAAAAAACCCCCAGTGATTCTTTTTCTTTCTCCACTTAGAACCTGTTTCACCTAGAATTTGAAACATTTTAACTTGTGTTTAACTTGGTTCCTTTGCACAGACAGGGAATGACACAATGTGTACTCTGCCTGCTGTGCAGTAGAGCTCACACTGTGATTTCACCTTAGGATTCCTATACATTTTCCTACTTCTTTTCTTCCAGGCACCTCTTATACACTGTGGTAGCTCATGAACAAACACACTTGGCTCTGCAGTTGACCTAAAGTTTTACTGTTTTAAGTTAAAGAATTCCTCCTGTGGAGCAGGCATAAGCCACCCTTGTTTGCAACAAGTTTATTCTTGGAATTTTTGTTGATAGAAAGAAATTACATGCTCTGAGAGTTCTTTAGTAATCTTTTATATCAAAACCAAGCAAGTATCTAGAAGCTACTCTTATGCCAAATGCAAAAGGACAGAAAATCACCAGCCCAATTAATCCAGTGCTACTGTGTTACTTAGCTAACTGTTCACTATTTTCTTTCATCAGCTACAAAAATCAAAAGACTAACCTTTAAAGGCAAAGAATCCTCTTCATCAGAATCCTTGAACTCAATGCATACTGCAATATTTCTAGCCTAAAGCAGTATTTAAAAATAAAAAACCAACACTTAATGGAAGGCTTATCACAGAAATATAATATGTAAACAATTTTAACCAATCCTGAGAAAGAAGAATGTACAGTTTTCCTGTACTCACCTTTGCAAAAGACTTTTGACTGTCATATTTCAGATACTTGGGATAAACATAAAGATGATTGTTGTAGATGGTGAAAGGCTGAGTGTGTTTTGGTATGCAGGGAACAAACTCCTCTATTTCAAATGTTATTAGTGTCTTGGTACCATTTTCAAACTGTTTCATGGGAATGTATGATGAGTTAACATAATCTGAAAATAAATATAAGAAAACAATAAAAAACTGGGAAAAAAAGCTTGAATGTTCATTTAGCGGTGTTTATTAATACTTACTTGGAAAATCTGGTGACACATTATCAATTGTAACATCCAGATTTCCTAAAACAACAGGAAGTTTGGCCATCTTTTCAGGTCTATAGGAAGGAAAAAACCCACAAAATCAGGCTAAATGCAAAAATATCAGATGCCAGAGAAAAGAGGTAATAGGAAACAGAGGCAAAAGTAATACCCTGAAATAGGAGTATGAAAGGAAAGGTGGTTTGGGGGTGGATGACTGATCTGGTGTTGCTTTTTGCACAGATTTAGTTTTCTTCTCCTTTAAATTCTCAAAAAAAAAAAAAAAAAGGCAAAAAAAGCATGCTTTATTCACAAGCGTGGAAAAGGTTAAGCAAAAAAAACAATGTTTTTCTTTAAATCAAAATGAAAAACTTTGTTAGATAGGGGGGTTTTGCCAGGTAATAATATAGTTTGCAGAAAAGAGGGGACCTATAAGTAAGCTTTTTAAATCTCAATGGCCAGTAATAAGCGTTTATGGTAATGGGGTAGACTTGGGAGAACAGCAAAGGGGTAGAGAATCAAGAAGTTAACAAAATGCATCTTCTACTCTGTCTCCTCCTTTATCTGGAATAATAACTCATGCTGTAAAACATTTACTGTTAACTAGCCTACTATGAAATTTCTTAGATGTTATCATGCAACTAATTCAGAAATTTGATTTGAAGTAGGGGTATTTTCCATGTTAAACCACCAGTGCAGAATCCTTTATAAGTAAAGACAGTGAGCAGCATGATTTTTTAAAAATTATTGCAGAGGAAATGGATGCAAAATTTTCCCAAAATGCAATCCTGCGCTGTGAAGCAAACAACTTTTTCTGTTTGGAGTCTGTATTGGAATTGTAATTGTAATAGCTAAAACTTAGACATTACAATCTCTCTCTTACTAAAATTCCTGTGAAATACTGTACACAACTCCACAAACAGGATGCTGAAATAACCAAAAGCATTTCCTTAATTCACAAAGGAAAGTGATGTGGCAGGCTAATTTACTATAATAGCTTCAGTGTCAATAATACTGTTTATGGCAAGGAGTATTTCAATGCTATGTAAACTTCAATGAAACTAAGAAGCTTGCCATAATATAATTAAAGTATCTGCTACAAACCTCATCTCCTTATTAGATTTGGTAAGCAAGAATAAAATAAAGAAAATACAGGCCAAGCCTTTTGCAATTAGCTATTGTTCAGATCGATACAACTCCAGCTAACTATACAACAGAAGTGGAAATGCCTTTGCAAAGCAGCAAAGATTGCTCAATTATTTTACATCCAATTCAATAAGAAAGCGGATTAAAACTAGTTTATTCATATGGTCATGTCAGTAGGAGATTCTTAAGCCTTGCATACTAACTGATGCAATCTTTAGGAATACTTTGTAAAAAAGGATGACCACTGTTCTGTTACATAGGCATCTGGAGCGCATGCACTCCCAAGAAAGTGGACTTGATACTGGCATTCTCTGTGCAATGTCAGGGAACATGTGATTTCTGCTCATACTTGTTTTCCTTTGAGAACCAGAAGAGTGTACTGTGCACTCCTACCACACAGCTACTTCAGGATATGATGCTTACTGCATGTTAGACACGGCATTATATTTCAATCCTGCTTGTAGCCCCCAGACACTGCAAAGAAAAGACCTGTAGCTTGTATGAAGGCCTTGATTATATTTATACAACTTATATATTTGAAGTGAAAACCATAAATACATACATCAGAAGATTAGATGCTCCAGTTCAAGATCATAACAAAAAATGGCACAGCTTGGGGTGGGGGGTGTTAGGGTGTGGTTGTCTTGTTTATTTCTTAAAGTGGGGAAATTAGACTTACTTCCTGAAATCTGCTAACAATTTCAGCATGTCTTCATTTGAAAGTTTATTACTGTCTTGTCTGAAGAGAGGGGAAAATCTTGAATTTTTGTCCAGAGTTCCTGAGGCATCTTTAAACAGTGTCCTGAAAGTCAAAATCTTACTTTCAGCTGAGTTTATAACGTGTGGAAATTCACTTCAGGCAATTTCTTTACTAAAAATTAGAACATACTGCACTATCCTTCATATTAAGCATTTAACACTCTTGTCATTGTAGGTGAATTTTAAAATATAAATAGCTCAGTCTAACAAATCAGTTGTGAACCATTTCATTCTTAGCAAAATAAAAAATACTGACAATAGAAAACAGTTGGAAATATTCAATGGTTTGAATAATAATATAATGAATTTTTATAAATTTTTTTCATACTACAGAGCTGACGTGTAAGTTTGTCAGAAATACTTGGTTAGTTGAAAGCAAAATAAGAAAAAACTTAAATAGCACCTTAAGTTTTACAGGAAGTGAGATAGAAAATTACATTAAAAAAAAAGTTAGGAAAAAATACAGATTGATAAGATCTGTCCTTACCTAGCTGCCCAGGCAAAAGGCATTCTGTATTGACCTAATCTCTGGCATGCCTGCTTGGCATTCTTCAAAACCTTCTGTGCAACCTTCAAGGGACATAAGAAATAGCCACATTTTTTTGTACCGTTAGTACACAAGAAAAAAAACCCCATATATTGACACAGGTATGAATTGGAAAATCTTCTTTAGAAGATTAATCCTAAGTATGCAAGTGAAAGACAAATTAAAATATCTCTTAACATTTCAAGTTAAGCAGGTTGATTTACACCATTTCACAAGTGAAAACACAGACCCGTCTACACTCCTGATAATACATATTTAATTAAACAAGAAAAAATTATTATACACAAAAACTCATACAAAAGATGGAGCAAAATTCAACTGGTTTTTAAGACAAAATTGTGACTCCAGATAAAAACATTTCCCCCTGACACTTGATCCCCTATTCACCACCCACTCTATATACTACAACACAATCCTGTAAAAAGTAAAATACTCTGCAATACTTGTATATTACAAGTATACACAGATTGATAGTGAAGAGTTCTATGAAGACCACATGGACAATCCTATGTATGAATATTGCAACATTGTTTACATTAGAGCTTTAAATTTTTGGTTTTGTTAACTTTTACGTGAAGAAACAATTGCATTGCACAGAACCAACATGTATAACAATCAGAGCTAGAAACCCACTAGCTTGAGATGTTCAACACTGAGCTGAATCATTTGAGTTAAAGCTGAAGCTCCTGACAGAGCAGTGGGTTTTGCTCTTCCAGAAACCAGCTTCCCCTATGTACCTACACAGAGCAAAATTATTTGCCAGAGACAAAAATCCACAAAGTAAACCTGCCAGAATATTATCCCTGATCTCTGCTGATGACATTATGAAGGGTTGTTTCTATTAGTGTGTTGTTTGAGCCAACTCTCCATTATCCCTTCCTGTAAAAAGGGGGAAGTTGCACTCAGCAGCATAGAACCTTGGTAAGTAATCATCATTAATTCACTGTATTCAATGTTTAAGGGGAGAATAAGAGATCTCTTGGCTACAGAATTTGCTGCTTCCATTTTCCCTTTTTCTTGTCCAGAGCAGTAATTCTGCAAGGAACTGGAACTTGCTCATTGCATTGACACACATGGAGGCCTGTATAGCTGGTACTGGGGTTTTTTTTTCATATTTCAAATTAATACAGTGTAATTCCTGAGAACAAGAACAGAGAAAAAAAAAAAAAAATCAAGCTAAGTGTTCAATTGTATAACATCATAAGCAAATGAATGCCAGAAATCCATATGAATGTTCCTATTGGCTATGCCTGCAGTACAGGTCAACACAAGCCTAGCACTTGGCATTAAATTTGGGAACACTTGGACTTACTTAACCTTCCCATGGGGCTCAGGCCCAAGACCACCAAGATCAGTTACTCAGTTCAGGTTTGTTTTAACTCAGTAACAGCATACACTTCAAAACCAGACTCCTGAAATACAAAGCTGCTGTTTTCCAATGATAGCTGAAAAAACAGTAACTCAAGTATTCCTGGAAAAGCAAATCAGTAGTCTGATCTATATTAAGACTAAGCGAAAAATACAAGGTTTTTTTATGTGTTAACTTAGCCAATATTAAATCAGTAGGAAAGAAGACTGTTCCTTTGCAGAGACTGAAAGTTAACCCTTCCTTCTTCCCTTTCACTAGCTGAAAACAGGAAGAATGTTGACAGTAGCTGATGTTGCTTACAAATAACCCCCACTTTTCAGAGTACCCTGGTCCAACTATTTAAGCATAACTGTAAGGCAACAAAATTAAAACTATTTCTTCAGCAACAAAAAAGAAGCAGCAACTGACAAAGCTTCTTGTAGATATGTTTCAGAAAATATTAAAATGTTCTAGCATCCTAGGTACCTGCAAACTTAGGATGTTTCAGTGGTTTATTACCAAAAGTAATTTGGAGTTCTATGAAATCTGCAAAGCATTTTATACATAAAAACAGAGGCGTAATGATCTTAAAGGCTCTTTAGGAAAAAACAGCAAGAGCGCAGATAAAGTTACAGTAAACTATAGTCACCAAAAAGCAACAATGATACAATAAATAAAGATGCATTAACTGAGACATACAGTTAACCTCTGACCTATATTTAATATTTCATTGTCCAACAAATTTCAACTTTTACATTGAAGTATAATACTCTTCTGTCAAAACAGTTCATTTAAAGCCATTATAAAAATTACAGATTATGTCACAATTATAAAAAGTAAAATAAATGTTAGTTTTAATTTTTAATGTTTCAGTTACTAGTAGCAACTACAACTTAAAATATCAAATCATTCAGTTATCTGAATTCTGTATAAAAGAACTAAGCTTTCAATTTATATTTATTAATTTGAAATCTACCAGTCTTGCCTCAGCATTTTTTCCATGTCACAGAAAAAGATAACATACCTTTGAAGAATCTGAACTCTTCATGTATGGTTCAGCACAATGTGTAATACTTCCCTGTAATACTTTTTCTATTCTAGCCACAAGGAAAATGTCAGTATGAGGACATGTGACAGAGAATATTCCCTGGAAATAAAAGAAGAGATAAATATAAAATGAAAATGCACACACATTTTACATCACATAATAAAAAGCTATCTGAAGCATGCAGGAAAACTCTTCGTATCCAAAATCCTACTAATTCTTTAGGTTACTGGTTCTTACCTGCTTTGGATATTGTAACACAGTTTCGTGAATGTCTTGAATTCTGTGTAAGCTATCACCACTGCCATTCATCATTTGTTGAGATGCACTGGATATCATGTGCCTTACTGAGGTGTGGTTCAAATCAACATGGAAATCTGCCGAAATCTTTCGGTTGTTTTTAATATCAAATAGTGATAATGTAACAAAAAAAGGTTCTACCTAGACATTTAAAAAAAAAAGAATCAAGTGTCATTGCTGGTATCTATATTACTGTAAAAATGTGTATGAAAGGAAAATGAGTAACATTTTTATAAACATTTACACATGGCCATCACTCTAGATACTACTGACAAGATATAATAGTAAAAGAAAAATTCCACTTTCTACAACACAACAAAAAGATAAGCAGCAAAGTTACTTTTTGTAGGATTTAGGCTCTCATTTTGATTTAAAGGTGTAGAAAAAACCCCACTGCATGTTTCTCAATCACAGTAAGGACTTCCTGCTGTTAAGAATAGTGCCAACAAAATATTAAGACATTCATTACCATATTATGAGAAAAAAATTATTTATTTACATTTGTCGTTGGTCCTTCTTCATTTTCTGCAACACAGCATTGCAAATTAAAAGATAAATCGTTACACTTCACAAGAATTTTTTTTCCAAGTTTCTCTTCAAATGGCTTTACTTCTGGTTCAATACCAGAAAAGTCAAGTTTCTTTAAAAAGAGAAAAGAAAAATTAAGGTAAATTGTCTTTCACCTCAAAAGTTTCAACATAAAAGAAAGTAACATGCTTCCTTGTAAAAATTCTAACCTGTGCATCTGGATCCAAGGCAAAAAGTTTAACTCTGCTTTCACTTTTCAACTTGATTTCTGCTTCTCTGGTACTCTGTTCAAAATAAGAAAAAAAAATATCTTAGTTTAACACTATTAAAGTGGTTTTCAACAACATTCCTTTTTCTGTAATGTTCAAAGCTTTACATTTTTTAATTCATGCACTCATATCTCCCTAACTGAGTTTTGCAACTCCTTAGTTTAAATTGCTCCATCATGTCCAAGTAAAAAGTGAGAGAAGATTCCTCTCTCCTCTAAAGGCTTGTCCAGGCCTAGAAACACAAAAATTTAAATCAGCAACATGCAACCTTCCAAGATCATGGGAATTATACTCCAGTATAGCTCGTATAGCACTCTGGCTCCTTAAATGATAAATTTTGTAACACTATTTTATTAAACAACAACAACAACAAAAAGAAAAAAAAAAAAAAAAAAGAAGGTGGTGGTATGAATGTGGGTTGAAGTTCAGAGCTATTCTGAGACCATATGATTGCTCAGGAAACAACAGGTTACCTAAATTAAGAAACACCATCATAGCTCAATTTTTTTCTTTTTCTTGTTTGGTTTTTTTGTTTGTGGTTGTTTTTTTTTTTCCCCTTAAGTCCTACTGCCAGAGTAGTGGTTTTCCTGTGGGTAGATGGAAAAAAACCCAAAAAACTTCCAAAAGATAAAACCCTCACACTGAAAACTCAGTTTGCAGAATACACTATACACTGATCCTGCCTGGGATCTGTGGATACCTGCCTATTACTTTTGTTTTACTGTTTGTTAAAGCAGAATAAAATAGAATGTGAAAACTGATGGTATACATTGGTTACTTTTTTTAAAAAAAGGTATTATTTAAAGACAATTCTATGATTTTTAAAGTCACAGGACATGACAAACAGACATGCATGTGCCAAAATTACCCATGTAGGAGAGTTGCCATTCCCAAAGTAGTAGCTGGCTAAACAGGGATACAAAGTATTACATTACAGACAGGTGTCTATTTTTGAATCAGCCTGTATGAGTTAGAAGAAGTTACCAACCCAAAATGCACATCAGCAACCATCAGCTTGAAGGGATCTGCTGTCTACATCTGCTTTGCTGGAGGTTGAAGAAACTGCTACCATGTCTTAAGAAGAAAAAAAAAAAAAAAGAAAAAAAGAAAAAACCCAACCCCCAAAACCATCAGCCCTAAGAGCTTGAAATCCTATTTTTGGTTGATAATAATAAAAAAAGAATTTGACTTAAAGGACGTATTACAGAAGAGGAACTTCTGAAGTGTGATTTTGAGTATAGATGCTTTAATGGATTTTGTTTACTTCATTATCTGCAACACACACAGAGGAAGAGACAAAATTTGCTGTGAAAGACACAACCCAGACATTGGTACCAGCAGAATATTGGCAGACGTTACTTGTTCAACAGCTGGTATGATTGAGAAATACAGGACTAAACTGTGAAGAAGATTAAAGATGGCAAGAAGGTTGCATGTATGTTTTAGAAAGGGAATAGTGAGTGGCAAGACCTGATGAGGAAGATGCTCTAGTCATAGCAGCAAGACAGAAACTGTTTCAGCTAAGGCACCTTGGATAGTTTTAGATTCTTAGGTGTTTTGTGCACTAAAGACAAGACAAAAATGCTTATCTGACAGACATGGGGCAGGCAGTCAGAACTCAAAAACTGAAAATGTATGTACTCATTGACCCTGTCCTTAGTACGGCAGTGACTCTGTAATTCCATTTCCTCATCTGTAAAACAGGGACAATGTTTTCCTACCTCAAGGAATACTGGGACCCACAATGATTAAGGAGGTACTTGGGTTCACTGATCATGACAGTCACATAATTATTTAAGACAGGACAATTTGTATTCTCTGAAGATTAAAAAAACAAACACACACACACACACCCCCCCATACCAGAACCCCTAACTCACTCCTGGTTACAGATACAAAGAACATGACGTAGGCAGCACAGACAGAGACTTCTGTGTGTACATCTGTGCACTGAAATGCACAATACCATCTTACTTAGTTTATAGTATAAACAGCTGTTCAGAGAAAAATGAAGGCTTGGAGATGTACTCACAAGGGTTAAACCTTTCCTAGGAAGACTGTTTTTTCCCCTATTGTCAGGTGCTCTACAATCACCCCTGAAGGAATTTCTCTTTCCTCAAAAGGATATGAGGTCAGCTATTGTGAAAATCTCCCCCTAGAACCAACAATAATAATAGAGCAGCTATAAACTCTTCTAAAAGAAGCCTCAGTGCCTTGTAAGTCTTCCACTAGGGTAAAAAGAACCAAACCCAAAAAACAGCTGAAAAGACAGTTCAGGCAAGAATAGAGGACAAAAAAGCTCTTGAAACAAACAGTATTAATATAAAGTTATCAAGCTAAGTCATAAACAGTGTACTAACACAAATCGGCAGATTTTTCCCTGTACTTTTCCTCAGGGAAAAAAGGGTTGAAAAATACATTAGAGCAAATCATCTTGAAAGGTAGTGTTTAGTAAAGATGAACTTGAATGGGAAAACTGAAAGACTTATTTTTAAGGAAACAGAAATTTAAATAGGTTATAACCATGAAACAAAAAAAGTAAGTGTTTAAAGAGCCGAGAAAAATAACACGCTAGAAAAATACCTAGTTTAAAGAGCTGCAGGCTTCTGATCAGAAGGTTACGGAAACAGGAAGCAGCATTTGTAGTATTAAAACTATAAGCAGGTGCTGCAGTCCTGAATAAAAGTCCCCTCTGGAAATCATATGGAACCTAAGAAATCCAATAACTAACTATAAACAAAGAAAAATTTCCCACACGATAAGAGCATCTGGTTTTATATTTGTTTCTGTAATAATCTGCATAGCCTCATGTAAGTATGCTGTTTGATGCTTGCAGTTCTTCCAACGAAAACTTGATTGTATGCACCACAGTCCCAATTAATTTCCAAATACAGCCATAGCTGGAGTTACACTGTCACATAATAGCTTATTGTGTACATGTGCTAAGTTGATTACAAAGCAGTAACAGAAAGAATTATGTCAGCCAGCCGTATTTGGGTGCTGAAAGCCTGTTAATGTATTCTGCCTGGACCTTTTGATATGTTAGATATTGTAATAGATAAAATTTATTTTACTGCTTGTACTCAAGTTTGTAAATACTCCTGAAGGGAGTGCAGCTTATTAGGTCATTCAGATTCTCAGAAAAGGAGGAGAGTGCATTCCAGAGCATGGTCAAGTAGAAAAGTTTCAAGACTGCCGGCTGTGCCCCACAGAAGAAAGAGTAAGAAAGTCACAGGAAGGAGTTTGCATTCTGCAACTTCAATAGAAAAAGGTCACCAGCTCCAGTCCTTACATGATTTAACAAAAATTTCTCTCTTACAGAATTCACAAAACTTACTGCAACACACAAGTCACAGATTTAACTGGAAAAGTCTGCAAATGAGCTGAGGAAAAGTTACTGATATTTTCTATTAATTTCTATTTTATTGTATTCTTATTTCTATTTCTACCACACCTCTGTAAGAACAAAGTTGAAAAGCAAGAACTATGTCAATACAAGAAGTATACTGAACTTGCCAGTTCATTACAAACACAAGCATCTTAAAATACACTCACACCATCACTGCTATTAAGCTCCTCTGGACTTCTAACTATAAAAATAAAACTTCAGTGTAACTAGATTGCTATAGAAATGCTTTAGCACTTACCTGCATATAATATAACAATGCCAAATATGCAAAATACAATAGACTAATAACATGATAAAACACGCTGCTTTTAAACAGAATATCAAGGTTTACATAAGCAACAGACAGTAGGTAGTTTGCTTCCAAAACAGAAAATAAGCAGCTCAATAACCACATCTATTCATGTGGTCTACTCAAGCTTTCAAAGCACCACAAACTGACTGGAAGCTAGAAGCCAATACCTTACTTTTACTGAAAGTTCATGTGGCTAACATGTTTAGTACTTTATATCCTGAGCTGGCATTAACAATATATATTACCTTGGCAATTTCAGGATAGTAGTTATCAAAATTACTTGATGAGCTTTCTGTTCTGCTTTGTTCATCATCTGAAATTATAAAACAACATTAAAAAAATATTTTAAAAAAACAAGCGAACAAACAAATAAAATCCCAAACCCTCAAACTACTCATACAAGACTCCATCAAAAAACATCAAAAATATTTTTGCTATTTTTTTAAACTCCTACACCCTCAAAGAAGAAAATTGTTAACATAAACAAGTTGTGGATGACTCCCTCATTTCATTCTGATGCAGTGACTTTTGGAGGCTGTAACCAGTTACATAAAATGATATAGTAGAAGAAATTGCTAATTTTACCCAGAAAATAGCTTTAATATTAATTTTGACATCTGTACAAGGAAAAGAGATACTCATTGCACAAATTTACATTACCCTTTCCACTATGCATTGTAACTTGATTTCAAAACAAGTTCCCTCTGTTCATTAGGTTCCCATCTCTACTCTCCCATGGTTACTGAATTTACAAAGCAACTATTCAGTTAGCTAAAACCATCTTACAGTTTCAAGGTCATTTGGGGACCACTGACTAAAATGTCTTTCACAGAGGCACAGGCTTCCCTTTTTCTCGTTTGCTTTTATTGCAAACATTATGCTGAAGTCCAGCAATCGTCACCAAAGACTGTGATAACTCATTTTAATCTCTGATGATCCCTTTGGTACATTGTGCTATTTATAAGCAGAACATTCTTCTATAACCTCTTCCAGGTCCTTTTGGATATGTATACACTTGGTCTCAAACCAGTCGCCCTCTCCATCCACTCCCATGAAGAAAAATGCATGAGAGGACACCTAGACTATCCTTTTGTCACCAAACTATTAAATATACCTACATCAAATTTTTTACAGATACCTATTTTACCTATTCTTAAAAGGGCTCCAACAGAAAAGATTCTACACCCGAGCAATCTATTTCAGTACTTTAGGGAAGCATTTGTGGTAAAGGGAGTAATATCTAAAGTGCCCCACTGCAACCACAATTTCTTATCCTTCTACCTACAGTAATCACAGAACAGATTATTCCATTTTCAGCAGAATTTGACACATTTCAGAACAAGTCCCTCATAAGTTTTCTCTTTTCCTTAAACTGCCTCAGTCCTGATTTTTCCTTGTGAGTTCTATTTTTCTAGACTTCTGTCATTGTTCTCTTCTAGACTTATCTCAACCGGTATCAATACAGAACAATGCTATTTTAATGCCAAAAGGTCAAAACTCTCATCAGTTCAGACAGACAGTAGAAAGGCCTACAATTTTTATGACCAAAGAAAACAAAAAAATGTAGTCACAATAAAGCCTTTCTTTCCAAATGCATGCACATACATGCTGCCACATAACTGTATTAGCGTTGCTAGAAACCCTACTTACCTTCGTGAGACTCTCCATTTCTTTTTTCTTGCATTGCAGCCTCAAAATTAAGCTGAAGGATTTTGTTCAGAGTGTTTATCCATTCTTCCATTTCAAGTTCACTATCTGCAGCTAGAAGGTAACTACTTTTGTCTTGCATCTTGAGCTCAAAGGCAAAACGTCTGACTTTATTGTTCTATAAGAAAATTTAAAAATCTTTACAATATCTTTACATACCGTCTACTCACAATCAAAGGAAGTTATATGCTTTTCAGAACTTTTAATAAAAATACAGTTTAATATTTTGAACAAGCATATTATAATTACACTTTTTCCTCTCTGACATTTGACCTGAAGTTATTTGTACAGCTGCAACATGTGGAAGTATGAAAGATAACAGCCCATTTTTCAGTTTCCGCTCATCATTCTGTTTGTAATAATTTTTAAAAAACAAAAAATCCAATTTCCAAATACCAAGTCTTCCCGTACTCCTATCATCTAGAAATGAAGCTAACTAAGATCTACTGATGAAAAAAAAAAAAAGCATGAAACTATTAATATTTGAGTGAAAATCATTTGCAAATTGGGATGTCACACTGGAGGTTAAATCATAACCAACCTCAGCTCTGAATGCCATGATCTTGCTAGTCTTTTAAATGCACTTGAAATTGGGAATCAGTTCCTCCTTTGTTCCTCAACCATTACTGTCACCCTCTTTGCACAACTTAAATCAAGCCTTCAAAGGCTACCTAGCTTGACTCATGTTCCTGAGAATGAATTCACAAGTCTTATATGAAAACTCTATAGTCATCAATTTAATTTTAAAAATTGGTAATTCATTAGATAAACATTCAAACACACCATAAGACAGACTTAATGGTTGGGGTACTTTTTTTGTTTGGTTGTTTGAAGTTAAATTAAATGCCAAATCACATTTTAGTTTTGTTATAACTCAGATTTTTCAATTAATTTTTCAATTAACAGACTAACTACTCGGTAAAACAGTCTGCTTTCTACCAAAGATGAGTTTCCGTTAAGGAAAATAGAAACAAATGTATGGACTTCAGGTCTAAGGCAGTCTTAACAATTAAAATCAGTACTGAAATAAATGAAAAAAATCTTAGGAACAGTAACCTTTAACTTTCACAGCATAAAACCTTGATACAGGCCATACATATCACACTTCTCAGTTTTCACATATCACGGAACTGGAGCAACCATGCCTATATATGACTGTATGTGTGAATATATACACTGCATATATTATGTGACTGCACTTCTCTGTGATGCAGAAAAGTCTCAATATACTTCAGCATTAAAACAAAACAAGCAAAACAAAACAAGCAAAACAAAACAAACGCAAACGCAAACGCAAACAGTATTTTGGGAACTCCTGTCTTTTCATGTAAGTTGTGGAAAAAAAGCCCAAACAAAAAAAAAAAAATCAAAGAAGAAAAAAAAAAAAAGCCCAAAACAAAAGAGAAACACCCCAACAAACAACCCCTTCCATTGCATATATTCAGCATTGCTCTTATACAAGTACTGATGAAGGTGCATATTCTGCTCTGTTCTGTTTTATCTTTAATGTCTCTTAGTGAAGTCGGCATTTTTCTTTCTTGTGCACCTACTGCCTTTGAAAAACAAGTAAGTATATGTACTAAATGAATTCAACACAGAAAAGACAAATTTTATATGAATACAATAGGAACTAACAACCCCTCATCAAAAATATATGCTATGAAACTGCTGGTACTGTAGAGTACAGTATGGTATTCAAGAGACAATCCAACTGTAAACTTTAAGCATCTAAAGTACAATTTTACTTAACGACTACTGTATCAGCCTAAAACCTTCCTGGCAGTAGAACAAAGGAACAGCAATTAAAAAAAAAAACAAACCACAACAGGCTTCTGACAGTCTGGAAATTTCAGGTTACTTGAATTGAACTGATGGAATAGAAAGCATGGAACAGTACTTCATGAAAAGATGGTTTTAAAAAAAGGGGGATTTTCAGAATTAAAAAAACCAAAACCACAGAATCACAGTATGGTTAGAGGTTGGAAGGGGCCTCTGGAGGTCATCTAGTCCAGCCTCCCTGCTCAAGCAGAGCCACCTACAGCCAGCTGGCCCAGGACCATGTCCAGGCAGCTTTTGATTATCTCCAAGAATGGAGAGTCTGTAACTTCTCTGGGTCACCTGTGCCTGCACTCAGTTACCTTTGTAGTGAAAAAAGTTTCCTGATGTTCAGAGGGAACCTCTTGTGTTTCAGGTTGTGCATGCTGCCACTGGGCCTGTCACCAAGCACCACTGAGCAGAACCCATAGTAAAATGTACACTGATGAAATCCCCCTGAGCCGTCTCTTCTCCAGGCTGAACAAACCCTGCTTTCTCAGCCTTTGGACTCTGTCCAGGATGTTCATGTCTGTCTCTTACTGGGGAGCCCAGAACAGCATGCAGGACTCCAGGTATGGCTTAGCCAGTGCTATTCATCTGTTCAGATGGGAAGAACTGCCACCCTCAGCCTGCTGACAACACTTGTCCTAACGCAGCCCAGGATACCATTAGCCCTCTTTGCAGCAAGGGCAGATTGCTGGCTAATGTTCAATTTGGTGTCCACCAGGACCCCCGGGTCCTTTTCTGCCGACTGCTTTCCAATGTGTGGCCTGTCCAGCATGTACTGGTGCCTGGGGTTGTTCTCCCCAGCTGCAACACTTCACACTTCCCTCTGCTGCAGTGCCTTTCTTTCATTTAACTTTGGAAAATCTCAGTGTTTTCTGATGATGTAAACTAATATTGTAGTGTCCACAACAGTCTGTACCAGAGCCACAGGCTGAGAGCCAGAAACAAGCCATCACCTAAGTGGGAAACAAAAGGAGCCAGAAACAGCCCAGAAGATGGAGAATACATATTATCAGAGAGAGGGACTCCAAAGCAGACTAAGTTGAGCAACAGAACGAAAGATACATGTTAAGTGGGGGAAAAAATAAAAAAAGACTACAATTGTGTTTAGGAACCAGTTTTTTTGTTTGTCAGTTTGTTTTGAAAAACACAAATCAAACTCATTTCAGTGGAGTTGGCAAGAATTATACCCCTAAGGCAAAACAATGTGTGTAAATCTGTATACAGAACTTGCAATATGATTAAATTTATTACAGTTATAAGACTTTCCATGCAAAGTGTCTATTAAGTATGTATCCAAAAACATTACTACAATATTTGGAAGAAAATAATCCTCTGTAAAGCTGTTGTACCTCTCTGCATAGATCTTCAAACAACTTCATGCTAAAATAAAAATCATGTAAGAAATACATTTTTATTAAACTTTGCCTACTTCTATCCAAGTTAACAAAATCCTAAAACTCAAGAGTTTTTTTCCACGTATGTTATGCCTAAGAGAACAGTTACATGTTGTACTCTTAAATACATAACAGAATCACAGAAAAACACACCACCAAAACAAACCAAACCCAAAAACTTTTCTGTGGCACTTGGAAGGGTGACTGAATTTAATACAATTCGCACAATAAAAATCCCACACAAGAAGCTATGCAAAACATTTTGCAACTCATGTAAGCACAAAATGTAATTGAAATGAACTTTGATTTTATGCTGTCTTTACTTTGCCATGATTTAAGGTTGGGAGGAGTTTGTGTCTTTGCCTTAAGATTTTATTTGATATTTTTGATAAATACTCATCGTCAACTAGTAATCATGTTCTTTTCAGAAAGATTTTTCAAATTCAGCCTCCTGCCCTTTAAAAACTCATTCACTGCTTTTGCAAGATACAGATTGTCTAATTGTTCCTCTGCATAATATGCACTTATCTATATCTGACAAGTTTATCTGTATTTTAACAAAATCCATTTGCTATCAAGCAGAATTAACTGGAGAACAGGAAGAAAAATTATAATTACCTGAACCACTCCCATACATGAATCTAGAAATATTGACCCTTTAGGTTCTTTTGATATTTTTTCATCTTTGTAGAAATTGAGATTATAGGATCCATCACCAAGTTGGATTAAGTGGAAAAATCTTCTTTTAAAAGACTAGCAAAAATAAAGGAGGAAAGAAAAACAATTGGAATACTAGTATTAATCAGCTTCATGTTACAAAACCTGTAAGTGCTATTTACCCAGTAAGTTATAGAAAAAAGCTTTTATTTACACATAACCTAGTCAGTATCCTCTGAAAATAAATCAGAAATCTTTAATTTAAAAAAAAAAACCACTTAAAAACATGAAGATTGTATTGTTACTGTCCTCTACAATGTTATACATAATAGATATTTATTGTCATAACCATAGAAGTACCTTAAGTTTGCTTCTAAATAAAGAGGCAATACAAATAAAAACATTATATAGCCCATTCTCTACTAATAACACACAACACGGTCCAGTTAAGAAAATTATTTTAAAAGCTGGACTTCTCCCATATACTGGATTTTTAATGCATTTTTTCTGATTCAAGTACAATAAAAGGAAATTAAGATTTCACAGATATAAATTACGTACAGGCTTCCCTCTTTCATCCCACACTATTTTTTTAGAAGTAAACCACATACAAATTGACTTCTCAAAGGCACAGTGACATTTAATATCGGTGCTCAGGTTTTACCACCCATAAGACATTCTTAAACTTACTCTCATTGTCACACTGATTGCACTATTCATGTTGCCTTTGTACAGCCATCCTTGTTTTGTTATTCCACCCTTCTGAGACCCAAGAGATGCTGCATCCTGAAGATGAAGAAAGGGAAACTTGAATCGAGATTTCTCAAACTATTTTGCTTTCTATGTTTTACTTCAAAGACATTACTTAAGAATTTACAGAGAACTACAACTCAATTTCTTGAATTGGATCCGCCCTTCTATAAATCAGAATCAAAACTTTCTAAAGAGAAAAGACCAAACATGCCAGTAGTGGCAAGTTCACAAACAGCAGACCCAATGCATTCATCACACATCACACCCACTGCCTGTATACCACTTCCATCTGCCAGTTGATGGAACAGAATAACTACATTAAAACACACAGGATGTTAACAACTACCAAAAAGCAGCACTCTACTATCAAAACCAATCAAAATGAGAGATTTATAATTGCCGCAGAATAAATATTGGATCACCAGTTCAAATAATCCTTTGGCATAGTACCAATATGATAATACCATAGTTTCCAGTTAATGTAACCCATTTTGACAAAGCAAAACCATCAATGCATTAGACATGTAGAAGATTTTCAGCCATCTAGAGCAGAAATACTCCTGATAGCTGATTTTGAATGTTAGGATAATAAATTAAGTATCCAGTTGAAAACAAAACCACAAAACTTCCTCAAGTGCCTTGACTACTTTTTCTAATTCCTTTTCTCGGCTATTAACAGAACATACAACAAGAAGTAATTACATATTGGGGATAGAGTCATTAGTTCAACAACTGAACAGTAAAAGCAAATTTTGCAATAGTATGAATTAGTTTCCGGAACTAAATTAAGGAACATTCTGTAAAAAGTTACTATTCATTTACAACTTATTTACTCTGCCTAGCCTGCATATTCATATGCATATGCACATGAACTTCAAAAAAAGTGCAAACTGAAGTCAAAAGATGCATCAATCTGTTTCTTCAAAAATTCTAGTCAGCTTCACACTATGGAAGTTAGGCCCCATGAGGATGACATGGTCACCAACTATCAGAGCATCTGATACAACGCCCCAGAAGCATAGACCAAAAACACTCAGTACATTTTCATATGGCCCAGGAGGTCTCACTGTCCAAGTAAAACAGTCTACTTGTTTCATATTTTCAAGTCATTAGTCCCCACCCCCTTCTGTTATTCTAGATAAACATTTTTCTTGTACAACCACCAGGACACAGAAACAACTTAAAACACTGGGTTTCCAAGTACGATTCCCCACCTCCAGTGGCGGGAGTTATCCCCACGGAAAGGATGGTTTAAAACCATCTTTTACAGGAGTAAGATGATGAGTTATCATCAAAACTTGGCACAAACCAACCAGTGTTTTCCTGTAATTTCACAAACCATCCATACAGACAGACCTGACATTAAGAATTCCTTCATTACCTGTATCAACAAAAATTAAAATATAGCTCTATTTAAACTCTTTTTCCAATTCCAAGCCTCTGAGATGCACTGCTTCCCAGCTCTGTTGAGCTGCATACTGTTTTCCAACAATAAACCTGACTGTCATTTGGGCCTCTCTAGTTACACCATTTCTTTCTGTCAGGCAGAATTCCTGCTTACAGAGCCAAAAAGCTACTGACTTTCCAGCTGACCATCTGTTAATACAAAGGAACCCACAACTCAGTTAACACCCGACTTCTACACTGAAAACATACTTCCTGTTTCCAACTGGTAAGTTAATTTCCTCACTTTTATTATTACTGCTGCACACTGTGCTTCACTTTTTTAATGATCTTTCCCACAAACTCTGCTCCAAAATTTACTTCAACAGCAACTATTTCAACAAAACCAACTTCATATCTTGATCCCATACCCCAGGCTGATTTAAAAATTCCATTTACAAACATCAACCTGATGGCCAGATAGCGCAAATTTGTTTTGGAAAGGTATTCTCTCTTTTTTAACAATGAAGATTAAACTAATCTTTATCTGGTTTTCCTCCAATTTTCAATCACTTGCAGCTTTTTGTTTTCTACCATTCTCTTAAACAAATCAGCTTGCTTAAACACACAAACAAAAGTGCAAAAAAAAAGACCAAACAACTTTTAATCTAACATTTGTATACATGCTTTTTGGCATACAAAGATGTCAGTGCTTGACAGAAGAACGTCTTGCATTAATTCTTCCCTTAAGGAAAGAGTTTATGGTGCCCCCACCCTATTCCCATTAAGCTCTCTTTTCTTCCTAGCATGCTTTTTTCTTGTGTTTATATTTTAAGTTCCTGAAAGAATAGAAGACCTCTTCTCCAGTGGCTGTACCCCTGAAAAGAGATGTGACATTCCTGCCTGCTCTAACAGGAAACTGGGCAGAAGGAAACAGGAAGTCCTCTCCACTTACACTTCCTAGTAAAACACATACCACCTGACAACAGCCAAGCTATAGTTTTTCAGTGTTTAGCTAACTCTAGCCAGAAGTATTTCTCCGAGTCACAATCAGTCAATTATATCTTCACCTAACTTTTTTTCATGTTTAGCTCACTGTTTTTTAAAACACTTCTGTTGTCAGAAATGCTACCACAGTAAATAACGCCAAGTCTTTTCAACTTCAGTATAAATAGAAATCATAATTATTCACATCTTACAAATAGGAAGATTTGCATACAGACGCATGAATTTATTTGCCCAAATATCATACTGCAGATTAACAGCAGCACTGGAGAAATGGCATCCTGAGACTATCTGTTCAGGAATCTACCTATCCTGATGCACTCCCTGAACTACTTTTTCACATTTAATCCAGGAAAACTTGTAAGGAACTACTTTTATTTCATATGCATAAGTTCTGAATTTGAGGAATTTATAAGCGAAGTAATTGTAAAAGGGTAAAAACTAAAAAACAATTATTTTGTTTTAATTCTTTTCTGTGACACAAGAGTTCAAGTACTTCTAAAAAAAACTACTGGTATTTAAACACTGTTTTGAAATAGGGCGTGGCATAAAAAAAAATCACAAAAAGAACAGGAGCAGTTATTGAAAAAAAGTCTTTGACTTTTGAAACGTACTTGAAAATTGCTTGAGGCTATAGATCTATGGTCTCCCTAAGCCAGTGACAAAAAAAGAAAATACCTTGAGAGTTTTAGTTCATTTTTTTAGCTTTTGTTTCCATGATGGATCTCCAGGTCTTATCCTATACTCAAGTTTGTAACAAATCAACATTAATTCACACTGTGTGCTATACTGTCATGCATGCTTAAGTGTGTGCACTGACATTGTTGGAGCAGATTCATCTATGGTTTTACTCTACTTTGTGATCAAACTGCTTGAAACATTTCCCTATATATATCCATCTACACAGTAACAGTATAAGGCAAGACAGATTTTTTGAAAGCTGAAGGATTATAGATCACCACGCATTAAAACTTCAATTTCACCATCTGTCAAAACTTGTTCTACTCATGTGACAGACCTCAGGAGTACAAGGCTATGTGAAAGAAGATTGGCAAACAAATGCAGTTATTTTACCTATCGGGCTGTTCAAGCTAATCTCCATTGGCATTTACTGACATCAACACTTGGTTACCCAACTTGTAAACTCTTCTTACCCAACATGTTCTACCGAAAGCAAAAGAAAGTAAGGAATTACTATTATCTCACCTCATCTTTATCTGCTTCTTCATCCACTTCATATAAGTGAACTGGAAGCTTCTCTGATTTTGTCCCTTTACTAGGAAAGAAAAAGTTTCTAAAATACTAGAAATTTTGTGATTAATTACATATTTTATAGCTGCAAAAATAAAGATGTTATTTTCCTAACTGAAGGGAAAAAACCCACAAGAATAACAGAGAGTAAAAGCATGTATTTTTTATGAAATATATTTCTCAGCCAACAAATTTCCTAATTTGCACATCTGCCCACAGTCATCTTTCTGTTCTGATTGTCACTGTCCCTATGTGTAACTGAAGAGAACCAAATGCATTCCTATTCACTGCACTCCTAATATCTTAGAAGCAAGAATTCATACCTGCAACTGTTGGCTCCTGTTCGGACAATGTGTTTAAATTCCTGCTGACTACCGTGGGTTTTGTTCAAGGCAAGTAAAAACCAGATACTGACTTTTACAAAACCTGTGAGCATACTGGAACTTTTCACAGGGAAAGGAAACTATTTCTTAACTGACAGATGTAGGAGAGTAGGTAGGGAAGACATAGATCTTCCAGAGCTGTGGGATTCAGAGTATTGAGCCACTCTCAGATATTTTAAGTGAAGGGTCTAATCCGTATACTCTCCCTGAAAAAATCTGAAGTTGGAAAAGATTTCTCTAACAGATGGTTTAGAAACTCTGTAATACATGTAGAACAGGCTTTTACTTTGAATCATCCTGTGAAAATCTGCACTAGTTCAAACACTTGCTTTAACCGTCTTGGTTAAGTTCTATTCCCTAAGCTCCTAAAGAGTGTTCCAAAAGCTGCCTTTGAAGCTACAAAAACAGGATATCACCATTTTAGTTTCATCTAAACATTAGCCTGTTTTATTTATCATACGTACATTCACACTGACAATGATACAACTTCTTGTTTTGATCTGCCTATTAATAAGGCAGTGTTATTACGGTATCTTTCCAGAAAATGGTTTAACAAGATTTTACATCTTTGAGTTCATCGTTATAAATTCCATCCAACGAATCTTTATCATCTCTACTGACAATTAAACACTGATACAGCATATTTCAAGTTACATATTACATATTAATGTATTTATTACATAAAGGTATTAATATATTAAATACAGGTAAAGTTCCTTCACCAATGCAAAATCTTTATTATACCACTAGATAACATACATACTTTGGAAGCTGTCGAAACTCTCCTGAGTAATCTTCATATCTATAGTTAACAACGTGCCAGTCTGAATTGTAGGTTTTGATGCACTGTTTTAATGAAAACCAAATATCAATATTAATTGGAAGGGGATTAACAGCATTCCCTAGACTCACACACAAAAAAACCCTCTTAAATTATGGCTGTTTATGAACTATCATGGTTACATGCAAATCTCTGAAAATTCTGGACACTTCCCTTCTTTTGCAATCCAGTCTAGTGCAATACAGCTTTTTCCAACAAGCGATATGTTTCAGTGGGATGCTATCATCTGCCAGATGTGTATTTTATAAAACCAGAAAATGGTGAATACACTCAGCATCTGGATTAACCATCTTGAGTTGTCTGAAAAGTTAAAGCAGCGTTTTGCTGCAGCTGAAAGCATGACTGAAACTTTAGAAAACACCATTAAAATACAGATATATTATTAAAATAGCATATCCAATTTCACACTTATACAGAGAAACTAAAAACATCTTTACCTTAAATTTATACTTCTAGTGTAATTAAATTAATATTTAAACTGTATACTTGCAGATGTTGAAAAGCAATTATGTCATTAAGCTCTGGTCTAGATTACAGAAAATACCATTTTACTCCACTCATATTGCTACAACATAAAAGTACTGATTTATTTTGGCTTTGACATAAAACCAACAAAATCTGTTGCCAGCAATCGTATGGTACAAAAATTAATATATCACACAAATACACTTACATGTACACAAACATAGCATCTAATAATTCAGAACTATTTTCTTTATATTTCAAAATACAAAGTTAGTACTTGCCAAGCAATCGTTTCTGCAGAAACTCATTAAACTTCATGAATTACCTGTAACACTCCTCCCTCCTTGTCTGTCTTCTTCAAATTTATCTTAGAACCTTATCTTAGAACTGTTTAGGTTAGGTATTAAGGGTATGTATCACTGCGGATAAATCACTTTGAGGTTCAAGGTAGATTCAGCTATTTGAAGCTCCTTCAGGTTTCTCAGAATTACAACATTCCTTTGTTTCAGAAGTTAAAATACCAGCTCAAAGGATATCAGTAGAAAACCAGTAGATAGTATTAAAAGACAAAAAACTGTAAACCTTTCATTCCTAAAAGGCTTCAACAAGACACTGAATGAAATGCTACATCAGTCAGAACCAAGGGTATGCCAACATAAGCAAGGAGTTATGAGAAACTTTACGTCTGAGGATGTTTCTTCTATATATTGCATACAAATGGAGCAGTCATAATGAATTTTGGCCTCTACAAGTATTACAGTTATGAATTATGAACAAACTAAGAACAACTTGTGCGAAACACTTTATCTGGAAATAAAGACACAACAATTCATTCTGGATTTACTGTTGCTCCCGATACTTATATATAGAAATCACCCATGCTCATCCGGGAAAGCCCAAAGCATGAAGAAGGTGGCAGAGAAGCATCTGCAAAAGCCAGTTACACAAACAAAGTAATTCAAAGCTATCCTGTAATCCTTCTTTTCCAGCCATTGATGGAAAAAATACTAGGTTTTCCTGGAAATTTTCCCTTGAAATCATTGACAAGTAAGTGGCAGTAAATATTTTTAAAAGTTTCAGGTTTTTCCCCCCGTTTTTTTAAATAAATGAAGCAGAAGAAAAACAACTCAAATATAATACTGTTATTACACAGCCACATACAATTCCAGTATTACCTCAGTTACAAACAAGCTTTGAGCTTCCTTCTCTGCATTTTCAGGAACTGTTGAACGAATGTATCGACTCTGCCGCTTCAATAATGCTGTCTGATAAACAACAAAAACAATGTAAGAAACTTGCAATTAAAGGAAAGATGACACATAGCAACACTCCGTTGTATCACTACAACTAAGACAGAAGCAGAAAACACTTAAGACATCTAAAAAAACCAGACTGCAGAAAACATCCTGTGAACACACCATTTCAGAAGAGCCAAGTAATGAGAATTTACTTTCGTTCAAAGATCAGCAACGTGTTCCTTCCTTCATAGCAAGGGCAAGATTGGAATCAGTAAGAAATAGATGCCATAGAAAAGTGTTTTCCTCTGTTTTGTTAACATCGGCAAGAAAACACCAATAAAAATAATTCCACTGTGACAACATAACTCCAATATTCTGAAGACAGATATTAGTGTTACTACAACACATAATAAAACCTGTTACTCAAAAAAAGTAACAAACCCACACCAAAATGAGTAGTTCAGATCTCAGCTGGCAAAAAAAATGAAACTTGCACTGTTAAACTGAAGGTTTAAAAAGAAGGCTGGGATCACTGAAGCATGCACTTCAGCCTATCAAGTCAGAATTTATTCCTACTCTATACTGGAGTTCAAAGAGGCATAGAAAGGCTGCCAGAGAGCAAGAAATCTCTCCATGACCATGAAATTCTGCTTCTCAGACCAGGACTATAGCAAGCCTTAGGGTACTTTAAAAGCTTAGAAAATCTTCTGGGCCACAGATGAAAATAAATACACAGGAACAAAATTATTTTGCACCATGTGGAAAAGAATCTCACAGCTTCGGTCAGAGGCAGACAAGAGAGTTTGCATAGCCTGGACCAGAAGGGGGCTATGATCCCTCACCTCCTACCTATACTCCACATGTTGCAGCACCAGGAAGGATCACAAAAAAACATGAAAAAACTCCACCTACTAACAGTCAAAAAAGAAAGGGTACACAAGTACATTACCTTATCTCTGTTGAGAGTTTGGTTATTTCTGTCATTACCAAAGCCTCATCCCATTATCTGGGGAGGGTATTTGAAGTTAGAATATTCAAGTACAGTCAAGATTCAAAGAAAAAAAGAATTATCCCATACTCATGGTCAAGTCATTCATCTAGTCCAGGACTTCACTGAAAAGTAACAATGCTAACTGCTTGGGTAGGAGAGGTGGGGAGATATTAAAAGCAAAAACCATAAACCAAAAAATATGTCATTGGACCAATACATCTTGCAATATACAGTTTTTAAAAAACACAAAAAATCCCGCGAACTGCAAGAAGACAGTCATTCATATGCTAGCAGCATTTAAGAATGAATTTTTCTAGAAACATATTCCTTATTTCAAACCATATTGAGTTTAAAGCATTTGTTTTCACAAGCTACAGAATTAAGAGCATTAAGCTATATTATAAGAGCTAAAGGCCAGAATGTCTAGATACTCTTCTCAACCTGCAATAGTCTGATATTTGATAGGAAATTATTTATAGTTTATATAATACATAACTAATATATGTAATATAAGTGTTTTCTATAATCATACAGGTAGACTGCTTTTTTAGAAGTTACTGTTATTTAAAAAATAAACAACCAAACCAACAGAGATTAGAGTGGCGTCTTTTCAGGTATTTTTCACAGGAAAGCCATGAACTCATGAATGAAGTCTAACCACTATAGCAAAACTCAGTAAAACTGAACTAGCAGAGTACATACTCCTAGAACATCTGCTGCTGTTACCCTGCTACACAATTATCAATATGATAGTAAGTTTTTTCTCTATTCTTTCACATATAAAAAGATTTTTATCTTAGTACTGTAACAAGATCAGTGACAACAGAGAAAAAAATCTAATTTGTCGATTTTGTCCATATTAGTGACTATCTTAATGCATGCTGACTCATTCTCAGCTCATCCATCAGCTGCAGTAGTTAATCAAGAAATTGATTGAGCAATATATTTTGATTTAGAGCAGACACCTAAAAATAATTACTGAAGCAACAGCACAAAAATATTTTAAAATGCAAGCATGCACCTATACATTATATTCCAAAAGAAAAATTAGGAAGGAAGGGTTGTCTACTCCACAAACTTTCTTCACAACTATGTTTTCATAGAAGTTAAATGTTTCAACTGTCTGGGTTTCAGTTATCATTTGATTTATGGCAGCATCAGGAACTACAAAGTGTTTGTCTCGTGCTCTCAAAGATGATCAAAAACCCCCCAAACTTCTAATTACTATGCTGTCAAACTAAGGAAGACCACTTTTACCACTAGCCAGGATTCACACACACATTACTGAAGCACACAGTTAACAGACTCTTGTATTTACTTATTTATTTAAAGACTACTTTCTGAGTGAGTCCCAGGATTTAGGATAGTAGTATTATGTGCTAAGGTTTCAGAGAAGACCAGAGCAGAAAGGACATTTCACCAAGTCTCACAGCCAAGGAATACTTGCTGCTCAAAACCTGATGGAATACAAATGGTGAACCTGTCCATAATCAGTACAGACTGCAATGGATATCGTTTCAGATTTCCAGACTTTTTCCTGTCACAAGGTTGTGCTTGCTCATGAGACTTAACATCATGTGGGATTTGGGAATGTATAACCAATTTGAAGTTTTATTTCCCATTTCACTTATCTCAGGCTAGGTGGTGTTTTCATGCTTGACAGTTTTAGCAAACTGCTCTGATTCTGAGGTTTAAAAAAATGATATATTTTACTGATATTAAAATCTGGCATGCACTTTTCTGAGTCATCTTAGTCCTCCTTGTGCATGCTTTTAAGGCAAAGCAATAGTAGGGTTCTTAAGACAAACATGCTTGCAGGTGGCACTAAATAACTGCCAAAATACAGCCAAGTATTTTGTAGTCTGGTGTCTTAGTACAATGCGTACTTATGCATCTAAAATAAACATATAAATACGTAGCTAAAGTGGGCCTTTTTCCACATCATAGTTTATACAAAAGTCAATGTTGCAAAGTATGAATCAACAAGATCAGTCTTCAGCTCTATCAAGATGAGAAATAAGCATGTGTAATTATTTTATATATAAAATATTTAATAAAATAAAATAAAACAAAAGTAAATCACACACAAAGAAGTCATTCTCAATCATTCACCTCATTCAGGGACATAAGGTGCCACCACCTACATTTTCATGGCAAAAAATAATGACGTATCTTAAATTTCCAGTGTAGGAAGGTATCTTCCTCAGCAATTCTACACTGATCAACAGGTCCACATGCAGACATTTTAGAGGAAAGGACTACAGTAGATGTAGGTGTGAGACAGAAGCCAGCCAACAGACAAGATTCCCCAAAACCATTTGACTTGTCTTCAGACACGTCCGTTTTCATTTGTTATTGCTTAGCTTTTGCCTTTCTCCTTCTTGTGTTTTTAACATGGTTATTTTATGTTTTTCTCTCTACTTTGGAGGTGTTCAAGCAGTTTCTGTCATCTGATAAGGTTCTCCTTCCTTCTCTGTAAATCTGATGATGTCCACCTAGTGACAGTAGTCTTATCCTGAACAGGTTTCAGCAGCTACAGTGAACAAAAAGTACAAAATATTGCTGCTGAAACCACATACATACTGCCAACACCAGTTGTAAAAATTATTTTTTCCTCTTCACATGCTCTTTCCAGTGCTGGCTGTTTAATATGAGCTAGTAAACTTTCCTCCCCAAACCACTTCACCCTCAACAGCCCTTTAGGATGCTTGAAATTATCATCATTCAAACTATGGGAAAGGAATTCTTAAAAAAGCCACAACAGTGTACTTTTTTTAAAATATATATATCTATCTATAAAATACATATATCCAATGGAGGTTATTCATAAAGTCCTCTATCTTACTGGTAAAATAGTGCAAAATGCAGCAAAAATGGGGAGAAAAGTACAGGCTAACAATTCAACAGTCACGCATGCAGGTTATCCTTACTTTAGATGATGTTACAGAGAGACAAATGCTCAAGAAGTGACAAAAATTGTTTTAAAAGAGTCAATAATAAAAGATGGCACGCTGTATGTTAGACCTTAAAGCTACTACATGCCAGAAGAGACTTATCAGTTGTATGGGAAGTGTTAGAAGATGTCTTATAAGGTGACTTCCAAACTAAATTAAAGCCTTGATTTAGAATAGTTGGCTAAAGACTCAAGGAAAAACAAAAAACAGATTTTAAAAGAAAAAACTTAGTGAAATTTATTTGAACATTTCAAAATATGTTATTTTATTCTGACCGTTTCACTTTGTGCTCTCTAAAATGAGGACTTCAATTGAAGTTTTTTTTTTTTTGCTTGTTACTTCTATGCAAGATGTGCTTTCCTGTAGGATGACCCAGGTTTGCTTTTATTTCTGCAAAGCCAATGTATTATCTACTTTCAGAGGTATTTAACTCCTTTTAACTAAAAGCCAAAAGCTTTAAGTGAAAGTGTGTTAAATCCATATGGCTCAAAACCAAAACTAACAAAGGTGAAAATGTCTAAGCTAGGCACCTTCAAAGTATTAGTGGGATAACTTTGTAATGTCATATTTATATTGGGTAGGAATGCACCCACATTTTCTTAGTTACAAGTAAACTTATACTATATTGGGATAAGTATTTCCTGTTAAGAACCACAGAACATCAGGGTTGGAAGGATTTTGGAGCTTTGGAGCTCATCTCGTCCAAACCCCTGCGCTAAAGCAGATTCACCTACAATAGACTACAGAGGATTGTGTCCAGCCAAGTTTTGAATGTCTCCAGAGAAGGAGACTCCCTGGGCAGCCTGTTCCAGGGCTCTGTCACCCTCAAGGTAAAGAAGTTCTTCCCCATACTCAGATGGAATTTCCTCTGCTGCATTTTGTGCCCACTGCCTCTTGTGGGCAACACTGAAAAGAGCCTGCCCCCATCCTCCTGACACTCGCCCTTAAGATACTTGTAAACACTGCTAAGACCCCCTCTCAGTCTTCTCTTCTCCAGGCTGAACAGCCCCAGCTCTCTCAGCCTTTCCTCTTAAGGCAGATGCTCCAGTCTCCTAATCATTTTCGTAGCCCTCTGCTGGACCCTCTCCAGCAGTTCCCTGTCCCTCTTGAACTGGGGAGCCCAGATATGCACACAGTACTCCAGATGCAGCCTCACCAGGGCAGAGTAGAGGAGGAGGTATCTCTTTAGTATCCACCTATTAAATTACATTTCAGTTATCTAACTGCATTACCTGAAAAAAGAAGTTATCCAAACTAATCACAAACATTTACCTCCAATTTCTCCAAAAGTAATTTCAACTTTAGTGCAAATTCTATAGTGGTATCAATCTGCCTCTTTGAAACTACGTAGCTTCTGTAATCTATGGAAAGTTGTAGAAGTGGTATCTAGTGCTGAAAAGTAAATATTCTCAGTGCCATTTTAAGTGCTACCCTTAAGGCCATGCTGGTTACAAAACTTCCTTACTCTTAATGTAATTACAAATTAACAGGGCTTGGCTTCCTTTTTAGGAAGGCATTCTCAGATTGTAATCCACTTAAATTAAGTGTGAGGACAAACGTGGTAAAAATAAAAACTGAATGCTCTAAGAGGAAATGGCTTGAGCAGGTTTTTTAGACAATGGTAGGAGTTTCCACCTATAAACTCTTTTAAGTGCATATTCAGGTAGTTCTAAATACTCTAGCTCAGTATTTTAAATTCATCGTGTGGGGGATAAGGGCAGTAACAAAATCTGAGCCAAGGCTTACCCAAGAGCTGCCCACACATTGTGTGACAGCAACAAGTTAGGAAAAAGGAAAAAAATATCTATGTGAAGCAGCAGAATAGCAAATACAGAAAATACACCATTATTTAAATGATTCAAACAATATTCACAACCATATCAAGACTAAACGTTTTGAATCTGTAAATATGATTACAGAAAACTGCACGAGGTTAAAAGGTTTCACATGGGGAAAAAAGCACATAAGGGATTTCTGTTCTCTGACTTGGTTAATATTTTCTTAATACACTGAACAACTGATTTAAACACATTGTGTTGTTGAAAACAAGCTAGACAGATCAAAGTAGCATTGGAGAGTCATGCATACAATAGTAAGTTTGTGCCAGCAAATCTTAAAAGGTAATAAAAGTTTGATAGATAATACAGTCTGATAGTACAAACCAGTCTTCATATAAATAAAGTATAAAATGAGACTCTGCCAAAGACCATATGGGGGAAATCCAGAAAATGTGTTCAGATACTACACTGCTGATGGATAAAGAAACAGGAAGTTTGACTATATTTGAAAATTGTGACTACCTGAAGGAAATCCTCTGATGTAACACACACTTTAATGACTGCCTTGATGAAAATCTGGCCACAGAATCCAAACACAGGATGACAAAAGGCATTAGAGTTTATGAACAAAATTCAATCATTCCCTTTAAAGCATCAGACAGAGCTATGGACTAGCTTCATTCATATAGGCCTGAGATTAAGAATTGCAGAAGAGGCCATCTGAAACAGCAATTAAATACTTCAGACACCCTCCAGACTGCTCAAACAAGATGCCTGAGGATATTCTTGATTGGTTTGTTTCTTCTCCATTGATAATTCAGAGTTGTTCACAAGAACGACCCCCAGCAAGTGAACTAGTCAATTAGATAAGAGTACACTTAGCAAAAGTATCCTTCATTCCTATTGATAGAGAAGGGCCACACTGTAGAAGAGAATCTGGGTGATAAAGCCTATGCATGCTCTTCAGTCCCAAAGCCAACACCTGGTGTAGGGCTTCATGATGAGTGATTTGGGATTTGAACACTAGCATCATTACATAATGTTCATAGGCAATACAACTGCCTTTTGTAAGAAGTCTTACTTGGCAGTCCTTCAAATTTTCATATGTGGATGAGAACACATGAAGCCCAAACTACTCTCTAAATACCTGTAGTTTGCTAAAAACAAAATTTTAGCTCAGAGTGGGAAAGCTACAAGTAGAGTTATTCATGTAATGGCCAGTAAAAATGAAGCACACAGACTATATTCAAAACAAAGTCCAGGTGCACTCAGGTCAATACTTTAATAGGCCAGGTAGAAATCCTCAAAAACTCTGTGTAATTTATGGGACTTTATATGCCCTTCTGTAGAAATACACCAACTGATCACCAACTTTCCCCGTGATAAAATATAAACTTAGCTTCAACTGCCTGGCTGAATAAAGTGCTCAGCTTTTCAGGTAGATTTTTAAAGAACTATTCTAAGGTATTCAATTATGATACAGTACCCAGAAGTAGTTAATTTACAGACAGTTCAGACATCTGCATACTTCTAAACTATAGATCGAAATTTTGACTTCAGGTATGGGTGTGTGTGAGAGACTTTCCTCACTATTTACACCAACTCCAGTTTCTAAGATGTTTGGTGGTTATCTTAACCATCTACAACAGGATTCACAAAAGCATACTTAAATAAACTATTTATTTAGACAAACATAGTTATTTGGTAGAAATACATCAATATGATCTTAAATCTTGGTTAAGTCTGGCTCAGTAAGTCAGAGCCCTGTTATGCAGGGTGTATTTTGCCAAAACCGAATTTTGGCTGGTAACACACTGCTGAGAATAACAGCTTTCATTTGATCAGGTTCAAACCCTTCATTGTTAAGCAGCAGGAGGGAACAGGACACAAAATAATCAATTTAACAGTTACAGCATGACAAAAAGTAGATACTTTTTTTGAACAGTATGACATGATTTCCTACATTAGAAAAGGGAGGAAATATCTAAAACTGACTGATCATCTACTTCAAAAGGCAGTAAAATTGCTGAGTTGCAGAAGTAGCCCTTATAATCTGGAGAGATGAAGAAACTGTGCTATCTCTTCTTCCTGACAGAATAAATCAAGCAGTGTAAAGGGACTCATGGCAAAGAGTCTGCAGGGCTTTTGTAGCTAGAATTAAGAAACAAACAAATGGGAAGTTATAATCTCATGACTACTACTGCTAAAAATCTATCTAAAAAAAAAAAAGGGGCGTGGTGGTGTGGTGTGGTGTGGTGTGTTAAATTACCTGAAAGTCATCATAAGGGAACAGTAGCATCTCACGTAAAGCATCATTCAAAATTTGTGTTTTCCTCTGAACGATGACATTTTCATAGTCTATTGGTTCTATGACCTTTGGTTTTGCCTAGGAAAAAAAAAAGAAAACAAAAAGGAAAAATAAATTCAGGTACATTGAGGAAAAATTACAATTGTTGACTCATTTTAAGAAGTTACTCTTTAAAAAATTGACAGAATGAGATTTCACCTAGAATGAAAACTTAAGAGTATTCAAAATGTAGACTTCATCTCACACTATACCATATGGATAATTACACTAAAATAAAACTAATAATTACACAGACAAGCACACTATTCACCACAGAAGAAGGAAACAACTATTTCACACAACACACCCTGTCAGCATTTATCAAAATAATCACATATGTATTCTCACTGCAAAAAAAATTATGAAGAAATTACTAGTCTCTTATGTTGGTGGTTGTGTTTGCTTGATACTGCCCAGAAAGCTCAGATCTGAGTTTAGCAGGGATTAAAACAACCTTAGTTCAAAGCAACGAATGAACCTTGTTATAATTCAGTAGTGAACTGCAGTTGGGGTAGGCTAATTGAAATTCCTCCTCCACAGTTTTTTTTCAATATTCCGATAGGCCATCTGCTTCCTTTTAATTGCATGAGTAGCTTTCTTCAGTTACTATGCACTGATTCAACATTTAAACCCCACACCACTGTCAAGGCACAGCTGGCTGTGCACAATCAGACAGAAAAACTTTACCCTGCCAAGCATTCTGTTAATGGCAAAGCAGGTTCAGAGAGCTCTCAGCAAGGCAGCACTGCCTTGGAGTGTGCAAAGTAATGCAAAACTGGAGTTGTAATCTAGCTTGCACATTCTGCAGCTAAAATTGTGTATCACAGTATCAGACATCAAATTATTTCCTTTTTCTTTTTTTTTTTTTTTTTTAACGTGGCAATTACAAGAGACTTCCAAATTGAAACTTTCTAAAGATCAGTGGTACCAATCTCAAAGTAACGTATATCAAACATAAGAACAACAGCAAGGTCAGCTTATACCATCATTATAGGTAATCGGACAAGATGAGATTCATATATAGTTTTGCATAACTTATGCTAATAACCTTTGAAATTCCAGCTGTACTACACAGAGCAAATATCTTTATGTCCAGCAGTAAGTGCTTAGCTCACAGGCTACTCAAAAGTTACTTGAGATTCCCTCATACCTACTACATGGCAGTTTTACTGTTAAGAAAAGTGCAAGAACATAACAGAGCATAACAGCTGAAAAGGCAAAAAAAGCAAAATCTGGAAATAAAGCTACCAAAAAACCGATGAACAAAATGTAGCTTTCTCAACAAAAATAGCTATCATTTACAATCACACTGGAAGGATTTACTAGAAGCTCTAAGCTACATAACAACATGCTCAGCACAGACCAATACAGCTAGGAGCCACAGCAGAAAACGTTACACTGAGCCGGTCATCGTTCTCCTCAGAGGAAATGGTGAACAGCTGTTCAGTTCACTGTATATTGTACCCCAACACATTTTGAGAGCTTAGCACCTGAAACACAGCTGCTGCTCCATCTTCGCCTTTTGTTCATGAAAATGTGTTATCACAGAGCCAAGAACTAACAACAGTGTCCACCATATAAGTTTTAAGTTTACTTTTATGCACCCTTCTGTAACTGAAGTAGTTGGATCATTTCGCTCAGAAAAGCATAAGAGAAGCACGTAAACACAACATAAGAAAAGGTTAATTTTCTCTAACGTACTCAGTATACATAATATTTTTGTTGCAAGGAAACTTTCTGTTAAGATTGCCTTTCAGTATTCAGGCTGCTGCAATGAATCCTGAACTACTGAAATGGTGTGCTCCGAGCTTCCTTAGTACGCAGGCAGCCAGATGCACCTTTGTCCTGGTTTTGGCTGGGATTAAGTTAGTTTTCTTCTTGGTGGCTAGTGCAGTGCCGCGGTTTGGATTTGGTGCGGGAACAGTGCGGTCAGGGACTTTTTGGTTTCTCAGGCCTTGTCAGTGGGAGGGCTGGAGGGGCACCAGAAATTGGGAGGGGACACAGCCAGGGCAGTGGAACTGAACTAGCCAGAGGTATGCCATACCATGGGATAGTAGTGGTTGGTATATGAAATGGGGGAGGGGGGGCATGGAGGGGTGGCCAGGGCTGCTAATCATTGCTCAGGGACTGGCTGGGCATCAGCCAGCGGGTGGTGAGCATCTGTATTGTGCATCACTAGTTTCCTTTCCTCCCTTCCCTTTGGATTTCACTCCTCTCCCCTTCTCCCTCCTTTTCATTGTATCTGTTACTGTTATTACTATATATGAACTATGAAGTTCTCTTATCAGCACAGAAACTTCTAGCACTAGAATCAGACTTGGGCAATGCTCTCAGTTGGAAAGATGGGCTCAGGTGTCTTACATTTTATACTGCCAGCACGTTTCCAAGCAGAAAGATGGCTTCCAGAAGTTCCAACTTCCCAGAAACATAATCTGATTTGATAAGCAGTTACTACTTCTGAATATTAGATGCAACTGAACAACATATGTACTAATTTGGTAACTTCTACTACAGCTAGTACAACAGCAGTTCATCCCAAGTAAGGTTCTGAGGCACCAACCAGAAAATCAAAATGCTTTTTCCATGGACTCTTCTTGCTGCTTAACCTCAAAAGCAAAAATTATGACACAATCTAATTCAAATCACAGGAAAACAAGAGAGCACACGTACTAACATACTGGCACTGAAAACAGCAGATGACTCCTTCTGTGAGCCTCCCTCCCTACCCAGGGAAAGTTAGTTCAGGCGCAGGGCTCAATCAAATAACATTGTTTCAGTATCACATGGGACGCTTACAGTTATGAACACCCAGTTCCCTCAAGACTCCAGCAGACTTTCTGTGAACTACATTCAAAAGAATTAAATGAGTATCACAGAAAACTTGTTGCTTCCTTGAAGTCCTGACAGCTGATTCTGTCTCATCTTTATTAAAAATACTCAAAAATCTCAAGTGCTAGGTAAATCACATCATAATTGCCCATCCACACCTGAAAGAGTTTTTGGCAATAGTCAGTGAGAAGTATTGCTAGAGAAAACCAGAAGCCCCCTGCTCCAAAGGCTTTTGAGGATTGCTATCTAATACAGTTCTAAGCTTTCTAATCAGAAAACAAGTTCTGCCGTTTACATTTTGTTCCACCAACTAGCAACAGTATCAGTCTCACTTATACCTTACTGCATCCTATACCAGTGAAAAAACACCTACCTTTCACTGTGGCAGTAAAAATGTACTGCAACGTCACAACCTAATGAAATAAAAATGGACTCAAACGTCAGTGTTAAATGATACATAGCGCCCTACTTTTCGCTTTCTGCCTAGCAGAACACTTAGTGCAAACTGTCCCTGCACCATTTCATCTCATTTTCCTCAATGAACTAGACAAAAGCAGAAGCAAAAAGGGATATTATACCATCTATAATTATATGCCATATATACTTGTCTATATATGTAACAGATTAAGACCAAAATAGCAACTGAAATGACAGAAAGACATTTTTTTGTGTGACCTATGTGGAACCTGAATGTTCTTCCCTTGAAATATTGACCTTCATATTTTGAATGCACCCACTTCATCTGAAAATTAAAAAAAGGAGTGCAAACACCAGAGGTACATAATCCATGAACATTAAATGAAGTAGTGCATGGAAAATTTTAAGGATGTACTTCATAGATGGTTTTAAGTAAACACCGCAATGTTTTATACTTCCTTTTTTTGGAGCATATATGCTTGCTGATCAACTGTAGTACTCTTAAGTATCTGCAGAAACACTAATATCCTCTCTGAGTATTCATGGGGGAATAAAAATAGTTCTAAATAAAGTTAAACATTCCAAAGGCAGGAAAGCACACACAAGATTAGCTCATATTGTACTGATGAAAATCTGGACCAGAAATCAGAACACACCCATACAAAAAAAACCACGTTTTACTAACAACTGCTCTGAATAGAACAAAACTAAGGAAAACAGTGTAAAGGAAAAGAAGATTTGTCTTACTAACACACATGTAAGCTTTCAGTTATATACCGTAACAATTCCCATACAGTTACAGATGTGTATTACTATATATAGATAGCCAAAATGTTTTGGTTCAATTCTTAAATGCATAGCATGAAGCTCAAGGGGGGGGTGGGGGGGCGGGGGTGCGGGCGGCAGGAGGATACATAATCTGAGGATAACAGCTCCCAATAACTTCAACCACTGCCAGACAAAGATAAGACCATCATCCTTTAATGCAGTGATTGAGTATGACTAAGTAAAATTGGAATTTCAGTAAGAACTATCAAAGTACTACTTTCTACTGATGTGTAAGTTATTAGTTTAACAATCCTTCTCTGTTATTTGAAAAGGTTTATTGTCCTAGCTGGAGAGAGTTGGTGGATTCATTATAGCTTGCTTATTATGTTCTCTTGCTGTACTATTAAAATTCCAACAGAACTATGCATGTAACAATATAAAAAAAAATAATAATAAGGGTTCTTATTTGATTACTTCCCACACACAGAGAAATATTTCCTTTTCCCTCACTGGAAGCTACTTTAAAACCTTAAGTTCCTAAATAATGTGCACTGAAGGCATTGAAAAATAGATCCTTTAACAGAAGTACACCTGAATTATCTAGACAGTTCTTCAAGTAACACTTAAGTAAAATTATTAAAATACACACACAGTCTTTAGAAAGTGCAAATTATTTTAAATATATTCTGGGCAGTTAAAAAATAGAGGTGCTAGAACGTATTTTAAAGCATAGATTGTTTTCATGCTAGGTTCAAAGAGCTGTACAGCTATTTAAGACAGAACAGACACTGAAAAGCAGCTACAATGAAAACCAAGTTCCAAAGTTACACTCCAAGAAAACCAAAGATTTGGTAAACCAGAACAGCAAAAATTAATTAAAAAGGCAGACAACACACAAACAATCCAACCTAAATCTTAAATACACCTTTTTCACAAGTAAGAATGCTGGAACTTCTCATTAGTGCCAGATTAAGCAGTTTTTCACTGGTAGACAGAACTAGAATTATTGAACGGAAGAGAAGAATTATTGAAGGGAAGAGACAGCTTGTTTAAACAATTCTTACCAGCACTACCACAGGAGACTCCACTTCTACTTCACAAGGACCTGCATCCTTGCGCTGCTGCGGAGGCTCAATAATAAGCTCTTTCTTAGGATTTCTGTTTGTTCTTGCCTGCATTCTTTGATTGAAAATAGGAAGAGCAGCAAAACCGTATGTTTTTTGGCATCAAAGTAATCAACATGCCAGTGATCCAGTGAAAACAATAGCTTTTTCCCCAGCACAGGCAGCAAAAAGTACAAACTAGTCTAACTTCTCAGCTGCAGTTTGCTAAATCTGTCATGGTGGGAATGCATGACCGACAAAGGCCAGCCCCCAAGAAAAAAAAAAGGTGGATCCATTTTAATGCCTAAAAGTTATGAGTCAAACAAAAAAAGAGAACGTGCATTTCTAAAATGACAATGTAAAACAGTTCAAGTCCTTTACAGCACTTACAAAACCAAGGCTTCGATACTGTAAAATATTTTTGTTGTAAATATTAGCTACTTACTGACAACTGGACCTCTTTACAAGTATAAAACCCTAGGGGTTTGGGGGGGGGGGGGTTTGTTTGTTTTTACATCAGTATCACTTACTCTGGTACTATCAGCAACCAGTCACTAACCAAGTACATTTTCCAGGACCAGTGCCCTAAACAAATACATTGCTTTTTTTTTTTTTTTTTTTTTGGGGGGGGGCGGCGATGTTAAGAGTGGGGATGCTCTTTTTCATCTCTGTGTTAAATCTGTATTAAAAGTTTACCTTAACATCAAATTGTCTTCACAGGAAAAAAAAATCTTACAAAATCTACAAAGATACTGACTCAAAACCACAACAAAAAAAAATCTGTATGTTCAAACTTTAAGCACTTAAAGTAAACTACCAGTCTCACTCAGCCTCTTTCCTTGACCCAGTTAGCTCACTTCTGTTTTGCACATTATTAATGCTCTCAGCTCATTCCTCCCTCCTCAGAACCCTTCAGCATTGTAGATGTCCATCACTGATCATCCTCAAAAAAACCACTGGGAAGACAATGCAACAAAATATTTTCTGATTTTAAGTCACTTGAGAGAGAATCAGCCACAAAGACCAGCCAGCCATCACTCGCTGCCTTTGGCTACCATAGGATTTTCTTTTTGCTGACAGTACAAAACACTGGGGGGTGTCTCCCTTGTACGGTGAACCGTTTTCAGAAGTGTCTCTCAGCTCTGTGATTGGCTCAAGGTTACACAGTGCTCAGTGGTTTTCATCTTCCGTTCTTCTCCTTACCTGCAACAAACTCAAGTCATGCTTCAACTTTGGTTTTGTAATCCAATCTACTCTCCTGCTATACCAGTACTTACAGACACTGTTCAGCATTACACACACTGGCAAAATAAGAGGCAGCAATTTTTATTGGGATCATTTCTGTACAATTATTTAGTGTAGTGCAAAGCAATTCTGTATGTAACCTAGTTGACACTGTTGCAATTTTGAAGGTTTGACTAACCTAGCTCCCACACACAACAGTTTTAGCATATGATTGTATGCTAAATTCCTCCTGGAAAAAAAAAAGTGAACTGTGATGAGCAGTTTTGTCCAGGTTTTGAGAGGAGTATTTTGGGTTTCCCTTTGTTTCTTTCTAACGAGCGCAGCCTCCAAGTACACAAACCTATGTGGCTGTATTTACAGAGCCAAAATACATCTGAGAGAAAATTCAACTTCCCAGGGCAGCACATCCCAATTTTAAGACTCCTTCCACTAGAGCAACCAAACAGCTGTGGAAACTAAGCCACCACCTTCATTCAAGTCTCAGCTCTGCTCCACTTCTTTGGATAGCTAATTATCTCACTTCAATTTAACTGACATCCTAAATTTAACTTGACATTAATTTTTTGTTATTCTCTAATAGAAGAGAAAGTCACCTTAATCTGCAGGAAGCGAATTAAGTTGTGGAAAAGCACAAATACCCTTCTTTTACAACTAGTATTTTTAACAAGCCACAACTTCAGGCACAGGTTGCTTACCCTTCAGACCTAACATAAGATGTTAAGATCCCTTTCTCTTCCCCTCCTCACTGCTTTCTCACCTGCCTAAGATACTGGTTTTTTCAGCTTGCTGCAAATCATGAAATTGAGTCTGACCAAGAGTTTGCCCATCACATCCACAATGCAAGCATATTCCTATGTAAGTGGACCAAAAGAAATAATAAAATTAACTATTAGTCAAGAAAATAGTGATTTATACTTCTTTTTCTCTAGGAAATTCAAGTTTAATGCATTTACTTTTTAAGCAGTCTCTAATACATAGACACTGAAGTCTAGAAAACTCTATAAAGCTTCTTTAAGAGTTAAGAATGAAACTAGCAGTTTAATCAAATTTACAAAAACAGATCTTCCTGTGTAAATCAAGGTAGACAATAGTTCAAGAACATTTAGTTACACTTTGCTTTTATTTTGCACCAGCCCCTTTTGTTTTCAGAAAACGGAAGTACAGAACAGCTCAGACTAAATTATACCATTATTTGAGGATGCAGCTGCCAAACAGGAATTTGTTTCATTGAAACGGGCGGCAATTATACTTAACTGCAACCAGTAATGCACAAGGCACTTAGAAACACTCACGCTAATAAAGACTTTAAAATATTATACACTTTAAATAGTATTTCTTCTGGTTAATTAAGCAAAGGATTTTAAACTGCAACATTGTTTTATCCTGGTCAGGTACTTCTTTTGAATGCATCTGAATTACTGTAATTCAATATAAATTATTTTCTTTCCCCATCACTCTCCCTATTCTTCTCAAAACATGATGAGGGACAAAACCAAAGCCAACATTTTTATAACATCAGTTTAAAGATATGGAATGATTAACGTAATTTCTAGTTTATATTTCATCAACACACATGTACTATTAGAGGAGGTTCATTTAACAACAGAAGTGTGAAGCAGTAGCTCTGAAGCTATATCCTGCATGAAATAGACCTTAATTGCTCAATTGATGTGTATTTCTAACATTCATTTTCTGCTGAGGACTTAGTGATTATCTCAATAATTTAACTGACAAAAAAAAAAATTTTTAGGAAAAAAAACCCCAAACTAAACCCCCCAAAACTATGAGGTACTGCTTACTCAGGCACCACACAGTCAAAAGAGGTAAGTTACTTTAATAAAGAAATACACTAAAAATTTCTACCTATAACTTACGATTCAACAAGCAAAAGATGAAAAACAGGACTTTAAGACATGCTGAAAAGTTATCACTTTGTTATAGGACCTGTAGTCTTAAACCACTTAACTGCAATAAAAAAAAAAAGAAGATGACACTACTCAATTTGTTATTTCAGGCTGTTACCTGAATAAGGATCAACAGAGAATCCAGGGAAACAATGCACATACAAAAAGAATGTCATGGTACACAAGTTATTCGACTGCATTTCCAACATGGCTCCCAAAATTGCAGGAAAATACTAGCTAAATAGATACCTATCTGCAAAATAACTCAGGTTATTATGGAAACAATGCATTTCATCTTTGTACAAACACAGTGGCTTGAAGGACTTCCCATGGTACTTTTAACAATAGTTCTTTTCATATTACTTCCAACAGCCAAATCGTTGGCTCTCTTCTTGCATCATATACCCTTAAGGAACTACCTGTGCAATTACAAAATTACATGGGTGAAAAAGTTAATATTCCCAGCATACCTCAGTGAGTCACCCAGCAAATTTGCTGCCCAAAAGACATCTTCTCCACATACACCTTCCTATCCCTTCAAATCACTTTTCACTCCAAGAACTTGTTTCCTAATGCACAATACCACACAATGAGTAAGTGATAGCAAGGGAACAGGCAGCATATGAGAATTTCTTCTGAATGTTGATGGAAGAAAGGATGAATACCCAGTCTCACAGTAAGAACAAGCTAAAACCTGAGTAGTTTGGTTTAATGGCACTTCTTTTGCTCCAAGTCCCACTCAGAATCTGTGCCAAGGTCACTGAACCCTATTGAGTGGCCACTATCAGCATTCACTAAATCTACCAGATATAATTACAGCCATCAACCTTGCTCTGTTAGCTGTTCTAGGGAAAGAACTGTTGCTTAACCTGTAGCAGCTAGGGGGAGGGGGAGAAGGAAGGAATAATCTTGATATAGGTTTGCATGTCCTGCAAATGTGAAAACAGAAGGATTTGACAACATCATTTACAAAAACCTTACACCTGTTCTCTACTCCTTTGTGGCTCTTTAAATTGCCTGGCAACTCACAGCATCTCTTAAGAAATAATTCTCAAAACTGAGAAGGACAACTGGAGGGTTTTTGACGCTTTGTTTTGCTGGGGGGGTTGGGGTTGGTTTTGTTGTTTTATTTGTTGGTTAGGTTTTGGTATGGGTTGGATTTTTAAGTCAGTAGCTCATATGAAAATATGGACCCACTTTAGCAGAGTGACGAGCACCATTAATTAAAAGCTGGTACTTCTTGCTCTTGTCTATATTAGTAAGAGATATTCTAGCACTGCCCTCCCACACCTGGCAGCCTGCCTTGCAGCTGTATTAAAGGCATAACATTTTACATGTCAGTGGAAGATTCAGTGTTGCAAGTATACATATCTTAGTAGTGCTGAGTTTCCAACAGACATGTACTTGCCCTGGAAGAATACACTCACAACTTCAAGAGAAAGGCTCAGCCAGCTGATAGCAGATGGAATACAGCATGCATTTCACCTGGTGACTCCCTGCCATACACACTGCATTTGGATGAAAAAGTGACAAGAAAATCAGTTAGGAAGACTCATTCCTCCTACGGCTAATACTGCAAACGTGTAACTTGCAGTCCCACCAATAGGAAGTCGATTATTGCAAGGGGAAAGAGAAAGGGGAAAGAGAAAAAAGATAAAATATAAGACATAGATAAGAGTGTGCTACATAATTTTTTGTGTTGACAACAATATAACTAAAATACTCCCATTTCACTGACTTCCCTTGGTAAAGCAAGAATTAAGCCTATTCTGGAATAGGCAGAACCACAATCCCTCTTTGGAGAGGTATCTCTTTGTATCAAAATGAACTGTATAAATCTCACATTTTGCATTACAGTTAAAATTACTCTCCAAACATTATTTTTAGGAAGAGAGTCAAGTAGCTTGGACAGGACAAAAATGCCAAGATACCAGGAGGTGTCTATTATAAGTAGGTTACATTGATGAAAAAAGGAAACACCAATGTACAGGTTTGTATTACTACTCAAGAAGCTGGAATAAAAAAAACGGATTTACCTGTTTTAGTGGCAACATAAAGTTAAAGGATTCTCCCAGTCAGTGCCTCCGCTGGATCCACAATAATTTTGTACAATGCATTTTTTTAAAAGCCCTTTTACTTCATGGAATAAGAATTTGGCTAAACTTGTTAACACCAACATGGCATATCTCATTAATACTCCTCAGCTAGACATTACTAACTGTCAGATAAGATACAGTACCTTAGTCTGGACACTCTTACTCTGTGACAAATACCAATTAAAGTGTAAAATCACAGCAGAGCTAAGCATATTATAGATTAACTTAAGACTTGTCTATGTCACACTTTTGCATACTATTACCTATGAAGTATCAACTTAAAGGGCATTTTCTTGAGTCACTGGTAACCGATTAGTTTCACACCATCTCAGTAGATGTTTTCTACAGAGATGTAGAAAGTAGATCTTTCTGTTTTCAGGGAAAACCTGACTTCCTTATGGTCCCAGGGGAAAGACAAGAAGTCAGCAGAATTTAATCAGGATATGAGACTTTAAGATTAAAACTGCGCTTCTGTTAAAGGATTTAACTATTGTTCTGACATACCTCCTTACAGACAAGACATGTACCAGCAGACTGACTATGAGAACAGTATCAGACCAAACACAGCTTTTTTCCTACTTGGACAGTACCTAACAATTATCAGAAACTAACACGACACTAAACCTAACACAGACACTAAACCAAAGACCAAAAGTGAGTCAAAACTCCAAGTCTGAAAATCTCTACAACTGAAGCAGTTCTGTGCCAAGCACAAGTAGGAGTCTTCCCGCTGTGTAACACCAACCTTAAAAGACTTTTTCCAGGAGTAATTTGCTCCTTGACAAGATTGTCTTCGGGCTGAAGTCCATCTTGGTTTGCCTCTAAACTGCAATACAAACCTGTCTTGGACATCAAACATTGGAGTTCTAAGAAACAAGAAGTTGCAGGAGTCAGCAGTTGACTCTCAAATTTACTTTAATTGCAATTAATTTCATGACAGAATAGTGTACCTGCATCTGTAGATGATTCAAATTAGCATTTCAGGCTGTTTCTAAAGCAGGTGGAAGGAAATATTAATCAGGGAGAAAGAGCAGAGAAGTCCAACTCCTTTTCTGCATGTTCAACTAAGTCTAGACCAGGGGTCCTCAAACTTTTTAACCAGGGGGCCAGCACATGGATGCAGTGGCAGGCAGGCATCTGCGGCTGCTTGGTTTCCCCCCCAACACCCGGCGGGGTGGGGTGGGGGGGTGGGGGGTGTGTGCGGGGGAATCTGTAAATACCGGGGGCCAGATTGAGGACCCTGGGGGGCCGTATCTGGCCTGCGGGCCGTAGTTTGAAGACTCCTGGCCTAGACTCTAGTCTTGAAAGCACCACCCATGCAGCCTCTCCACCACAGAAATTGTCTTCCCATTCCTCAAGATCATATAAGGCTTTGATTTTATTTTTTTTTCCTGGTTTGGGGGGTTGGTTTTGGTTGTTAGAGGTTGTTTTGGTTTTTCTTTTTAACTCCAGACATTTTACTTGCTTTCAAAGCAGTATATCCAGCTCCCACAAGACCCCATTTGCTGATACATTTGAAGTGAACATGTTTTCTACCAGGATGCAACCTAATGACATATTTTTGGGGCCAGGTATCTTTCTGTACTAGTCCAACCCTATCCTTAGATTTCATCCACAGTCCTAAAGAATTTCTCCTGAAGATACCACATTTAGCCTTATCTTTTGCATGCCAGTGCACTGGGTGCCTACCAACCAATGTCTGATATTCCTCTCATTTGCAACTTTCAAAGAAGTGTATTTCCTGCAGGAACTACACATTTGGTGAATTTGTGCTGCAATTTCCCTTGCTAAGAGGGCAGAAGGATACCTGAGATGGACATTCAAGCATTCTTCCCAAAGGAGTCTAATGAAAGGTCAAAAAACCCCAAAAAAACCTCTACAGAAATCATCAGAAGATTTAGCCAAAACTACAAGCCAGCACATAAGACATAAAAAAAATAAGGTTTTTATTTACCAAAGCAGTAAGATGAAAGGAGATAAAAGAAGTGCCCTCATTCAAGTGACCCATGAAAAACTATGCAACTGTTAGATGCTGTACTCATACATGTCTGTTTCTTCCTTATTAAGAGGCCTAATGAGGTCTATGCTCCAGTAACTGATGAATAAAAGCCACTTGTACTACAGTTACAAGTTGAAGCAAGTTATGAGAGAGAAGTAACACAGTAAGCCATACAAATTATCCACACACCATTAGAGAATTGCTGCATAAGCCATTTAAGCACATTTAAAACACACAACTTCCACTTACTCAGCAGAATTACTTCCATAGAACCCTCTCCTTTATACATTGCTACTTCAAACAAACAAGTTGATATGAATTTGTTAATTCAGACAGCAAGAACAGGCTCTGAATATAAGGCCCTTTAATAAATGAATGTTTTAAGATTTATTTTAAACACATCATATCTTAAATCAATAAAAGCCTTTTTTCAAAAATCATGCACATATAACTTAATACTATTCTGAAAACAAAATATTTGCAACTTGATTGCCTACTGTGGAGTTGTTTCCAGAATGACACAGCTCATTACTGTCATTAACCAATCTTTGACCATGCACAGACTTTAGTAGACCTTGAAGATGTCACAGTTTATTAATAGACCACATGACTCATGAAGAGCATAGAAAGAGCAGTCACACAAAAAAACCCTCAGTAACACCTAATCATGATGTTGCTGTCAAGTCAACAGGTGACACAGACTAAGAAACTGCAGCTACTAAAATATAAAGTTAGTGGTTCTGTTTCCAGCAAGTATCTAAATCTATCCTGTTAAAGACTGGACATACACTATTTCAAAATGCCCTGCAGGTCTCTCAAATTGTGTAAACACAAATTAAGTAATAGTTATTCCGTATCAGACATAGTAAATTTAAAGGCTACCTAAAATTATCAGGCCACATCTTGCACATGCTACAGGTACTAAACTACTTTAAGCATGTTTACCAAACTACAAGGTTCGCTGAATGAGAGAAATGGCAGTGCTAAATAGGCCATTAGAAGCAAACTGAGCAGAAAACATTACAAGCATCGAAAAAAGGCAAGTTGCTTTCTGCTTTAGATTTACAGACAAATCTAAAAAAAAAAAAATATGTTAATATTCTTCAGCATACAGTCTGTCTCAGTTGAGACTTTTCCAGCTCCTCCATTGGCATTGCTAGCACACTCACCTATCCTCTCCCTTCTCTCAATACTTCAAGGGGCTATTAGCAAAACCAACGCTTCTAAAATGTTGTTGGGTTTGTTGTCACTGTTCGTTCTCCCTTGCTTATTTCCCATTTTTGTCTACTATCTGAAACAGCTGTTTAGGCCCTAAACCATACAGTAACATTTCACTCCTAGATCACAAAAAAAAAATCAAATTTGAATATAAAAATAAAAGCCATGAAAAAAAACCCTCCTAACTCAACACAGCTGAAATAAGATAGAGTAATATGCTGAGAATGGATTAAAAAAAAAATGATAGGAAAATCAAAACAAACCATGTAGATCATGCGTGTAAGCTAATATTTTGAAACTGTATCCTTCAACTTACTACAAAATTAAGTAAATTAGAATGTTTCCTCAACATTTGCAGAAAATAAATATGCTCTAGGTGGACATTTGGGGGCAACACTTTCAATAATTTTGATGCAACTTTTAATAGCATTTCATATTAGATTTATAATCTTTTACTAAAATATTGATTTTTATCCGTATAGACCTGAAGACCCTAAGAGATCCTGTGCTCTAGCAAGGCAATGTGTATGTGAACAGGCTAGAAATGTTCCCAAATATAAAATATAGCATTTTCACTGCAAGTTTGAATGACATCAGATGGATAGAAATAAACTGTACTCCTGAGAAGACATTCTCACCCAGGCTTCATTTTATATCTTTCCTACAAGCAATCAAAAGATCAGGCCTGCTTAAGATAAAATTTTAATTAGATTTAATCAGACTTTAGACATAACCTCCCAAGCTCTGCATTATAGGATAAATAAGAAAAATATATGCTAAATCAACTACTTCAGTCTCCTTGTTTCTTCAAGGAACAGGAGATTTTTCCTTCAGGAGAACTACTTCCTGAGAGTTTTCTGTTCACAGGAAATTTTCACAGATTTTCAACACTGGTTTTGCAAGAGAATCAATACATTCTTAAAGGACTCCCTGAAATTCACTGGTGTTTTGACAACAGCTCTGTATCAGGAGTTGCTTAATCCAGAATAGCTAAATAGATCGGATAGCCGGTACAACCTAAAAGACAGAGGTAAAAGATTGCAGCTGAAATACGTGTTACAACACAAATAGGTGAAGCCTTATACCAGTGCTTGCATCTGTTGCAACAGCCACCAAAAATAAAACACAGGGAAGTGATACACTGCCATGCTCTTTTAGTCTTGGCCATACAGCTCCTCTTTAGAGGAGAGGATTCCTGTAGTCTTCATCTCACTGCATGGCTTCTCAGTGGAAAGCAATGGAATTTCTCCTGAAAGCCACCTCTTCAAAGGTTGAAGAGCTGGCCAAATTAGCTCTTACAGTAAAGAGTACAAAAATTATGTAATTTAAGAGTTCTATATGCATACTTAGACCTAAGTTTCATAAAATCACTCATCACTATTGCCAGGACTGCAGTATTCTTTCCCCCTCTTCAGAGAACACTGCTTTCTACTCTTCAGGGGTAAGTTAGTAGCAACTGCTCTCCAGCCTCAGACAGCATCTCAGAAAGCAATAGCCAGCACCAGCTCTGAATATCACAAGCATGACCTTTCAATGAAGTCCCATTTTTGTATTTTGTAAAATTCTGACTTTTGTTATTATGGACTACACTAGCCCAGTACAACAAGTAGGAAGTCATTCTGACCCCTCAATTCCACACACTTTTCCATACTAACCTTCAGGTATTTATCCCAGGACGAAACTTTTCTCAATCCACTACTTCCAGCTAAACCAAATGAACAAAGCCATACAAGGAAACCCCAAAAAAAGCCAGTATCATTATTTTAAAAAAAAAATAAAATTTTACTTTGAAAAAACCCAAACCAACCCTAAGTGACAGATGTGGAACTTTGGTTCTAAGTGGCAGACTAAGTATATTTGGCGCTTACTTTTGCTAGTTTGCAAACCAGTTCTGTAGGGCTAAATTAAAGATAAATTATTGCTGGAACAATACCACACAAAAACAAAAAAAAAAAATACAAAAAATTTTCACTGCGACCTCCATGTTACAGTAATTCATACTACATTTTAAAAAAATTAGTTTTTCATTCATTCATCTAACTATATGTAGACCAGTAATTTTAAGGCCAGTAAAGGTGTTAGGTCTCAAATTCAGTGGAGTATAAAGTTATTGAAAGTAATAATTGTCCAGAGTTTAACAGATGTCTAATAACCATCTCTACAAGGCTAACTTAAAAATGGCTAACAGTGTAAAAAGGCTTCTAATACTTAGAGGAAGCCATTTTATTTTTAATATCAAACCATAGTAAGAGTTTTAAAAATGCAATACTATCATGAAGGGTAATGTACATACTGTAAGTCAATTTAAGCATCTAAAGACAGTTCAGATCATTCTGTATTTTCTCCTGGAAGCTTATGTGTATGTATCCATGCACATAAACATACATATAAGGGCATGTGTGCACATATATACACACATTCAGATACATATGTACACACACTCACACACACCCTTTTTTTCTTATATTTGAGTTCAGCAAGAAAGGACCTGAACAGCATAAAGGCAACAAAGCTCTGAAATTTCTAAAGGCTTTCCATAACTGCAGTTGCGGTGTCGGTATGCCAGCAGGCACTACAAGCTTGTCAAAATCCGTTCGGTTATTTCCGTGTACCACACCTCTCTTATTCTAACTATCTAGCCAGTGACAAAGCAATTAACAAGTAACCCCAAATTATTTTAAATAAATATTTAAAGCCTTAACTAGCCTAATTATGAAGCAAGCAGTGCACATCAGCTATTGCAATTCCACCCCCTCAAGCCTAAATGCAATACATCTGACGCACAAATGCGTCACTAACCTGGGGGGTACAAAGACAGTCTCACTTTAAAGCCTGTGTTCTTTGCATCAGGCAACACCTAAAAAAGCCTTTAAGAGCAAAGCAGGTTCACAAAACAGTTATGACTCCCTTTAATGATTTTTTTTTTTTCTTCTAGAATGCTCCTTTATCCCTTTCAGTAAGTTAAACAGATACAGAATAATTACAAGGGGGGGAGTAAGGAAAAAATGTACTCAAATCCATCTGCAAAAAATAAACCTTAAATCCTGGGTTACTGTTTTCGCAACAATGCATTCCTTAGTTTTTCCAAATAACATAATCATCTGTTGTTCTTCAATTGAAGTGCCAAATTCATTCCAAGAGTATGTTTAGAAAGATCTAACAGCAGACAATATTCTACAACAATCCTGTTTATGAAGTGAAAATTCTTCAGAGCTATCAATACAAATCTAATGATATAATGAATATGAATCCTAAGCTTTAACATTAAAGCTGCATGCACACATGTATTACATGTCACATACATGCACTAACATCCTACAATATCAGGACAAGGTATATTCATGTCTGTACATGGTAGATGTTAAATAAACATGCTATCCTGGGTTTAGTTTAGCTTTCAATTAGCAGATAGAATTATTAATGAAACAAGTTTATATTTACCAGGGATGAATGAATCAATATTCCTGAATCTTCATTTGGTGAGCTGAATGCTGTGTATTCAAGGGCATTGTTTTCCCCTTGCTGTTTGCAAATATAACCACAGTTTCTCTCAAAAACTGTACGAATACCTTTAAACAGAACCACACTTGTAGTGCAACCCATTCCAAATCTGTTGAATTTTGCATTTCTAGCAGCCCTGATTGCATTTGCAGAATGTCTTCTTCCTTTGCTCGACTCGAGTAATTTTCCTGTGCTTTGCAAAAATATTTCTTTGTACAATCTTCATTATGTCCGACATTTAGTATGTTCTTCGACTAGATCCCATCAGCTACTGAAATGTAATCCTATTTGCTTAAGCCAAGCACTGCCAAAAATCCAGCCGCAAAAGACAAAAATCAGAGGGTGATGAAAAGCAAACGATACCTCAACTGTAGAAGATAGGAGGCTTTCAGCATGGGCTATACTCTGCAACGGAGATGAAAAGATATTCCAGAGGGTCATGGAAAGAGCTCCTATATTTCAGAGATCCTCAGAATATAATCAAAGACGAAAGGAAACTGCAAAGATACTGCTGCAGTTTCTGCTGCCAGCCACAAAGAATCCATCTGCTGCAAGAAAGCACTCTCCCAGAATGCTTAGCACAGAGTTCGAACTGGCAAACATTTCTTTGCTTGACCTATATGTGCTTTTTAGTGTTTAAAACAAAAAACTTCAAAATAAAAAATGCAAAATCTAAGGGGAAAATTCTTAAAATCACTGCTGCTATGGGAAAAAAACCCCAGCATGTTACATAAACCTACTTCTATCAAATCTGTGTTATCAGTGTGCTGTTATCAGTTCAGGCAAACCACATGGGAGCTGAAGGCAGCTTTTACTTTTTCCTTCCTTCCTTGCACACAAAGTGATCAGTCAATTCTCACCTGCCAGAAACTGACCTTATCTAGTCCTTGATTGCAAATGGTCAATAGTCATTAAAAAAAAAAAAACCAGCAACTGACTATCTAGCTACAGATCAACATCTACATCTAAAACAAAAATACAGAATTAATTTTAAAATACATACATTTCTTGGGTTTATAGTGAATCACACATGTATTGATTGTATTTATCACTACAGGATTCTACTTAACATACTGTACTGGTATCTGTTGTACAGGTATGTAAATAACGCTGAGAAGAAGCATTAAAATTTTTAAACTACTTTTGAAGGCAAGGAATTTGCAAAAAATAACTGTTTCAATCCACACCGTAACAGTATCAATCACCCTGTCAGAGACTGCTGGTTAGTTCTATATTTCTGATAAACTGAAAGCACTGAGATGTATTTACTTACTTACTTACCAAATTGTAAAACTGGATGAAAGAGTGAACTTACAAACCCAAAATTGTTGCAATGGAGTTTAAACAAGCTAAATTAAAAGGACTTAAGTGAACTATGAAGGGAAGGAACAAACAGATTAATGATGTCAGCTACAGATTTGCCCCCATGCAAATTAACTTATCTCAAGGAAATACTTGCATGCTATAATGAGACATTCAGAATAAATATTCATTAGCGTTTTTCACTAATATCTGGCTAGTTAACACATCCCAGTATGCTTCTCATTACATTCTAACCTAAATACACCATAACAACATGCAGGCACATTGATTACAAAGAAAAAAAAAAAAAAAAAAATCAATATTTGACAGTGATCCAAGTAGTTCCTGCCAGTCTCACATTCTCAAAGGAAGCAGTTAGCACATTCCACATATTTTAAGAAAAACAAATTGTGTTAGGGCAGTTCTGTTAATAAGGAATAGCTTTTTGTGGGGGGAGAATAAAGAAAGCAACAGTGAAGAACTGGCCATAAATTCTACTATGAAGTGCAAAGATACTTCATACATAACCACGAACCTTGCACAGCAAGGTCTGTACCACCTTCTGCCTCTCTACCTATCCTACCCTCTTTGAAAAGGGGCAGCAGGTCAGTGAGGCAAATACTCTGCGCCACTCACTAAGGCTGGATAAAGAAATCTTTGCAAATGCACAAGGGAAAAACAGTCATGGCAATTACCACGGAAGGCATTCCCAAAAAATACATTCAAGTTAACTATTTCTAGTGCAGAAGCCCATTTCACTCCCAGCTGGAATGTAGGATGATAGAGACCTGACAAACTCCAGGTTCCAAATGTGACATCAAAAGTTAAGTGATCATGAAACGAAAGCACCACTTAGAGGGTTTTCCATGGCATTTCAGAGACTTCATAATAGGAAATGTTTCTAGAAAAAAAAAAACAACAAAGTAGCTCATGCCTTATAATATGAGAATATTTGAGAATATTCCTATGCCTTATAATACGAGAATATGAGAAAAATAAGTCAGTTTACAACAAATTATTACGCACTAGACAGTTCCTTCAAATGCCTATAAAATTACAAGACTTTTAAAGCACTAAATAGGATGTGGAGAAACAGGAAGACAAAAAGATTTCATTTGGAAAGACAAACATATGACAGAATCGTAGACTAAGTCAGGCTGGAAGTAACCCTGCGAGGTGTCCCAATTCAAAACCAATTAAGAGCAAATTTAATTCTGATTACATCTTGAATAAATTTAGCATCATGTTTCTATGATATTTTAGACATCGCAACTGAAACTGACTTGGATTAACACAGTGGTAACAATGACATAAAAAGCATTCCAAATAGAGTTTGAACGGGAGATAAATATGGGGACACAAGGGATGGGAGGACAGGGAGGAGGAGCTTGACCAGATGCAAAATTATTAACATGACCAGTAATCAGAATAGTAAGCAATGTAAAGCAGTCTGCCAACAAGCAGACCTTTTCCTAAGACATAAGTTTGGTGCAAAGTGGAAGCTACCAGCTTCACTAAGGAGATTTCTGCAATTGTAACAAGCAACCACATTGCACAAGCAGTGAACATCCAGACAGAAATGTGACATAATACAATATTATCCATTACAGTATTATAACTCAAAGTGAAATCGGAGGCTGGAAAAATTCCTGTGAAGGTCTGACAGAGCTTCCTCTACCAATTGAAGAGAGCCAAAAGACACGCTAAGGTAAGTAAAAATCTTAAACCAATAGTAACAGGCCAACAACAAAAAGCAGAACAAAAAAAAAAAAAAAACACAACATATGAACAAGCCCAGAGTGTACATCATATGAGCAACAAGCTAGATATTACAAACTGCCTTTAGCTGTTATAGCCTAGGTTATAAAAAGGTCTTCTTCCATAAAAAAAAAAAAGAGTGGAAGGGAGGAAAGGAAGGCTGTAAAAAGGAAACATCACTAAAAAGCCAGTCTTCTCTTGGTTTGTGAAAAAGGGTCTGCACTAGAAAGCATGCAGGCTTAGGAAGAGCTATTCTAGTTAGTATATATTCCAAATGTTACATCTCTAAGCCAAAATGCCTGTTTATACAGGGAGCAACACACTCCTCCCTGCTATATAATATATTGAATCTGTACTGACTGAACTAAAAGATTCCCAAAGACAAAAAGGTTAATTAGTAATCTTAGCTCCATGTTGTTCACAATCATGTATTTTTCAAACACGCTCTCTTGGACAAGTAATAAAGAAGAAGCTCTAGTTCCTCTCCAGAAAATTGCTGTGAACTGTTTAATAGTACAGTTATACAACTAAGGGTCTAACCCCACCAGTCCTCTTCTGATTACAATAAAGCCTAATAATCACTTTTTACTTGGGAACTGGAGGACTTAAATCAACATGTTAAGCAACCCTTTGAAAACCAAATTAATTCCATCTGACACTGGTTAACATTTACTAAAGTAGAAGTCCTTAGGGAATCATTACCTCCATTGACTTAAAATCTTCAGGGGATCCTACAAAATACTCATTAACAAAATGAGAACTTAGAGGCACCTAGACAGAAATTGGATAGTTAGGAGAATACAGATCAAACTAGGGAGACCTTTCAATTAAATGTGTTACTACAAAACAACATGGACATTGTGTCTTCAGACATGCCATCACTAAAGCAAAACAGTTCATAAACACAGGCCTGTATCTGCAAGAGAACATACTTCAGGCAGGATTCAAGCATCTAAATCCTAACATAAGAGCCACAAAAACATCCTTAATCTCTTAAAACATTAGAAGAAGGTACTTACATTTTCACCTACAAAGTTGTCCTTGATATTTAACATGTCCAACCTGAGGCCATCTTGACAGGAATGAACATCTGGTTCCCTAGAGATCTTAACACAACCTGACTGAATTCAGCTTTTCACAAAACATGACAGCATTTGTAGGTGGAGCACTGCCTTCCATCTGGCAGCTGCTTGTGGCTCAGAATGCTAGAGATGCGGGCCTAAAGCCTCCTCAGCCCAAAGAGATTAAAACCAACATCACTTATCACTCTTCGGAGTGCCTTAACAACCTGATGATAGTATATCAAAGCTAACATATTCACTTCTGCCTGATAAAGCCATGCTGCACAGAAGAACTGAAATCCCATAGCCCTGCAAGAGGGAAAAGGAAGTGTATATGCAACAGTTCACACTTACTAAAACAGTAGAGAACAGGAAGAAAATTCAGGTGCTGGTTCCTGTTGCAAGGACCATTTCTGCAATGATTGCTTCATGCAAAGTTCATAGAAAAGCTCTGTCACGTGGTTCTCTTAAAGAACTCATGTTTCTTCAGAAAGGAGAGTTGTGCTAAAAGCTGCTTTGTGGCCACAACAGTCAGTCTTACTCTGTCTTAAGAGTAAAACTTTTCACCACCTGATTTGTCAAAACTAGTGCAGAGTGTCTGTTTGGATATGGATTAATCTTTGCAAGCCTCATATCCACTTTCCAGAACAGCAAGGAGGAGGATACAGGGAACTACAGACTGGTCACGTTCACTCCAATATCCAGGAAAAGTATGATGCAAACCCTCCTGGAAGCCACTTCCTGATGTCTAAAGATTAAGAGTGTAGTTCCAAGTAAACAACATGGATTTACCAAGGACAAAGTATGCCTGACCAATCTGTTTACCTTCTGTGATGAGATGGTTAGCTCTATGGACAAGGAGGCAGCAACAGACACTGAATAAAGTTAGTCAAACAAGGCTTCTGACAGTCTCCCATAGCATCCTTGTAGCCAAATTAGGCAAATGTGGTCTGAATGAGTAAATAAGGATGACAGCCTGTTGGACAGCAAGTTGAACATACTGAGCATGCTTCTCAGTACAAGAAAGATACTGACACATTGGACTGAGTCCAATGGAGGGCCATCACCATAGTTTAGGGGCTGCAGCATATGATACATGAGAAAGCGATCTTGGATAGTTTAGCCTTAAGTGAAGGCTAAAGGAAGATCTTAGTGCTGTCTGCAACTATCTAATGGGAAGGCAGACAGAGGGTAGAGCCAGGCTCTTGAAGGTACAGTCACAGGACAAGAGGCAGACACAGAATATTCCATCTGCATAAAAGGATTTGGGTTTATTTTTTTAAACCATAAGGACTGTCAGCTTCTAGGGTTAAAGTATTTCCATCTTTGTGGATATTAAAACCAGACTGAGCAACTTGCTCTAACCAGATCTGTTCTGAGCAGGGGATTGTACTAGGCAGCTCCCAGAGATTTTCCTTTCAATGTGTACGTTTACGTGATTCTGTGGCATTACACACACTGGGTAGACACGCATTAACCACAGAGACAGAGAAAAACTCCAAGAGAATTCCACCCTTCCGAAGAAAGCCAGTATGATTACTCCAGGAGGTAGTCTTGAGAATAGCATGCTTGGATTCTTTTGCAATTCTACTGAGAATCTGCACACTCAGCAAAGCCCTATGCAGAGATTAGCATCCAACAAACAAAAAAAAATATTGTGACATTAGAAATACTAAGTATACCACCAGGCTGAAGACCAGAGACAGTTTATCATTCATATGAGATACTCCTAACGTCAAAGATCACCTAAAATGTAAAACCTAATGCTTACAAATATCGGAGCAAGTTTTAGTTCTGTCCTATCTAGCCAAGGAAGCTGTCATAGCTGGCTAATATCACAAGTTTATTGTAACTGACAAACAAGGGAATGTTTGTGTCTATTCTGCCTCTAAATGTATAGAAAAAGTGGGAAGGAGGCATAAATGATGCAACCCAAGAAATCCTATTCCAAATCTTGCATACACTGTATTATGTATGAGCTGATGGAGAGATGCACATAATTTTAAAACCCTGCTAGTTACAAAATGCTAAATATCACAGCTAATAGTTTTCGGTCACATAGTTGAGAGCTGTAGAAAGTTCAGTCTTCTCACAAGTCCATTCTTACATGAGTAGCAACACATTTTCATCCATAGATGAGCACTGGGAGCTGCCAGTAAAGCATGTGCCTTAAATTCCAACTTAACTCCAAGTATACCTTGAGGATAGACATACCAAGAATAACCTAGAGACCTTCAGGATGTTGTCCAAGTCAATCTGAACTGAACAAACGGACATTTATTGCTAAGCATGAGACACAAAACACTTAGCCCTTTTAACTGTTTTACATTTCAAGCCATAACATCAGATTTCTGGTATTGAAATATGCTCACAGGACTCCATCTAGCGGTCACATAACTTTCAGCTTTCTGAAGTTGAAGTGATTATTGTGGGCTCTTAAATAACCGCTAAGATAACCACAACAGAGTATTTTTTTATTAGAGAGCTACAGAACAAGTTGCTGATTATAGGATATTATTTTCAGAAACACTGATGAAACCATGCTAGAATAAATAATGGTCAACAGTACATCAGACTAGAAAAAAAAAGAAGTTGAAACCCAGCTTTTGAACAACTTTACTGTGTTCAGGGAAGAGCAGCAGAAACTTCCGGGCTCGTACAACCTTTTATACTTTTAATCCCTCTTTGAAAGTTATTCAGATTCAGGTCTTTCTCCTTCCTTTTGTTCCCAGCTCAGTCAGGAACAAGTTCCAGCTTCCCCTCCAGCAGATCATTAGCTGCCAAAATATTATGCCGGAAGTATTGTCCCCTGAACTTTACCAGCAAGACTGTACACAGAAGGATTATTAGGGTTTTTTCGTATTAGAAACCTCGGATTTCATGCAAGGAAAATCTTACTGGATCGTGCTGTATGGTCTGGCTAGGAAGAAACTAATATACAACATTACTGAGCAATCTAAGGCCATATACAACACCAGGCAAATAACTTTGAGGTGGTAACAAGCCTGGCAAGCAAAAATCCCAAGACAATTTCTGAAGGAAAGGAGAACAACATCCTTCAAATAATTAGTGTGTCATCTCTTCATTAATCCAAATGCTCTTTTTAAACTCAATGACATTCGAGGTTCAACATGAACTTATAATCCTTCTTGGACTAGCAAGTAAGAGCAAAGCCTCCTTGAACATTCCTTAAAGGCAAACATACTACTATGATTTTCAGCTAAACCACTCAGATGACATTACATTGCATTAGTGCCAGTGCAAGTGGATGCAAATATGCCTGGCAGAAAGAGGTCTGAAATACCATTTGTCATCATCACTGTAGTGCAGCAAGTAAAGAATGGGCTAGGTGAGGTGCCTTTCAATCTTGTTTTTACAAAGCTTCAGTTCTGTATTATTCTACTGCCTGGGTGTGGTCACTTACAACCATGCCTACAAATGAGCCTACAGAGCCATCAAGTGAAGTGCAAGCAGATACTCTGTCAGTATCAGCGCCCTGCTGAAGAACAGTACTTCTGAAACCAAAGGATATAAAGACCATCACACAACATTACGGAACAAAAGCACAAAACAGCATGGGCAATGTGGTCAAACTGGAAAATGGATGACTACCTTTCCATCACCTTAAAACCAAAGCCTCTTTCCCATACGTTAATATCCATAGTGCTAGACAGAATTTCCATTAGACTTTTTTACTCGATCCATTTGACATTTTCACAAACCTATTAAAATGAGATGGAGAGCTAGCTTACTAGCCATTGCCTCTTCCTACTGAAAACACCCAGTTCTTTCTGTAGAACTTTATTATTCTTATTCATGTTTCAGTACTTCTTTCAGCATATGAAGGGCATCTATGTGCCTTGGGTAATCAATAAGATAGCAAGATCATGTATCCTAATGTCAAAATACAAACATCCAAGGGCAGTGGAGGCTCTGAACTTGCAAGCTGAAACTAAATTAAATGTCTGCTCTGGTACACTGAACTCCAGACTCCTGAAATCAACTACATTTCACTTATGATAACACAAAAATTGCAATGTATTACATCCTGCACTGATGTAACCAGATATTTAAATGCTTTCTCTACTTAAAATTATACAAGCATTATCCATGCTGGGCATAATGGGCAGTCACTCTTTGTTGAGGGATTAATTTTATAGTAGTAAAAATATAAACCCCTGTCTTATCTCTAAATTCACGAGATAACTCCTTCCCACCCACAGAGTACCTGAAAGTACTAAAAGCAACTTAGTCTGTACCTCAAATTTCAAAATCTAGATCAGTATCTGTCAACATGCCATCTCCTATTAAGTCAATAGCTACACCTGAGTATCAAAAAGCAACCAGAAGTACACAAAGCAGCAGCTAAAAATTCTTTATTTACACTGATGGACCTATATTACGCACTTCCCTGTATTCTAGCAGACCTAGATAAGCATTACTCCTCCTCAGCTTTGTTGTTACTAAACTTAAGTCTTCACTTTTTTTTTTTTCTCTCTTTTTTTTTTTTTTTTTTCATTATTGCAGGAGCAGGGGGTAGGGTTGGTTTTCTTGTTTGGGGGCGGGGGCGGTGTGTGGGGGAGTTGTGTTTTAAAATGGTTTTGTTGCTTAGTTAATTTTATGTGAGGTCACTTGATATCCCCACTGCATTAATTGTTTCTTAGAAGAAACTTCAAAAGGGACTGTTTTATGTCAACTTGTAGGGATATAACATTGATTATGCACAAATTATTCATCCCTGAAAATTTCAAGCAAGTTTAGAAGAGTAAGGCATCATGTTCAAAATTGTCACAAGTGAATGGTTTTGTTGATTTAGTGTCCCACATTTATTAATTTCTAGTATTCTTTCCCAGAATCATCACTAGAAGAAACTTTGCAAGAGTGCTACAGAAGCAGGTAGAAGAAAAAAAAAAAGCCATTCTAAACCATGTTTCCTGATTTGCTCAGAATTACAAAGTTGACATTTCTCCCAGAATTCCTGGCATTGACAATATTGTGCAGAACAAGGTCTACTTTAAATGTAACCTTTCCACAGAACTGCTGCGAATCAGATTTTTCAAACAATGTTCTGCCTCAACTGACTTATTTCTTCCTCCTCATTGTCTCAAGATAGAACAATGATCCAGAATTTTCATGTTCTTTTTAGACACAACAATTCCAAGAACTGAATAACAAATTTCCTTCTTAAACTACCTGATATCCTTTCCTTCAGCTGGTGAGCAGAAAGAAATTCTAGCTGGTCCTCTAATGGAAACAGGCCTTTTTATTCAGAGAGGGTCCCAAATAAAAGCTCAGCCTGGGCCCAGAGGCTTAAAACTAGAATTACAGATAAGGCTGTGATTTACACTGACACCAACAAGTACTCCAGTCTGAACCAGCTTGCAACTTCCTTGCCTCCTCAGCACACAGAGCTCAGATTACTCCATTCTTAAAAGCAAACTAACACCTTAGAATCATAGAATGGTTTGGATTGGGAGGGACTTTAAAGATCACCTAGTTCCAATGCCCTGCCATGGGCAGGGACACCTTCCACTAGACCAGGGTGCTCAAAGCCCCATCCAACCGTGAGGATGGGGCATCCACAACTTCTCCAGGCAACCTGTTCCAGTGCCTCACCACCCTCACAGTAAAGAATCTCTTCCTAACATCTAACCTAAATCTACCCTCTGTCAGTTTCAAGCCATTCGCCCTTGCCCTATCACTACAAGCCCTTGTAAAAAGTCCCTCTCCAGCTTTCCTGTAGGCCCCCTTTAGGTACTAGAAGGCTGCTATAGGATCTCCCCAGCACCTTCTCTTCTCCAGGCTGAACAACCCCAACTGTCTCAGCCTGCCTTCATAGCAGAGGTGTTCCAGCCCCTGACCATCTTCGTGGCCCTCCTCTAGACTCACTCCAACAGGTCCACGTCCTTCTTGTGTTGGGGCCCCCAGATCTGAATGCAGTACTCCAGGTGGGGTCTGAAAAGAGCAGAGCAGAGGGGAGAGAATTGCCTTCCTCGGCCTGCTGACACCTTACAGAACAAATACACAGAAGAGTCCAGTTCCAGGCTCCTCTGCACAAGAGAGCCATGGACATACTGGAAAGTCCAGCAATGGGCCACAAAGATGATGAAAGGGCTGGAGCATCCCTCCTACGAGGAGAGGCTGAGGGAGCTGGGACTGTTCAGCCTGGAGAAGAGAAGGCTCAGGGGGTTCTCATCAACGTACATAAATACCTGCAGGGAGGGTGCAAAGAGGACAGAGCCAGGCTCTGCTCAGTGGTGCCCAGTGACAGGACCAGTGGCAATGGGCCCAAACTGAAACACGGGAGGTTCCCTCTGAACATCAGGAAATAATTTGTCACTGTGAGGGTGACCAGGTTGCCCAAGGCGGTGGCAGAGTCTCCATCCTTGGCAATACTCAAAAGCCACCTGGACACAGCCCTGGGCAAACAGCTCTAGGCAGCCCAGCTTGAGCACAGGGTTGGACCAAATGACCTCCAGAAGTCCCTTCCAACACCAGTCATCCTGTGATTGTGTGAGAGAACCACAGCACCCCTTGGCACCACATCCCTTGGAAAGATCTTTCCTGATGCTTTTTTATTATTATTCCGGATACTCACCAGCAGCCCCAAGGCAACACCACTACCTTAAACAGAGCACTACTCCCAGAATGGAGTAGTTAGTTTCACCAGTTTGACATGCTAGATCCAGACAGAGTTTTCAACAAAGGCTCCTGATTTCTTCTTTCCCTTCTCATTTTTCCTCACTTGAACTGCCTGAGTCTCCAAACCACGCAGCAACCTCTGGACACAGCAGGAGAATGCAGAAGACAGTATCTGGATTCCCCATTCCTCCTCTCATATCTGATTCATTTGGCACATATGAGGAGTTGACAAACTGTTCCAGCAGACACAGTAATTCGTCTTTACACCAAAAAGAGTCCTACCTCCCACCCCTGCAGTCAGATTAAGATTTTTATTTTCTTAATGTTTCTGCAGCAAAACTGCTATTTTTCTCAACTGGTCACAATAAGAGTTTCACAGAAGACAACCTCACCTACAGAGGTTGGATTCCTCTTGCCAAACTTCTGCTCCATAACAGTTTTTCTTCATAAAAATCCCTTCAGAGATTCTGCTGAAGTTTCTAAGACTTTAGACAACCTAGTAAGCATTTTCCCAAGGCAGAGTCCATTGTACCAGTGAAATTCTGGCCCTTATTTGGGACAAGAAATCTTGTCCATAACATTAACCAGGTTGGGGTTTAAGGCCTGTTAATTTATTGGGGTTTTAATATTACAGAAAGTCTCCATTTTGAGATAATATATGCTCACTTTCATTCTCATGCAAAAAAAACATTTAAGGACCCTTACAGAAGAATATTTTTTAAAAAAAATCCCATAGCTTTCTCATGATGTGATACCTCCTACTAATTCATAGATTATTAAATTTAAGATATGCCTGTGGAATAAGGCAGAATGTAAGCCTCCTTTCATAAACCTATCTATCTTCTAAATTAAGGTCTAAAATAAGTTACACTGTCAGAATTATTGGAGTACCTTCTCATCTTTAGACATAAATTATTTCAAAAATATTTCAATGAGAAAGCCATTGTGTAACACATGGACTACTTGTGCAACTTTATGCCTTCTCTGCCTTGCATTATTAATGCTTTTCATGGACACAGACAATGTATGGGGGGTGAGGGAAAATGAATTTGCCTTTACCCTCTTCCAGATGAAGGAATTTTGCCTTCAGTATCTAAATCAAGTGAAGTACTTGACATCATTCAACCTCAAAATTAAAAATAAGCACTAGCTAAAGAAGGAAGTTTTATGTAAATTTTTAGTATATAATATTTTTTCAGGTCACTGTATTAGTAAGTTCTTCAATCGCCATCAGGAATTTCAGGTCTAAGAGCTTCCTGGACACCAGCACCAAAGACGTTACACCTTTTCTTTATCTCCATAAAGAGCCACTGGTAACAAATCACCTCTAACAGTTACAGAAATTATTTAATAAAAGCAAGATAGACAATAACATTTCTCAGGAGAACAAAAACAAGGTCCTGAACTCCCCTCATTGGCTTCAATGACTTACCAGTAATTTTTCTTTACTATTTTTAAAGCAAGCATGCATGAATTTGGCAGAATCTTAAAGCTACCTCAAAAATACACATATATGTTTTATATTTTTATCATATATACATATATTTGTCATACTTATATTACTATATATGTATTATATACATAAATAAACCGCCAAATTCACAAATTTTTGAGCTTGCATATACATGCATATATATCTGATGGCTATCTAATCTCAGGCACCATATATGGTTAAAAGTAACACGTACATCTACACCTATGCAACAAAAAAAACAGTTGACATTAAAGGTCTAGTTTTCAAAATGCGTAATTACAAACCCTTTTGAAACATTTGCCTAGCAACACGATGCAGCATAACCAAATGACGTCAAGTGGGATATACAGTTTTAAGTTTATCGTGCAAGACCTTCAATACGGGAAAAAAATAGTGTCATGAAATTCCCAAGTTTAAATTCAGGCGTAATGAGTTCTACTTCCATGAATATACAAATACGTGATCCTGACTGTGTATTAAAGGGCATGAGGAGAAGGACAGGAAAGAGAAGGTATGCTGTGGTATTCCATGCTGCATGAGAGTTGCTGCCACCATAGACTGAAAACCCAGTACAGCATCACCCTACATCTGACATTTGCTGTATTAGGAACAACTACTTTTAAAGCACTTACTCCTCTGTTTCAAACGTAAGTATCCTGATCTAGCAGGACAGAAAAAGTTCAGGAAAATTATAAAGAAATAAGGTGCAGCTAACAAGAATGCTCTAATGCTGTTGAATGGTTAAATATATTTCTGTTAACACAGAAATTCATCTGTCTATATTTTTCCCCTCAAATTCCCTTTCTGAACAAGAAGCTTACCTACATTTAAAATTCAAATACATTTAATGGTATTTACTAACAGAAACTTCAGTACTATAGTCCAGCCTCTGAACCTTCACAACCACAGAAATGCCTATCACACCCACTTAGTCTTCTTAGCAGTATCAGGGTTGAAGAAATAGTTTTCTTACTAGTATTTTGTATCCAATCAAAGAGATTTTTACATGCCCTTTGCTAAAATAAAATTAGCACCTTTATCAAAAAGATCATATTGTGTGTCAAATTTTATCTCCTTTAGGAAAGGTAAGCAGTACATGCCCTAAACTAAAATAACTTCAGGACTGAGTATCAGGTTTTTTCCCCTCAGGTAAAGATTAAGTTCAACAGTTCAGAGAGCAACTCCATAAGCATTACCATTCACACAGAGTTCTTCCAAGATGAGATGTGTTAGGATGATGCTCATTGTCAGCAATGAGACTTTAATGAGCCCTTTTCCTTTAAAATCCTGTCAGTTTCCACCTGCTTTCACTCATCCATTCATAACAATTTGCTTCTTCCAAATTCCTTACATATACAACTTCACGTTCCATATACAGAAAGCTCAAGCTTTGTCCATGTTCCCAGCTCTTCTGTACCTATCAGCTCTAAAAGATCCCAGTCCTCCCTCATCTCTTCAGCATTATGTACCACTTCTGAATTCCTACTTCCCTAAAGCAAGCCATCAACTATCTCTTTCTACACAAACACTGCAACTGAAATCTCAGAATTAATGAGGTTCCAAATACTCCATTCATTGTACACAGAAAAGCCGCTTTGCAGAAAAGCATACAAGCCCTCTGTGCACAGGGCACATGAAAGGATAGACAAATCAGAAAGGAAAATACCAAACCAAAATGAATACTACATAATCCTCGCAGTAACTGTATTCTTGGGAAAACCCTATGTTAAAAACATTGTAATAATATAGCAAAGTGCACCGAGCTATCTTTTTTTATGCAGTTGAGATTCACAGAAAGCAGAGATCAGGACTGGAAAGACAAAGTTGACATTATGCCCCAAAATCAAGACTAAGTCTTCTTTAAAAAAAAGAAAGAACACTAGTGATTTCAAGATCAAAGACTTCTTAGGAGATCCAAGCACTGCCTTTATGATATACCGATTTCGCTCCACATCTGAAATAATGAAATTCTGCAAGAGCTTTAGAACTCAAGATCTCTACCAGGTACCTGAAGTTAACGTATAAAGCCCAAGACTGTATGAAGATACGATTATTTCAGCCTTCAAATACTTAAACCTATTTTATATGTCCAAATCAAAAAGGAGAATTGCACAGAACAATCTGGGGATCACTCAGATTTCATCCCGTTTTCCCATATCTCAAGTTTCTTCTGTACAACATTAATTTCAGCATAGGGGAGACAACTTTTGCTGTGTTAGTTGGTATATTCAAACATTTTCATTATCCGCATATTTGATATGGGTATTTTATTAACAGGTAGGCAAAAGCAGATCAAATCTGGTATGCCAAACATTCTCTTAATTATTAGCTTACTGTCTTTAAGCATCAGCTTAATTTAATAAATGGCAGAAAGCATTGTTTTGTCACTGAGACAATTTATCATTAACATATCATTGAGCAAGACAACACAAACACTTCCTGAAGTCCTACTGATCTGTATGCAACATGCTTAGTGTAACTCATCACCACTTAAAGAGACCACTTCCAATTATGCACAATAATAAAACTGCATTGAAAACCGCTCTTGGTAAGATTGCTGGCTTAAGAGACAGACTTATCCCCATAAGTCTTCCTCCCCAGACATAAATGTATTTGGACAGCCAGAGGCACCACATTAACTCATATCTGAAGTCAAATGATATTCAGCAAGGATGCTACTGTCAAGCAAAATACAACAAGAATTAAACCCAAATAATCAATACTATGTGCCTTATACCCCATTGAAAAGCTGATTGCCAAATACGAAGTTTTCAGTTCAGCCAACCAAACTGTATGTATTGGTTCAGCAAACTAAATCTAACAAGAAGAACATATGAGATGTCAAATGCTGACAAGGTAGCTTGCTTCATTCTGTGATGAAAACTAGCTTGGCCAACCACATCTGCTTAATGTTTGTTTACTACTCAGCTAAGCTAGTCTGTCAGTTGGCTGAAAATCTCCGAGTTTTAGTTCCAATGAACAGCAATCTGAAAGTTGAAGGTATACCATGTTATTCTATTGACATGCTGTTTTCAGTCCTCTTCCATCAGTATGAACATTTATAAAGAAGAAAAGAAAAGTGTATTTTAGGAATGTGACCTAATAAACCTAAATGAAATTGGGAAATGCTGCTTTTTTTTAAAAAAAAAAAGTCTAGCAACACATTGTCTATGGTAAAAATGGATGGAACTGTTAAACAGTAGCCACAATAGCAAGTTAAAGAATCTACACAACCACAGAGGTATTAGCAGTTCACTTTTACCTGCTACTGCAAGAAACAACTGGATGATTTGCTCACTACATTCTGCTGCGGAGCTGTGCCGTCAGAAGTGATTTTTGGTTGTACGTATCCGGACAGATCCCCCACCAAGAACTGCTAGTTTGAATTCATTCTTTCCTACCTCCAGATTCTACACTGCAAGCCTAGATAATGGAAAACAGCACCAGTACTTCTTCAGTATTGGAAAATTTCAGCATTTGCTCACAAGCAAGTGACCACAGTAAGATCACATTAGTTACCAATGCTGAAAATTGTTTTACCCAAGACATCTTGCTGATGACCCAGTTCAAAAATCCTGAGGAAGTGCTCTATCAAAGAGCTTTGAGAGGTAGCTTAGGAAAGAAAACAGGTCTTCTTTTCTTTAAAGCCACACATCTGCATGGAGTATTGCACAACTACTATAATAATGGTAAGAATCTATGTTCACCAGGTCAGCCTGAGATTTTTCAGATAATAAAAGCCAGAAACACCAACAGCTAAGAAACAGGTCAATCAGTCAAACTTACAGAAGTAAATATTTTTTTTGGCTTTTAAAGTAAAGAAAAATACTATCCCACCTAAACTCCTTTTAAGGAAGAAAAGAAAAAAAAAAAAACACCCACACCACAATTTCATTCCAAACATCACAATGCTCAACAAAAGAGTTACAGTACATTCAAAGGAGGAAGAAAAGGTAAGAAGGCAAAGGTAAACCTGCAATCACTAGCCTCCTGTTTCATGATTTAAACAGTTTGTGAGCAGGAACATAGGAGATGAGTGATAAAATGCACAGCATTTATGACAGTAGGAAAGACTTCACAGCAGAGGCAAACTATGGCTAAAACAAGAAGGTGAACTTCAGCCCAAGACTGTATGGGAGACAGATGGGGATTTTGCTCCATGCCTGAAGCTAACAGAGAATGATCAACCTGACATGAATGCTAAATTGCCACAAATAGTAAACCACTAGTTTTGCTTTCTAAAACAGTGATGGAAGACCTTATCCAGAATAAGACTGAGCCAGTACACCACTTCACACCATCACTTCTTTCACCTCCTTAAAATTCTGCAGAATATGCTGTTGTGGCAAAAATACTTGAAATGTTTGTGAATGCCATCCTATTATGTATTTGGTCAACCTGAATGAATTAAGGAATTTCATAATTATTTTCCAACTCATCTCATTGACACTAGCCATAAGCGAACTAAACAACTTCAGGGCAAGGGGGGGGGCGGGGGGAGGGGGGTGTTTGTGGGCAGGCAGGCTTGCCAATTACTGCAAAAGAAACATTTCTTTATGTCATGAAAAAAACTAAATCCATTTCGTGTTCACTCAGTATGAAAAATATCTTTAGAAATCTATCTCCTTCTTCCACTCTTCTCAGGAAAGAGTTCATCCCTGGAGAAGCATTAACATGTATTGGATGCTTATTACATGTATATAGCGTCTTGTGGAAAGCTGTTAGCATTAAGGTGGACCCTGACCTATGCATATTGGGTCTTATGTACCCCATGATCTACAGTTAAATAAAGAGTAAATTAATTTTAGAGGCATTGATTTATTAAAGGTATTAATTTCTGAATTACAGCTACAGCATTTGTTACTCTCAACACATCGCAGTGACAACGCTGTTCTGACAAGCAGTTTAAAGAAGCTAGACGAGACCACGCTTACTGAAGTGTGAGGCATGAGTGAAAAACAAATGACAGATTAGCTTTCACGAACCCCAGCACCAAAAACTGAACCTGCACAGAGTTAAGTGCTTATTGAAACGTTCCCCTTGGAGATAACAAAACCACATGGAAGACAAATGCATAGCATGAATAAGAGCCCCAGGTGACAAGCTCTGAAAAATCTTGCCGAGGCTGTTTAAGATGTCGTCACCTGGGTACAGCCAGGCCAAAAAACCCATCCCTTCCTCCCTCCCTCCGTCCCCAGTTCACCATCTAACACCTCCACGCAAATTTACTTTCAGCAGTTTAAATTAAATCAAGGCACCCGATCATGAACTGGCAAGAACAGCAACCACGCGCTAGCACAATGCGGACAGCAGGGACAACTATTAAAACATTCCTGCCACACCGGCCAGCACTCATCCCTCGCTCTGCACGACACAACGCGAACGGCGGTTTGGCTGTAAAGCGAGCAGGCAGTCGTAAGAGGAAAAACCACTTTCGCACCACTCTTTCCACACAGGCACGAAAGCGCTCCAGCCCAGCAGGGCCGAGCGCCAGCTGCACCCGCTCCACAGGTGGAGGATCCTGGAGGGCGGCGCGCAGGCCCCTCCGCCCGGCCTCCGGCGGGGCCCGCCGCCTCCCGCACCGCCGCGGGCCGTCCCGCGCCGCCTCACGGCGAGCAGAAGTTTGCGGCGGGGAGTGCGGGCGGGAGCGCCCCACCGTGCCCGCCGGGCGCCGCATCCCATGGCGCCCGCCGCGCCGCTGCCGCTGGGAGCGTCCCCGCCCCGCCCGCGGCTGCGGCTGCACCCGCACCTCACCCCGCCCGCACGGCCGCTGCCTCACGGGCGGGCGAGGAGCCGCCAGCCCGGCACGGGGCCGCGGCGCTTCTCCCCCCGCCGCTGCGACAGCCCGGGAGGGATCAAAAGGCCCGTCTCCTCCCGCAGGGCCGCCGCCTGCCGTGCGCCCGCGCCCCCCCCCGCAGCCCCGAGAGGCCCCGGCGGAGGCTCCCCGCGGCCGCAGCCCCGCCGGGGCCCCCGGCAGGCCGCCCCCGTGCTCACCAGCAGGACGGAGCCGCGCACCACCTCGGAGACGCTCTGCCGCAGCTCGGCCGCCGTGCCGGGCTTGCTCAGCGCCCGCGTGAACTTCCGAGTCTCCGGCGCCACCAGTGCCATGGCTGCCTCCGCGCCTCTCGGCCCGAGCCGCCCGCTGCCCTCACGGCCCGGCCGCCGGGCGGCCCCTCAGGCGGCGGGGGGCGGGCAGGGGGCGAGCCCCGCCGGCGGGCGCCGCAGCCGGTGCCGCTCCGGGCAGGTAGCCCCTCCCCGCGGAGCCGGCGCGCGCCGCGCCCCCAACCTCCACGCACAGCCGCGCGCCGCCGGGCGGGGGGAGCGGGGCGCCGCCGCGGAGGCCGATTGGCGCGGCCGCGAGCGGTGCGCAGGGGCGGGGCCGCGCGCGCGGCACGCCGAGGCCCCGCCCCTACCTGTTCCCGCGGCGCCTTTCCGATTGGGCGCCCGGTTACCTGCCCGGCCGCGACTCCCCACCCTCATTGGCTTAGCGCGCACCGGCCAAGGTGAGGGGTGGGGTCGGCTGGAGCCGGAAGTTCCCGCCCTTGCCGGGCAGGCCCCGCCCCCGCCGGGGCGGGCTGGGGCAGGCGGTGGCAGCGGCGGCGGCGGCCGCGGCAGCGTCCCGGGGGTGGCGGTGGCAGCGGCAGCAGTAGGCCCTGCGGTGGCAGCGGGGCGCCGTGCTCCTCTCGGGTCCCCCGGGGCGCGGCGGTGAGCGCGGCTCCGTTCGGCCCCGAGCGATGCCAGTCGCCGGTAAAGCGCGGCCCGGAGCAGTGATCGCCGCCTCCCCGTCCCGGGGATACACGGCCGCGAGCGGCGCGGGCTAAGGGGCGACCCTGCCCCGCCGCCGTGTGCCCTGCGCTGCCCCCTCGCCGTGCACTGCGCCAGCGGCTTCTGCTTGTGCTTATACCTGCGCCTGTACATCTGCACACGTACGTCCCCGGGCCTGTATGAGCACGTGATATAGCGAGAAAGTAAAAAAGTTGGGAAGTGGTTGTTGAAGCTACAACAGGCGCAGTTCGGAGCGAGCCATTTCGCCACTGTAGAAGCATCTTGTCAGCAGCGCTGCTCCTGCATTCCAGTGAAACTTTGGTTTTGAGGTTTTCCTTTGTACGGTTTTTCTTCTCACAAATTGTTTCTATTTGTAGTAAAGTTGCATGAATGTGTGCAAGGCTTGAGCTTTTTCAATTACAGTGAAATCCTGAGAGACTGGTTAGCAGTACTGTTAAATTGGGAAGGTATGCAGGCATTAAACACTTTATGGCTGCGTTTAAATGCTTGGAGCGTTTGACAGCATTAGGGCTTGCACACCTTTGCCTTCTCAGGTGTCTTTTTGTATAAATTAAAACTGCTTTTCGACACTGATACATACAGTTTACCACTGATGGAGGGAGCAACGGAATGCTGTGGGCAAGGCAGAGCAGAGGCTTGATCACAAAGTGATTGTGCCTCAGGCTACGTACACAAGAAATGCCTGCTGGAGGAAGGGCCTGCTTCTTTGGATGCTTCACAGGTGCACCAGTAACTAATGAGACTCCAGATAATTGAGGCAATTATTCCAGAAAGACAAGATGAGAAGTCCAAATACACAAATGTGTAGCTTACACCGAGGGAGTTTTTTTCAGTAAAGGATCTTTTTGCAGATACTTTCGAGACCTGTATCAGAGGCTCATTTTTTCAAATACATGAGCTATGTTTTTTTAGTAGGATGTCTGTCACAACTTGAGTGTTCATATTAGTTTATGCCTTCTTTAAGAAAGACAGAATGTGCAGAGAGGGAGACTTGCCACGTTCACTGAAGATAACCCGCGGTCCTGATTTCACAAATCCAAGACCTGCTGTGTTTATGAGTCACTGTTTAGTCTGATAAATCAGAAAATTGGGTAGTGGTGACACAGATTATCTGAATACAGAACTGGATGAGCGGCTATGTAAACATTTAGCTAGGGTAACTAGAATGAGCTATTTTAGGATTATATTTTTCAATCTCAATCTGTAGGATACGTCTAGATCTCAAACCTTCACAAGTAAACATGCCCTAGATTTTATATAAATAATAGATGATCATTTTCTAAAATAAACCCATGCTATTTTCAGAGCACTCAGGTGCTTTGAATTCTGACAATTCTGACCAAATAATCTTATGTACTGATTTTATGGTTTATTGAACTTAAAAAGGCTTAATTTAACTATATTTGCTATATACAAATATTTCCCATATGTATTATGCAGCTTTGTTGGAAAAGGGACAGTCTTCCAAGTCTGAAGAAAACTCTGATTGATACCTGTATAGCTAGAGACATGCAGGAATAATACATCAAATAGGTAAATGGTAGTTTATTTAGGAAGACCCAAAAGGTGACATTACCACAGTCATCAAAGTTTCTTTTCAGCTGAATGCATTCAGTTAAAGACAGAAAATGAAATCAATTGTTATGTGCATGAAACAAAAGGAAAAATATGGAAGTTGATAAGCAGAAACGGTAAATTAGCAGTTGTGAAGCAATGAGAATGAATAATTGTAGCTAAATATACGAATGAAAAGTTTTGGCTTATTGTCTAAATGACAAGGGGAATACATTTTTTAAAATGTCGGGATCAACAAAGAGAAAATCTTGACAGTGGCCTCGTTTCCCTCCTACTTTGAAATACACAGTTTTCAGTAACAGTGCCGATGTACGAAAGCATTTCTTTATTTAATAGAAACCTTGGAAAAGAAATAATAATTTATGGATATAACTGCAGATGTTTTATTCAGTTATTACTTAGTAAAGATGCTAAATAGCAACAAGTAAAGGTGAAAACATTCAAACTTTCAGGACCAACCAAGGAACGTCCCAGGATTTTATGGGATTCTGACTTATTCACGGTAATAATAAATCTGTCTGTGTTCCAGAAATGAAAGAGAACTGATTTGGTGCCCATTACAAATATAAAGCAAAAGGTTATTTGGGCTAAAATAACATGATGAGAACCTTTGACAAAATCACGAAAGAATAAGAATCACATGTAGAAATTAAATAATTACTGAATTTCTAATATCAGCAGGATTTGCTGGAATTTAGGTCTGTTTAATGAGATTAGTATTTTACCTAGGAAAGGTAACTGTATAATAGATTTGAGCTTCTGTGAAGACATTACGCCATATTCTATTTAAAAATATTCTTATACAAAACTTGCAGCATATATTTATCTGAACAGAAAGAATTACCCAGCAGTTCTGAAAGATTGATTATATCTTGAAAATCATCATTATATGGAGACTTGTTTAGCAAAGTACAAAAAGGATTTGGTTTTATCCCGATCCTATTCATAATCTCTATCAACTTACGTAAAGAAAACAAAATAATCACTAATAACACAGATGCAGCTGTAAATATTTATAGGGAGATGTTACTTTTGAAGCAGACACTGCTGTTTTTTGCAGTGGGTAGAATGGGACTTACTGAACTGTTCATTTGAATGCAGATGAGTGGAAAGGCATCTATGTGCAATGAATACTTTTAAGTCAAATTACAGAGGTGTTATAGTGTGATTATGAACAACTCAAAAAGAGTCATGCTTATGGTACAAATCTTGCATGTAAAAGCAGAGGGATATTAAGAAGTAGTAATAACATTGTTGTTATATATGGCATTCACCAAACTATTACTGAAATAGGGGTATTGCATTTTAATGCAAATAACTGACAAAGTGGAAAAGCCAGGAAAATCTGCCTTGCAGTGGGAGACTGAAGAAGCATCTGTTTAGCTTATACAAAAGCTTCATCATAACATGCTAGCATTTGTAAGAGAAGAAAATTCCAAATATTAGAAGTGTCTTTAATCTGTCAAGTAAGACAACGGTGAGAACCAGTAACTGGCAGGTGAAATTATACTGATTCAGAATAAGCACAAGATCCTTTTCTTTCAGCCACAAGAGGTGGTGTTTGGTATAATATCCCCAGGTATCTCCCAGCTTCTGAATGAAGATTCAGTATCTTTTTCTAAATCCTGGGCTCTAAGTCATCCCTCAAATTGCGGCCTGAAAGCAAAGTTCACGTTCTAAAATTTCTTGGCTTATATTGCTGTGGAGGTCAAGCTAGATGATCATAATAACCTTTCTGGCCTGCAAATCCATTCAGTTAAGAAAAGAAAAGAGCTGACAAGCTAATGGCCATCAGATCATAACAAATGATGTGATCAGAGTAAGTGGTAAAAGAATAGGAAGGAAGGGAGTACTTAACTAAATGTTTGATATGCAGACAGTCTGGAGGTTTTACAGATAATAGACAACTTAGAACTGGCTCTTAAAACCCGGAGAAGATGCTCTAAAAGGCAGAAGCATAAAATGCTACATTTTGATAGCATTTTATCAGTATTTCAATTTTAAATGAGCTACTAGTTCTGTATACTTGTAAAAATCAAAGTATAATAATACTGCTGATGCATGCCTTTCTTAGCATCTTCAAACATACTAACCCATTCAAATGGTGTGCTGGAATCGGTTCATTTGAGCTCCTTTTTAAAATTCTCCCAAGGCCTGAAAGGAATAATGGAGTGGGTTTTTGGCATCTGGCTAAGACTGACGTTTTCCTAGATGCAGCAAATCTACCCTTACAAATATTATGCAAGCAGTGCACACAGATATTTCTGAAAAGCACCTTTCAGTTCTTCTTCCCCCTCCCCCTGAGCCCCTGGTGGAATGTAACAGTGCACCAAAGTTTATGTACACAAATGTACAAACATTTACAGATTACTTTATTATACAACACTGATACACTTCATGAAATCCATAATATGCATTCTTAAGATAACATAATTTTTTACCAGACAGCATCCCCAGGTCTACAGAAACTTTTATTCTTCTTAAATTCAAATACCTGAAACCAGCTATTTAGTGTAAGGTAGAGGAAATGTGTACTTCCACTAAGCAGGTACACCATAAATTTCTTCAATTTTTGTTTCCTTTGATTACATTAGTAAGAAAGAGCACGTCTGTGCATATGTGTGTCTGTTGCTCATAAATGGAAATGCAAAAACATGTTCTGTTATATTCCTTTCCCAGAAATCTGGGTATATCATGTGGTGAAGGGCAGGAGGATTTAGTGGAAGTTTCTCAGTAAGTTGCAGCATGTTACTGTTCATAAAATTACATGTGTTACCTGCTCTGCAGAACTATGTCATCAGTTTCAGTGTAACTGTGTTTTAGGTTTTATTATTGTAATTATGCCAATAGAAACTTGAGGAAGGACCAAGTAAATGCTCTGTGATCTTCCTATCCATTCAGCTATGATTTTAAAAGCTCATTTTTCTAGTTATATTTCCCATGTTCAGCAGAGGTATTGCAGGATTAATATAAGCAACTAAATCTTACTCTGCCCTGATGCATGACATAAAGCTTCTCTTTTCTTAAAAGCAGAGGTAGTATTACCTCTCATGCCCTGGCTGAACACCAACAAGGGTAACTATAGTTTTATGTAAACAAACTCCTATGCAAGTTCAGGAGGATACAAAATAGATCACTTCCTGCCTTTTCCGCTGATTCATAAGACAATTATGACACTTATTTTAGCTTATCAGTCAATTAATCAGCTTAATTCAGGCTTCAGGGGTAATATTTCTTCTTCAGTGTTAGTTGCAAGAACTTACCCATGAATATTAGTAATATCTTTTGGATAGTCAGGTAATATTGAACAGAATTCCACATAATTTTCTTCTGTTTTCAGTGGAGTACAACAAATGTGTGATTTAAAACCCAATAGGAAACTGATGCAGAACAACTGAGAGGCTACTCTGATTTTGGTTTAGATTATTTAGGTTTGTCTAAACTCATTTTAGATAGTTTGTGTTAAACCAAGGTAATGAAGGCTACATTTAACAAAAGTAAAAATGGATGCATAAGATTTTGTATCAATTAACTCAGATTTTTTTAATTATTTAGAGTTTAACTTCTACAATTTAAAATGTTTATTTCACAGCTTTCACTGAACTGCTGTTTAGGTTTGCTCTGTGCTTCTAAGAGATGCCTCATGTCATGTCATGATCACTAGCAGCTGCTTAAATGCACAACATGGGACACATCTTTCTTTTATTATCAGCATAAGAGTTGTTGTAGCCTTTAGAAGAGGATTTTTCTGCTCAGTAGTGATGGAGATCTCCAGCTAAGCCAGACCATATGCCGATTCCTGGATTTCTTATCTGTAATCACTCTTTCTTGATGTTGTCAAAGATGTTTCCATTGAAACTGCAGAATGATTCTGGTACTTCCATTCTTCAGTGTTCAGGTACAATATTATGATAAGATGACACCCTTTACTACACAAACCAATAATCTTATTTCTCACAGTATCGGTATTTGTGACTCCTTGCCCACTTCAAACTAAGAGCTGTATGAAGATGGCTGATAACCCCCTAACACAGAAAAGTACTGACAAGGTCTCCTGCAGAGACTTTATGACTACAAATTTGAACTAGACTTTATGACTACAAATCCTCCATTATTGACTTGCCTGCTCATTCCCTTAATTTGGCATAGCTTGTATTTCTTTCATTCTGAGTAGGTAACTTCTTCAGACACAAAGAATTTGAATAAGTGTGCCTTGTTTCGAGGTCAGTTTAGCTACAGTTTCAAGACACGAGGTGAGGAATAAGTAAAAGGATGTGAGCTGTATTCAGCAAAGCCTTCAGGCGGTGTTTGTTTACACTGTATGTGAGCCCAAAAGCTCATAGTTCTTACCCTCACAGCAGGGTAACTGATGCAGCAGAAATCCTTGCTGGCACCAGGGAGCAGTTTTCACCATATGCTGTTCACAAGAAAAGAAAAACAGATTTTATTTTATTTTATTTATTTTATTTTATTTTATTATTTATTTTTTAATTTTTATTTTTATTTAGTGCATGCTTGTCCGGTATCCATTACAGTAGTGTGTTCAGGAGCTTTTTTCTCCAGTATAAATATATACTCCAAAATACTAGACTTTAGTTCCTCTGCTTTCTTCCTTGCCAGTTCATCTGGATGTCATTTTTAATAATCATAGCAGTTATACTGTCACAAATAAATGTCATATACTGTTACAAAATAAAATAGTCTATGCGATATTTTATTGTATAGGTGTTTAATTTTTTATACAATGCACAGCTAATAAAAATAACTGCATAACTGCTAATTTCTGCTGGCTTAAGGTCTGGCAGATTTTGGAACTGCTTGCTATCCTGTAACTGACTGACTTAAAGTAAATCAGTGGAAGTGGCTTTTGAAATTTTTAAAGCTTTTTTTAAATAGCTGCAGGGCAATCTTGAAGCAAAACAAACAAAAAAACCCAAACAACCAAAGCAAACCCAAAAAAGAATGCATAACCAAAAACAAAGAAATTATTTAAAGGGTTTGAAAGTTTCCTGTCCCTTTATAATTTTTTGCATATTTGTAGCCTATGATGGTATACCACAACAATAAGCCTTATTCACATGGGTAACCACAATGAAACTACTAGAAATAATCACATGAGGAACAGCTGCAAGAGTGAATTTGTGGATGTGGTGTAAATGAGCAAATTTTAAAACAGAACGCTGAAATTATCATGACTCGTACAGAATGAAAGGGCAAAAGTCAGACATCTTTCCAAGAAATAAAGATAAATACTTCATAATCAATCCTGCACTATACGACAGGCTTTGGAATTTATAACCTGGTGCAATACTACCTAAAAGCAATTATCTCCTATTGAAAATAATCACTGAAATGTTTATTTGAAACTTTTCAAATGTGACCAGTGACTGATGTGACTTAGGATAAAACTCAGATTTCTTAGAAGGGCAGTTGGAATTTGCTTAGCTGTTAAGCACAACAGTCTTGGAGGAGGATCCCTGGGTGTGAATCAATGCAGACCGGCTCTAGAGGCTTACTGTCTCCTATTTTCCTATGAAACATGATGAATGGAAGCTCATGAGTATTTGTCAGCCTTCTTTTGCAAGGACAAAGGAAGAAGGTCATTTTAGGCTTGATTTCCTAGGTTTTCCTGATGTACTGTTTCATATGTATTTCTATTGTTTTAAAAAAAAAAAACAACACACCAAAACCAAAAAAATCCCCAACAACAAACACAAAGGGAAAAAACCCCATATATTCACAACCGGTCTTGCTCCCAAAAGGATTTACATCACTTAGATTTTACTCCTCTGTCTTCCAAAAACTACCAAACAGTCCTTATATTTAATTTTGATGGCACATGAGCAAAATAAGTTGTCAACAAAATGAGCGGGTTATTGCCTATTTGCAAGCTACAGCTGCCTTGTTCTGTGTAGTATTATCTGTAGCAGCCATAAAATCTAAGAGCCTTCCAGAAGTTTATTAAGCAATGTGACTAATGTGGTTTTTTTCTCATGGAAAAAAGTGTGTCTTCTGGAATGTTTTGAGCGTTTTTTTTAATAATACATATTCCATCCATTCATCCATCCACGTATTATCTTCTGTTTTCTGTTAGACGAGAAAAATTCACAGAAAGAAGCCTTCAAAGCCAGTGGTGTAGAGTGGGGAAGTAATTGCAGGAGATCCCTGGAAGGCTGTCTCATTCACTGGAAGTCTTTTCTCTGTGGAAAAGTCTCACATGTCAGAAGATGGAGTAGCCAAACACAGATTTATTTCAGAGCCATGTCATCCTTAGATTCTCTCCTGAACACTCCACAGCTGTCCTCTAAACTGATAAGTCCTTCAGAAGCTAACGTGGCTTGTGCTCCAAATATAAAGGCAGCTGTAAGGAGAGACAGGGCCACAGATTTACTGGCACGTTCCAGTGGCTGCAGCAATGACAAATAGTCTGTAAGCCTTACATTTCCTATACAAACAACCATATAAAAATATATATTATCTTTATATTTTACGTATAAGTAGCAAGCATAAAGCCTTGTGTGTTATTTCTTCTGATGCAAATTTTATTTCCATACCCAGCATGATCGCTCAATTCTATGGTAACAGTGAGTAAAGTCTGACTAAAGACAAATGCTACTGCTTTCAACAAGCTTTGCATTTATTTTCCAAAGAAATCCATAATATGTCGGGCAGTGAAAAACTGGTCTTCAGACCTTATCATCTTTCAGATCTGTGTTCAAGTAACAGACAGATAGGATCAAACAAACTGTCCTCTGTCCCTGTGGCTCACTCAGCCAGCATTCCAGCCCTGTCCTTTCCCACTTTCTCACTTTCTCAGGGTCATCTCCTTGCATCTTAATTTAAAGAAAAGGGGTCATCTGAGTTTGCAGAGCACAGATCTGTTTGGGATACCATCTGTCTTGAGTATCATCCCTAGATGTTTGCCGAGTCTTATTAAATCATGTTTCTATTTCTTTCTTTAACTTTTCTATTATGCTCTAGTTATTTTCACTCATATTTTCTCATTGTCTAAGTTATTATTTGATGAAAAATCTCAGTGTCTTTCTTCTAACTGAATCCACCCATTACCTTCTTTCCTTTTCTTCCTTTCATTTGTGAAGTCTGCTTTGGTTTTGATCCTTAGAGCAAAGACTTTTTTATTGTTCCTATCACAGGCTTTCCTGCTTACATTCTTCTTTGGATTACTGGCTATGTAATTAGGAAGCCTGGAAAGGAATAATAAAAAAAAAGGCTTTAACTTGTTTTAAGAATTGGACATATCCCTAATAAATTTAAACCTAGTAGAGTTGTTAGAAGATGCTGCTATAAGTAATAATCCAGTATAAGGTAAAAGAACCAGACCAAAGAACAAATAATTAGAGGTGAGGATCAGAAATAAAGTCAGTCACTAAAATAACAAAACAAACAATGTAGCAGAAAAAGAAAAGAAGCTAGCCCGTTAGGAGTAAGCATGAGGAACGGTGTAAAGGAAATTCTGACTTCCAGTGAACAATTCTGCTGCTGCAGTTTTAACTTCTTGTAATTGTAACCTAAGAGTTTCCTGGAAGCCACTAGCACGGAAACACATTCAGCCTACTGAAAGGCCAGTTTTGCAAGCCAAACATTTTACTTGCTGTTAAAAGGTACTTGAAATCTGAATTTAGTCCATTTTTCAAAGTGTATCACGCTGGGTATTATAAAGCTGCAGTGAACCAAGCTAAACGGTTGTAGCACCTGTAACTATGAGCTTAAAAAAGCAAATTCATCGAACAGTGAAATAAATAAATAAATGTGTGTGTATATATATATATATATATATATATATATATATATATAAAATTTTGCTTGAGACCAGGCCTCTGAAAAACTACCGCCCTGTGTCACCTTCTCCTTAAAAAACTACCTGCTCCTTTGTCCACAATTCTATATTGGTTTAGACTGAAAAGACCAAATCCCTCTGATTAAAGAGCCAAGTAAGCAGGTGCCCTAGAAAACTGAGACTGTGCCTTTCCACTCAAAAGAGCATTTTGTTCCAGCAGCCAGAGCAGTGAATGAAACCTAACGGTCAGGTCCCTAAGCATGGGTGTGAGCACCGCACCAGGGCTGCCCTGTAACAGCGTCATTCCCACCAGTTCTCCTTGGCCACCAGCTGCCATCATAGCATGGGCTTTCCAGCCAGATCTCCAGCTCCTGGCAGCCTTTCTGTAGGCTGAGCTTCTCCTAAACTGTACCTTGTATCAGCTCCAGGTGTGCCAACAGCAGTGTAAGCTTTAGTGTGGACAAGTTGATTAGGTGTGCAGCACCCCACAGAAGAGGCACTGGGCTCTGCCAGACATGGTACATCAGTGAAAAATGTTAAGGAAAACCTACTGTAATGGCTGGACACTGCAAAACCTGAACGTCTGATACTGGCTTCTACCACAGCTTGTGTGAGCTGTCTTCACACAAACGGGTAACAAAGACCCTTATGCCTGTGATTTTTATTATCGTAAGACTGTTTTTCAGGTGGCAAAGAGTTGGCAGAATGGCCCCATTGTGCCCATCAGAATACCCCGAGACAGCAGCACAGGCAGAGACCATTTTGGCTGTGGCAAGAGCCAGGAGGTGTATGCTAGAGGGGGTGTCAGGTTGTTTGGGTTTACACCAAGTCCTGGAGAGGTACCGCTGCAGTCCTGAGGAAGCAACAAGTTTCCAGCAACCTTGGGATCCCACCAAAGGCTTTGTGTACAACTCCCACTTGGTGAAGGCCTAAATGGTTTAAATGGCTCAGTTCTGTTTTCAAAACAGCACAGACATTGAAGCTAGAGTGCATCTCACCACCTAAATACTTGCCTAAAGCCTGGTATATAGATAAAGGGCAGCAACAAGTATCTCCAGAGGGCAGTTCATTTGATCTACTTCAGCCATTTACCTTAGAGTGAGACGAATTCACCTCTGAAGGTATCTCTTTCTGACCATCAGTGCTAAAGGATGTACAATGCAACTGGTATAGATATGAATATCCATCTTTTAGATACTTAACTATCCTCCCCACAACTGTACTGTGTGAGATTCTCTCTCAAGCTGTAGCCTGAGGAAGGACAAAAATAAAAAAGTGGAGCATTGATAAAGAATCCAATGGGATACGTTTGCATCGTACAATCAAAATTAATTGTGAAATCACAGGATAGCTCCTCTAGTCGATACAGTCGTGTCAATGAAGTCAGCACAGTGCACGTAACCTGTGCCCCTTATAAGACAAACGCAAGATTGTGACCTGAACTCGTCCTGAGTAGTAATTTCCTTTGGCACTTCAAAATGTATTTGACCATACTTTTCATTCAGAGATGCAGAATGAAATAAACTTTCTGGTTTAGACTCAGAAATACACATGAACAAAATGTGTCGCAAAATGTGTCCTTAGATCAGGTGTCTGTGTTTCATACACTTTTAAACAGAAGAGGGGAGGGAGGGAAAGAAGGAAAATTACCCACAGTAGCATTCTGCATTAATAGAATTCTGTGGATTGTTAACAGATTTTGTACAGTTAAGTAACATTAGGCTTGGAAATATATTACATGTACCTCAATTATTTGACTGGTAAAATGAAACCTGGGAGTTTATATAATACAGTTTGTTGCCAATAAGCTTTCAATGGAAGTGTCAAGGAATGATTTATCTCTATTCATAACTAGTTTTGGTTCTAATAGATATATATAAAAAACTTTACGGGACTTAAACTTACAGTTTTGGACATAACAAGTAAAAATAAAATCCTCTAAGTTACTGCGTAACTAAATAAAACATCGCACATTATTCAGAGAAGTCTAGCAAAATCAGTGATTTGTTTACTAATAAAATCTACCCTAAAAGTGTTGCCAGCTCTTCTCACTCCAAGAAGTATCTTGGTCCCTGAAAAGCCCCCTTGAAATGAAAATATTTTTTGGAAAATATCGTAAGAATCCTAAAAAATGTAAAGTGAGGGTATTAGAAGTGCTAGCAGAATCAGACTTTACTTAATGATACTACGCCTGCAAATAGAAAATTAATGAGCCATTCAAGCACTATCTTAGCTACAGATTATGTGCTGTAGGCATCAGTCCCCTCTGAATATACAAAGGCAGGCTAAATGTATGTTTTATTCAATTGTTCTAGATATCAAAAGCCCTATGATTTTCTAAAGAGAACTGTTTTCCATAGACAGGTTGATTTACCTACAATAGGTGCTGACACAGAATTTCAGAGATCTGCTGTGGTAAGAACAACTACTACTTGTACTGGAAAACCGTTTAAGTATAAGCTGGTTTAGAAGTCCAATTAAGTATATGCTTAATTGTGTGAAGATAATGTCTTTCAGGCTGACTGATCTTTGCTTATACCTTTAAATCTAGTTTTAATGATGATTTTCTAACCTTGCCCTTCTCAATAACATTCTTCTTTTCAAAAGTCTGCATCACCCAAAGTACACTTTTCACCTCTCATTGATTCAGCTGCTTTTAGGGTTGCCATAACCGTGGCAGTTCAATTACCTTATTTCTGCCTACCATTTCCTTTTCTCATTAAAGTTGAACATGCAGCTTTGAGAAGGAGCTTTTGCAACACTCTCTATGTAAGATGGTACTCAGAGGTAGTATGAATGAAATAGCTGACAGTGGTGATAGTCCTTGTGAAAGCTTTGCATTGATGCTTGAAAGGCTGCAGTGGTTTCCTATTTGTCACTACTTGTATATTGGCGTGTTGCAATTGGATCTGTAAAGTGCTATGTGGTCTGGATCCTATCTATTTACAATGCCACTTCCGTCCTAGTGACAGCTGAGATAATCACATCTGCTTTGGTTTGCAGCTTAGATACTAGTACATGACTAAAATAGCAAAAAGAGAAAAAGGAAAAAAAAAAAAAAGACAGCCCACCTCCAGCCTGGTGTCAGGTCCTTGACTCTGTCAGCAGCTGATCCAACAGAGTCCAAGGGCATGTCACAGAAATGCAAAAAACTATGTTTTAGAATGTTTGCTATCATACTTGTGATTAGCATGAATTTAGAAAGGCTTCATGGGACAAACAGTTTTGTTTTGAGCAAGACTAGGACAGAACCCAGGGATGACCACATCCACATCCACATCCAGATGTGGTCAGGAAAAAAAAGTTATTTTGTTTTTCTTGCAGTAACTGTGGGTCTTTGAAAAACTCTCCACATGAATTCCATTCTTGGGGTGCATATGAACTCATCAGTGATGTTAGCTGGGACTTGCACTCGCATCCTGAACAACATCAGTATATAGAGCAGACTGAATCATCATTTGGCTTCCCCTACAGGAAAGGATCCCCTGGTTGCAGGAATCTGTGGCGCTAGGAAAGAAACGGGCGTTATCATCTTGTAGGTGTCACTTCTCAAAATGTTGCCACTACTTTTTTCTCCATTAAGAAGAAATGGTAACAGAAATATTCTGTTCCTGGTGGTAACACACAGTTATCTAATGGCTTGTCACTGAATAACATAGCGTACATAATGACTGCAAGGTGTTCCCAAAGCAGCACTGGCTTCTGACAAGAGGCTTTGCTAAAGAGTAACATCTGTTAAGTGGGTGTCAAAAGTCCTCCTACCTGCTCTGCAAACACAGGCCGGTGGCAGAGCGTGGATGGACACGGCGATCTGCCTGTGCTCTGGGAGGATGAGCTGAAGCCCAGCCATAAAATGCCTCGGCTTGGCATCAGGTTATTGTGGATAACCTTTAAAAGTTTCCCCTTCTTTCCTTCTGGGAATAGTACTGGCATATCTTTGAATTATCTTTCTTCTGCCTTAGCTGAAAACCCCTTGCAGCAAGTATTTGAAGTCTTACTTTTCTGGGATGAGGCAAAGTTTAGGAAAGCAGGTCAAGATGTGGAAGGGTGTTAGGCCCAAAAAGAGAAGTCCAGAACTAGTGAAAGGTGACATGATGTGGGCTGAGTGGTGTCTGCTATGTTTTCACAGCCCCTCACGATACTGCACTGCCCGGGCACAAGCCTTGGATTTCACTGGAAAGTGCAAGTTCACTAATTGCACTTGTGAACACAGTGTGAGCTGAGCTTTGTACTCAAGGGTGTTGTAAAGTTTTTGGAGGCTCAAGTCAGTGTAGGGAAGGCCTCTACTCTGCCTTGTAGTGTATGTAGATTGTCTCCACAGCGTGCATAAAGATCAAGTCTGGTCGACCGAGTGCCATGGGGCGGAGAGCTGTTCTGTGTGGCCACAGTGCACCTGGCTGCAGCGCCCGCACAGGTCGGATACGCAGTGCGAATGCACAAGGTCAGCTGAAGGCAGTATTGGAGATATGGCTTGTGTACAGTTTATCCATTCAGGTGCAGAAGCTGCTTACTGTCAGTCCCCAAGAGTGGCCAGCTGCTGTGAAAACACAAGAAAAGCCACATCTTCTGTAAAGCGATAACAGAGGGCCTGTGAAGTCCGCAGCCATCCAAGCCCTGCCTGATTAGTCTCACACTGAGGGCTTGGGCCTGCCACTGTTTCTGTGGCCTCACAAACCTTGACAAAGGCACCTTTCTCATGGCAGGTTTTTATGCACTCCCCTCCTGGATAGAACTAATCCTGTAGATTTGCCATTTTGGGAGTCAGCCCCTGGATGCCAGTCCTCTTGCTCACCCCCAGCTTTGCAGATGCTGGCAAAGCCACCTGCAGCAGGTATTGTTAAACACATCTCTCCAGGAAGCTGTGACCAGTCTTACTAAGTTGACACTGAACATTTCCCTTCAGGTAACTCCGCTCCCAATTCACCTAGAGATAGAGCAAACAGCAAAAAACAAGACACGCCGTTTCTCTCTTGCCTAAAGCCTTTCAGTGGTTGCAGTCCTTGCTGCACAGAGGGGCTTCAGATTCCCTACAACCATCCCACAGTCCTGCCTCAGTCTCTGCCAGATCACTCTCCTTGAGGCAGTGCACCACTGATGATCAGCTAGCCAGAGCAAGAACTGACTTTCTTCCCTTGCCAGCCTTTTACTGCTGTAGATTTTCCTGAGTACCAGTGGCCTTTGGCATCATGCTGACTTGCACACCTGAGTGCAAATATCCCATTTGTTCTCCGAACAATGCTTCCTTCTTCCCTTCCTTGCTTCTCTGGCTCATTCATTCCCCTGGTGTAAAGTCGATGCTTGCACAAAGCATCCCTCTGAGCTGGCGGGGCTGCTGTCATCCCTCTGAGCCTGCTGTGAGCAACCTGCTACTGCTGGCAAGCTCTTGCAGAATGATGTAATCCTGTGCAGATCTTACACCACCATCCTGATGCCAGACATTGTGTGGGCTCATGTTGTTTGTTATAATGTGTATAGCTCCTTAATTTTATTTTTTTTTCTAAAGGATTTGAAATTTGATCCGTGCTTGTCTTTCTGCTTCTGGGCTTTTCTGTTAGAGAGTTCTGAAATCTCTGTGTTGGCATCTGTGTGAGGCTCCTTCCTCTTGTACGTTCCAGCTGAGCTAGGTAACTTCCTCCGTTTCACAAATTCTAGTTGTTTTGTTAACGTCTAACCCAAGTCTTCCAGCTTTCCAGTCTTATGTTCCTGATCCAAATAGCCTGGCCTCATCCAAATCAATTACTCAAAAGTCAGCCCTCAATCAGCCAACCTTCTCCAGCATCTCACCCTCGTTACCTATTTTCTGACGAAAACATTTTTCTTGCATGCTTAATTCACTTAATTCACTTAATTCACATTTTCATGTTCTGTAATACTCTTTCATGATTCAGCTGCCTGGTTTCATGAAACAGCATCAGAGGTATTAAGTGCTTCATCTTGCCAGAAAAAAAGCTGGGACCTGGCTGCCTTCCATTTTGCTGCAGTTATAGTATTGTTGTAGTCATTATCTTCCAAGCACCCAGGCAAAATATATTTTGTAGCCAAAAGGCAAAATACCTTTCATTAGCCAGACTTTTTACTGGCACCACTCTGATTTCTTCTCCCAGGTGAAGGTCAAAAACATCCCCTCCACATTTTCAGCACTAGTGGACCAACATGCAGCTCCACTGCCTCGCTCAGACATTTTCGTAGTTTCTTTTCTCCACAATAGTGTTTGTTTGCTCAACAATGACTCAGAACAGAAAAGTATGAAAGAGGTCAAACTATGTGTTTCTCAGCCTTGTAAATGTGCAGTTATCCACCCCAACAGGAAATTCAAGACTTTTTGTGAATGGATGTCACGGAGGCATAGAGGCAAGAGAAGTCATGGTGCTGTGGTCTGGCATGTATGCGAGGTGACTTGGCTTTAATTAATTAAATTAATTGAATGGACTCTTCCTTGAATTAAATACATTGAAAAGAGAAAGGATTTACAGACTGTGTTAAGAGGAACCTGAAAAGGGCCTGCTCCTCTCCCTGTGCCCTAAAATCCCATGCACTGGTGGAAACAGCCTGGAAGGGATTCACACAGGAATCCTCTCATCAGACCGCTGCTAAACCCTAACAGGTTAGAAAGGTGATTTATTCAGAATCAAGGTGGATAAATAACTTCAAATGTACAGCTTACATATTACTAAGTCAGCCAATATAATCATGCCAGTATTACAATTCGGCAGCCGCTGTGTAACATAGGAAAACACAGATGTTCCAGTTGTGTTTGTAAGACGCCTCACACACAGGGGGCTCTGAATTTTGAGGAACACCATGGAGATGACTGGAATCTCCCCTGTCCGTCTAAACGCATCCGGATCTGGATCAGCGAAGCTTGCTGAAGCAGATGTGCGCATTTCAGGATTTTCCATCTACCCTCTGCAACATCCCAGTATTGACTCAACTTCCAGTTTACTTGCTCTCGGATTTCCCCACCTTCAGATGTTGTTTCCTCTGTCTATTGTAGGAGTGAGATGTTGCAAAACAGGAGTTGAGATCCTTTTGTGAATGTTGCTTTTGAGTAAAATTCTGGGTTAACACAGAGTTATAATATCAGATTTTTTGGTTAATAATTGTCAGTAACTGAGACTTTTTTTTTTTTTTTTTTGGAGGATTGACACTGATTTCTTGTTCCTCACTGAAGGAGACACAAAATCTTGAATCTGTACTATCAGCAGCCCTCTGGCAGCACTCTCTCCAGAATCATGCACCTTACTGTGGTAATTCTCTTGTAGCATTCTGCTTTGTAATCCATTACTTTAACAAAAATCAGATTTGTTTAACTTTCAAGGAGCAATCACTGAGAAGTGATGAGTCTCTGTTTACTCACTTCTGAACAGGATGCGGAGAATGGCGCACCAGAATTTTAATTTGGGACAATGACTGTTCCACATAATATTCATAAGTACCTAAATCACACTTTAAGTGTTTCAGATGCTTTATCTAGTCTATTAATAAATCCTTACGTGACTCTCATCGAGTGACTACTGTGTGGGGAAGGAGAGGCCTATAGCAGCACAGGTCATGAGTGGAATGAGGATTATGACACAGGATTTCCTGCCTCCCAAATCTCTTCTGGTTCTTCCAGATCAGGCTGCCTCCCAAGCAGGTAATTACATACATATCAGTCACACCTCTCATAATTTGCTTATCTTATTTATGAGCTGTGATTCTCCTACGTAACTCTGTTGTACTTCACTGTATTAATTAGCTGTGCTTTACAAAACAACTCAGAGAAGCTTTTCATTTGCATGTTCATGAAGTCAGCTCCAAGAAAGGTGTTAACTAAGCTTTTAACAAGGCTAGACAAAAAAAAACCCAAAGCCCAATTACCTTATATTTAAAAGTGCTTACTTCTCTGCCAACCAAATAGGGCAAAGCCATTTAATCACCCACATCTATGAGAGCAACTTACTCACAAAGAAAATTATAGCTGCACATATTGTTTGTGTTCAGGCAAGAGAACTGCATGCTTAAACAAAATGAACTTTAACACAGTTAAAAGAAACTCACACATTTTGTAAATGAGATGCTTTTATACAAAGTGGTAAGAGGAAGCTGCATCTGTGCTCAGTTGTGGAGGAGGATGCAAGCAGATCCTTAGCTACAACGAACTGATTTTTGTTGAAGGGTATGAATGGATGGAGATAGATAGTCTTAATCCATCTAAGGATCTGCATTAAATTTTCTTATAATGATAAAACTTACAAGACTTTCAAGTCTGAAATTCATTCTGACAGGTGGAGAGAAAATGGATGTGTTGAAAGCAATCTTGCTTACGCATTGAGGAAACTCTTGGCCAGTTTCGTTAGATTTGTTGTGTTGTTTTATTTTCCATGTCATTGAAAAATTCTGCTTTCCATTCCAGTCATGCAGTATTTTATCATCTGGGGTTGGTGGGTTTGTTTAAAAATACCTTATCCTTTTGACATTTTATCCAAGCCAAACTCCTTCATTGCTTCTGAAGGATTCTTGCCTCTGTTGAAGAAAGGGCAAATAGCAATAGGGATGTTAGCTCTGCACACCAAGACAGTGACTAGATGATACTCCCCAGAACACCTAGAGAGGTGAGTGAGCATAAAGTCTGAGCATGGAGTTTCTGTATACTTTCAACTATTTTGGATGTCTAGAGGCACAATCCATTTCTTAAAATGAACCACTTTCTGACCTCCTGCCTCTGACCCCTTCTGACCTCGCCAAAGAAGAGCTGAGTTGGCTAGCTGTGTTTTAGGATCACCAGTAGGCTTGCCCAAGAAGTTCAAGAAAACACAACAGGACCGTTGCTCTACCCTTTGTATAGCTGGTCTGGACCAAGGAGCAAAGCATAATACAAAATAAGAGTAGTAATGATTTATAATTATTTTTTTGGTATAAGTGCTTGCATAGGTAAAGTAGGGCAGAGGTGACCCTACACAATATTGCAGATTGCATTTCCCAAAACACATGAGACAACCTCTCCAGAAAACAAAGTGCCTTTTATTATTTTCGGTGTTTTCTTTCTGAATCTCTGTGGCAAACTTACATCACATTTTTCAAATCTTTCTTTGCAATGTCAAGGCCTCAAAGCTTTTCCTTTGGAAAAAACAAAGCAGGGATTCTCAGGAAATACCTGTATTTCAGTCTCTGGAGTTAAAAGAAGACCACAAAATATAGTAAGTCTCATAATAAAATTACAGGATGCTGTAATATGTCTGGGCTACTTTTTCATCTTGCAGTCTCTCCAGTGCTGAGGCAGAATGGCAAAGGTGGATACTGAAACACACACTGCTACCAGCTTGTTTGTACATGTGCTCCAGACAAATAATTCCATGCTCTAGGGCTCTTGGTCCCGGTGAGCAAAAACTACATGCGGGGTGGGTGTGTGGGTGTGTGTGGGTGTGGGTGTGGGTGTGTGTGGGGGTGTGTGTGTGTGGGGTGTGTGTGTGTGTGTGTGTGTGCGTGCGTGCGTGCGTGCGTGCGTGTGTGTGTGTGTGTGTGTGTGTGTGTCTCTCTCTCTCTGTCTCTCTGTCTCTCTGTCTCTCTGTAAGAAATTTAATCTGAATGCATATGAATGTGAAAGGAGAAAGAAACTTTTACCTTTGCATAATTTTTGAGTACTTGTCTACACAAGGAACGGTCAAAACAGAAAAGGAAAAAGTAGAGTCCGCACATAACCTAGCCATGGGTTTTACAGACTCCATGTAATTTCCCATATAGCCAACCAAGCTGTTGACCTGGTACACAGAAATAGCCCCTCCTGAGCACTACATTCACAGGTCAGAGGGTGCTCGGGGCTGTGTGTGAAAGAGGTGAAATAGCTGAGCACTACAGAGCACTATAGTGTTTCTCTCCCATGTAAAGCCATGTTTCTCATGGAGGAAGTATTGATGAAGGTGATGGTGGAGTAGGTGAGTACTTTAGATCCCTGAATCACCTGGACAAATCCCCAGCTAGAGAGAGAGACATTTGACTCACACTTGTAAACCTGCACTGGAGAAGAAACTTTTAACCATCACTGCCTTGTTCCCAGCATGTTCTTGTGATCAGAGCACAGATGTCTGGATGCTGCTCGGTTTCTTTTTATGACCTGTAGCTGCAAGATGGCACTGGCCAGCATCCGTGTCTTCACACACCTTAACTTTTGTTCTCTCCATAATTCCTCTAAATACTAGCAGCACTATCTAGGACCTGATGTGTCATTTAGCAGAACGCCCAGCATATCTTTTTGTTAGGCTTCTATTTCCCCCTTCATACACACAATTTTTTTCCTGGTGTCTGGGCTTGGAAACACAGAAATCCCACTGTCTGCATTTTGTGCACTTTCTCTTTTAAGGAAGAGTCCTTTAAAACAGTGAGCATTCTGGATCCCTTTTTTTATCTGAGTGAATGCTAAATCCTTGGTTAATATAACACCCCAAGATCCTTCTTAAAATGGACATCATGATCTTGATTCATTCACTTTTGAGTTTATTGTTTCTGAATCCCTGTATAAGTCCTCCTCTTTTAATGAGTAGTCTAGTGAGATTATAAATCATGTGTTTGACACTGCTCATCCACTGCTTCAGCACACATTCTAGTTAGGATTGATGGCACATGTCTAAGAAACAAACATCACTGGCTGGTGAGCAGAAGTTATGAAAAATCCCACCAAAGGTTTACATGAAGGAAAAGCCTGAAACAGCAAGTGCTAGAAAGATGCTGTGTGCAAAGTGATACTTGGTGTTCTTGTCTGGTCTGTTGCTGTTTTGTGTGGAAGTTATTCTGTGTTGGGTTATGCTAAACCTCAAGACAGCTCTTCTTGCAAAATAGGAAAGTCTATGCAGAGGGCAGGTATTAAATAATTATTAAATTCCAATTGTGTCTCATATGTATTGCACAAGAATTTCTGCACTGCTTAGAAACGGTCACTTGACATAGGAAGAGGGTGGATGAGGCATTTGGCCCCTGGCACTTTTGTCACACAGCATATGAGGCCACACCTCCATTTTCAGTCTTTTGAGCCCACATAATTTAATTAGGCTCCTCTCTTGCCATAAAGTGACATGGCTGGTTGAAAGACTAGGTGCCTGCGCAAAGAAACTGTGGCAGAGCCATAGTAGCAGCCAGCTCCCTTGTGCTTGGGCAGTGGGAATAGGTGGAATCAGTCCATCAAATTATGAGCATTCTCACAGCAAGGAAGAGACAAAATAACCCCTGCTGGGTCGAGAGGCAGTTTGGTTATGAAAGCAGTGCACCTATCAGCAGCTATTCACAGGTGTAGAAGTGATTTATCAGACAGACTACCCTGGCTTTTTATGAATAAAACCCCAGACATTCATTTGTACACTGTGATTTAAGGGGGTAGGGGTATTGGTCAGTAAAGCTTTGTAGGAGACGTGAACATCTGTTGTTTCATCATCTCCTCAAATAGACAGGCCAAACTATAGAGTTCCTTTCAAACATGCTTACATTTTTTTGCCCGACTAAATTGTTTTTGTAATTATATTCAAATCTACTTCGTTCCTTGGATCCGTGGGAAAGCCAGACAGAGTGCTGACAGAGGGATCGTAATTGCTGCAGTCTAGCCAAGACAGCATTAGCACCTGGGCTTTGACAGTATTGTCTACTGGTTCCCATTAATTCAGCTTTCCTGCTGCATGTGACAGCCCAAGAAAATATAGAATATTGCACCTCCACTCTTACCTCTGCCTACTATGAAAGTCTAGATTTTTTCCACACTCTAATTAAATCCTTGAGGGTCTTCATTCAGCAGTGAGTAATCTACTACCCATTCAGATCTCAGTTCTCTTCTTAAAGGTCTAAAACACTCTTATGTTGAATCCAGGCCAATGTCTGGTTAATTGCAGCTAAGTCTGAGAAGATCATCTTGTTGTTACTGTATTGGCAAGACAAAATGAAGAAATACAATACGTGATGAAAGACAGACACCCTTTATAATTTTCCATCTCGATAAAATGTTTCTCAGGCCTCACCCTAAATTCTTACCATAGGTGGTTACACAATGTCATTTGAATGAAGCGATCCACTTACTGATTTTCTTCCTCAATCTTCTTTCAAAAAAGGGAGAAGTTGGGTTGCATGCTCCCTGGATTTAGAAACTATTAGCCTTTTATTCACAAAGAACTTTGAAACTTCCTTAAGAGTGCTTGTAGTAATCACCAAAACACTGGTGAGTCATCAAATTTCAGTTTGAAGGCTGTATAAGTGAGTTGTAAATTATATTAAGATTTTTTCCAACAGCATGCTTAGATCTCTTCCCATTTTCTGCTTGTATCAGGCAAGGGTTCATTCTTTTCAGCTGAAGCTGCTGATGGGTCTTTTTTGCAAATGTCATTACTTCTGATTACTACAAAATAGCCACCTATTTCAGTCCAGGTTTCCATTAAGAACTTTCCACGACAGAAGCACCAATATTAGACAAAATGGGTTTTTAAACTGTGGGGTTTTTTTGCTGGAGCAGTACCCTGACCTCTTTTAGCTGGCCTCCCAGCACCTCCTCAGGTTAGCTCACAGATATGGATTGTGTGTATTGTGGTTGCATATGTGCATGTACACAGAGTATTTAATGACAGGCACTTCCCACGAGAAGTTAACTTACCTGCACATTGTTTGGAGGGTTTTGCCATGTGTTGCCTACACACACAGACTCAGAAGGTCCTATAACATTTAAGTTTACAGAGGGAGGACGCTTTCTTGCACTTCTTTTGTACCTTGTGTGGAACACGAGGGTACACAGGACATCCTAGCTAGACAGTGCAGCTCAGAAAACCCTTCCATTGCACAAACTGACAGAAAAAGTCTCTGTGGACACAACATACAAGGCAGCCAGAATTCTTCAAGATAATTCAGCAACTCTTCTTTTACTATTTTTCTTTATCTCATTTTCTCTTCCATTTTTTGCTTTCTCTTTCTTTCTAAGTCATCATTCCACCACGCACAGACCACCTGGGCTCCATCCCATTGGTGTTGCCTTCCTTGTCAGTCCCCCTTGCCACATCTCCTCCTCAGAGCTTTTTATGGATTCCTCCTCCGCCAGTAGCAGGTTTAAGACCTGCCAAGTTGCATAACCCCCAAGTGTGCCTCTGTTTTTTCCTCTGTCTCTTGCTCCACCCTGTGCTAATTCCGCACATTCCACCCAGCCTTCCCTTCGGACCACTCCCTCACTCATTTTGCCCTAGCGTTAATAACTTCTGTCATGCCATCGCCATCCCCGTAGAGCAAAGGCGGTCTCCCACACAACGTTAGCCACGCAGCCTCCCACTCCCCTCTCAAAACAAAGCAGGAGTGCGGCAGAGCCCATCTGTTCCCTGAATCATCCCGCCTGTGACAGGCACTTTCCATCTGCCCCAGCTCAGTGCTGTACTGGCTGCGGTTTGGAAGTTTAAAGTGCACCCATCTGAGCCAAGCCCTGCTGAAAACACAACAGGACTCTCGCTGTTGAATTCAGGGCACTTTGAGTCAGGACATAAATCCTCTGGGGCTGACATGCTCTTTTTTGTTGACATTTTTTTCTTTTCTCCTTTACAGCGTAATGTACTGACACATCTCAAGTGCTGCATCAAATGCAGGCACTTAAGCACCCAAAATTCGGTGCTTTTCCTGGACATCACATCTATCTTTTTACACAGTGACCTTCAGATGAAAACAGTTTATCTACAGGTGAGCAAAATTTCTGGTGTTTGTACAACACTGAAATGCAGCCTAGGACAAAATGGCTGAGTTTTTGCCCCAAAATGTATGTGTTGCCAGCAAGATCACTGATGTTGAATTCACCCTGCAAGCTGCTTCTCCTGTATATACAAACATAACCATTTTCACTCATAATGACCACATAATATGTTCAAATAATTTGTTATTGAGACCCCAACCATGCTGTTGTGGAAGGACTAACTGCACTGAAATCTGGGATCAAAGCCGTAGGAAAACAGCTGAAAATACTTTATTCTCAATATATATTCACGTATAATCAACAGCAGAGTCCTGTCCAGTGTTCATAAATTAAACCAATATTTGTACTAATACTTTTTTGTCATGTGTGTAACACAGCTTGTGTTGTAAATATATACTTATTAGCATATATATATACTCAGTAACCAAATATGTACTTAAGGAACAAATGTTGCAGCAAATGCTCATCTCGTATGTAAAAAGAGCTTATTGACCTTGTTGGCTTATTTTTCACCTACTTGAAAAGTTTGCTAACTTAGTTTACAGTAGGGACAAAATAATAAACTTGAGGTTTAGCACGAACTCATTTAGTATTCCATCATTATTTCTTAAGTGCCAGAAATGGCCTTAATGCAACCTTTAGCACAACAGGCAGAGCAGTATAAGAGCAGGTAGGATGTTGCTGGACTCAGCCGCCTGGTGCGGCCAGTTGCCTGCGCCCCCACAGCAGTCTGTGGCCCAAGTGCCAGCATGTGTGTGCAACAATGGAAAAGATTAATGCTGGTTTTACACACCCCTTCAGATAAGGCCTTCTAGTTCCTCCTCACCCAATGAATTCCTGCTTGCTGTCTCATTTTCCCTGGGTGCGGGTGCATTTGCTGGGAATGAGCCACTAAGCTGCCCAAGAACATGGAGGCATGGAGTCCAGGCTGGTTGGTCCAGGCTGCAGGCAGCATGGAAAGATCCCCTGGAAGCTTCATCATCCAGGCATTTTGGGGTTTACCTCAAAAATTACAGTGGCACAGAATGTTGGTGCTCATTTCTCTGATTTAACACCCCAGTTACATCTTTCCTGAGAGCTCAATAGAAAACCGCCCTCACCGTTGTGCCGGCTGACCGGGAAATGGCACCATCCCACCTTCTGGGTGAGGCGAGGGAAAGCCTAAAATGGCAGCAGAGCGCAAGTCCAGGACATCATCTTCAGGCAAGAAAAGATTTCTGTGCACAGGTGGTGATTTCTGCTACAACCTGCCCCACAGAGACTTTTGTAGTGTCCCCAACCCCAATTTATAAAGTGCTCCAGGTATATTAAAAAAACCCAAAATTTAAGTGTATTAAATTGTGTTCAGCAAGAAAAACAAGAAATAATTCCTACGTGCCGAGAACGGAGCTAAAGGAACAGTAAGAATGCCAGCTTTTGCATTTAATTTGTTTTATATTTCAGTTTTAGACTAGATCTAATCTTCAGTTTTAGAAATCTCCCTGGCATAATGGTGCTTGTAGCAGCAAACAGAAAACGGCCCATGCTGGAAAAAATATAGCATAGGATCAAATAATTATAATAAGCCATATTTTTTGCGTTTCTAATAGCTCCACTGGATTTAAATGTGATTTATGGATAGACTGATTTTTTTTACAATAGCTACTCTCTCTGTTAATGGAAAGCAGTACAGTTTTCTGATGGCAATTTAAAGGCCACAGCTGGGCAAAATTATACACTATTGTATGATATAGATTTTTGGCACTTAACTTTGCCATTACTAACATTTCTGGAGGAAAAAAGAAACCCTGGGAATGCTTATTTCCTGGAGGCATACATACTTCCATTGCAAATATTATGCAAGTACACTTCCGAGGTGAACATCCTTTAACTTTTTGCAAGTTCTTCTGAGGGATCATTGTATTTCAGCAAAATTATATGAACCCAAACATCCTCTGGTATGGGTAATTAGAGGAAAAAAGACAAGAATATTTCTTCATGCTCAAATTGAGAAGAAATACAAATAAGAAAATGACATTTGAGGATAAGAACTGCTTAAAGTTTTATTGGTTTTTTTGATCTCTTCACAGTGTTATGCTACAGGCCTGATAACATCCTGATGTGGGTGGCCACGTATTCCCTTAAACAGTGATTTGCCTCCAAGTATAAATACAGACTTTAATAACCTCTGCACTATGTGGAGGTGCACAGCTAGGACTACAATACAGATGTGAAGCAAAAGGAGGAGGATATCTGAGAAATATGGACAGGTATGAGGGAGAAAAAACCTCCTTTAAATACCCCTATGAATATTTTCTAAAACCTAATTTTCAGGACAGGCAATTTCAGCACAGCCACACCTGTATGGAACAATGCAACTAATTTTCCTCATCTTAAAGGCTTAAGTTTTTTTGCTATTGCAAAACAGCTATCGTGGGTAATTTAGCATATCCTCCAGGTCACAAAGGTACTCTGTGACATAAATTCAGTCTGAAATAGATGGCTAGTGCTTGATCTCTAGTATGGATAAGAGAGTACAGAAGAGTACAGATATGCAAAGTATGTTGTATTATGCAATGCTATACATAATACTTTGTCCTCCTAATGGATTCCTTAATTGGGTCTCCTGAGAACTAGGCTTAAATCTCGTAATTTGATGCTTACTGATGTTTCACAATTTACCTGGCAGTAAATTAATGCTCTTCAGATGAGCAATCTAAAATCCAGTGACAGCTGCTCAGCCAAGGGCAGCTGAACCAGTGTATTTTTAATTCTCACAAGAATGAGGTCTCACCTAAGTCAAATGGAACACAAACATAAGAACACTAAACAAAAACTGGGATCAAAATCAGCAATTAAGAAACATCAGAATCAATTTGCCTGTCGTAAACTTGTTTTCCTAATGTGTTTGCATTAGGATCTAGCTCCTGGTTATGTTACCATATGTTCTTGTTTTTCACAGGATCTCAACCTTCATTGAAATAAACAGCCTGGCTCCTGTGACAGAGAATTTAAGGATGACAGATTTAAGGGAGTGTTTTACAAGTATTTAAAGGCAAAGCTGATGGTCAAGTCCTTGGTTCTGCCCCTGAACACAGAGATGCCAACATCTGGGTGCATGTGATGTCAGTGCTTAGGAACATGTGTTCAGCTGTTAAAAGGGAAGCAATGGTTAAGAATTTGTGTGAAACTGTTGGTGTGCATGTTCAGTCCACTAAGATGCAATACAAAGAAGAAAGCAAGATTGCCTCCACAGGTCCAGGCAAGCACTCTTCTTCTTGTGCTTACTCTGTGCATCTCTGCAGGACATGCTGCACCATTGTTCTTCCCTCATCTCCATTTGAGGGGCATGGCATAAAACCAGAAGGTGGCAGATGCAGCACATTCCTGGTGATTTGCTGGGACACCACAGAGACACTTGTTGGAAGGTGGTTAAGGTTGAGGGGGACCCAGCAATGAAGTAGTCACAAAAAGGCCCTGGCTGGGGATGGAGGTGAGCAATGCAAAGAGCATGAGCTTGTGGCTGCTGGTGGCCAGCAGCTAGTGACTTGGCTCAGCTCCAGATAAGCCAGTCCCTTAAACACTGTACTGTCATTGCCTGCCATTCTGGTGTTCTAGCTGAAAACTGAGATAGTGCTGTTTGAATTACATTTAAGTTATTGAAGCAATAGTTACTCACATATTTGTATTACCAGACATTGATACGGAGCTCAGGTCTAACACAGTGTTTAAAGTTTTGCAAAAAACCTCACTGAAATGGCTAGAACTTTAACAAATGGAAAAATTTTGAGTACTCTTTATAATTTTTATAATAGTGTGATGAAAAATCAATGGCAAAAAAACCCCAGATAAACCCCAATACTCTTGCCATTTTTTCCACTAGATTGGCTTCCTTTGCACACTTCTCTAGAACTTAAGAAGCATCTAAAAGTTCCTCCTTTAGCCACTTCATTGCTCCTGACATTAACTGTAAGCCTACCAGCTCTACATGGGAGAACTGATCTCAAAAATGATCTGTATCTTCTAGCTACAGTAAAAAAATAAAAATCTGTGTAATGAAATGAACTCACTATGGTTTAAGAGAACAGCAGGTCTGCTGCAGTACAAGGCTTTATTCATTTCTGAGGGAGTGACAGAAATTATCTGATTTTGGAAAGGCACAGGACCAATCAGTCTGATTTCAGCGCAGTGAATTTCTGCCTTCTGCCCTTTCTCCTGTTCCCGTGCAAGCTGCTATCAGATGCAAGCTGCACTGCCACAGAAGTCTTCCCTGCAGAGTACGTATGGTGCACAGCTTTCTTTTTTACAGTCTTTTGTAACTGAAGACAAGGGCTGGAAACTGTAGGAAGAAGTTACTGAAATCATTAAGTTTAACGTTAACCTCTTTTCAGGTTTCTGCTAATATTTCAGGCAATTGTAGTAACTGCAGGTGCTGATATGAATGCCACAGAAACCCCGGACCTCAGGGACACAGACCACCTGCCATTAACCTGCAGAATCATTAACCTGCACTGAATTAAGACAGAAATTCCTGAGTGAGGCATTGCAGTTCCACCCTGTTTTACTCTGCTGCTATCCTTCATTCTATATGGCAGGGGAGCATCCGACTGTTAGAGATTAATTAGTAATTAAGAGTTGGTTCAAAAACATCACAAGTTCAGAGAAGAGAGCAGCCTAATCCTGCCAGAAAATCGTTAGAAATACAAATTCCAGTCTCCTGGGATTTTCTTTTGAGCAGGAAATTTAAATAACTTTGTTTTGAACGTACCAAATTGACCCCACTAACTACATGTAATAAACAAATGGAGATATTTAAGCTGACATTTGAGCAGTGTCAAAGCCTTCTAAGCTTGTTCTGAGTAGATTAGTAGATAAGTGCTAGCCTTCCTATTCTGGGATATGTTCCAAGGCAAGCATGAGGAGTAATGATGTCATTTAACTCCAAAGTGGACAACACTGTGTATTTAAGTGGTGCAAATCATTTGTGTAATTCTTATGACAAGATAACATGCCACTGACAGTGTCGGGATAAAAAACCCTCTCTGCTTGGCACTCTATCTGAGGGCAAAACCTACATTTCCTCCCTGTTCAATCAGTATTTGAAACTATAATTATTAGCATGGGGTATGTTTTTTTCTCAAAAACACATTGTGCATCTCATCTGATAAAGTCTCAGAAAAAAATATTTAATACATCTTTTTTGAAACAAGGGGTATCATTAGATGTTTCATAGGCTCTGTAATACATGTATAGACTTAAATAAGACAGTGGCAAATAAATTCAGAGCCAGCTCCCTGTATCCCAGCAGTATTGTCAAATCTGCAAGTATTTTGGTATGTTGTTGGGAGAAGCTTGCCAACTATTGCTACTTCATTCAGTTTTGCTGTATCTGTCAGTGATATCAAGTCCACAGAGCTACTTTCAGAATAGTTCTTAAATATGTGCCCAAATGCATCCTTATTCAGCAAAATACATGTGCAAGTCTCTAGTATATTCAGTGATTCTGACTTCAATCCAATTCCAGTGCTCAGCGTTGTAGAGAAGAATCCCTCTAATATGATTTACCTTGTAGGACATCAATCTAGGGAAATCTTCAAAACTGAGCTTGTAAAACAGCAGAACAGTTAGTTCCTGGCTAACAGGACTGTAAACCTCTAAATTTATGATTGTTCTGTCACTCCATTCTGTGTGAGTGTGAAAAGAGATAAAAGCAAGCTTTATCTTCAGCACTAAAACAGAAATCCTAAGCCTATTACACAGGCAATACTGGAAAAGTTTTCAGGTTTTATCCTCACCTATATGAAAGACAGATCCACAAAAAGGCTTAATTACTTTAAGTGGATGTTAGTCAAAAAAGTCCAAAACGGCAATTAATTAATCCATAAGTACCTCATTAGATCCCTAAAGCTCCAGGAGGCAGAACTTTGCTTAAGTCTTTGTGGACCTCAGTGTAAGGTCTGTTTATGTCCCCTTGGCAGTGTTAAGAGATTATGTTTACAGAGATTGAGGATCTTTCACATTTACAAGTGCTGTTTAATAGTTACATTTTAATGTAATTATTAAAAGGCATTTGAATGTAAATATTGAAAGACATTTTTGGTTTTTGTGGTATATAAAAAAAATTATGGAACATAAATCTATGACTTGACTGAACAGTTTTTACTATCAGTTGCCTGTTTAAAAATTGTTGCTTAGCTGACAAGTCACGTTTTCCACATCCAGAGTGACATTCGTTCTCAGTCTTGTTCTGCAGTAAGCTAAATGTGACTTTGAGGCCCCCAATTCTGTCAAACGCACCAATACACAGCACACAAACCTTGTCCTGGTTCTTCCTGACGTTCACATCTGTGATGCAGAGCAGAGCATCGCCACCTTTCAAATGCCTAGCATGATGTAGTTCAGTAAGCTCTGATTTCTACATGGACTTGAAAATGCCATTGAAATTTGGTGCCTGAATAATGTCAGCCTTATTATACCACATCTGTATGAAATCAGGAATTTGCCTCACTTTGTATTAGATGTCTGCCATGTCGGTGTGTGTCTCACATACCATTACAGCTAGCGGAAATCAGCTCGTTACAGTCGGCAGAGCCTAGGGAACAATTAATTTCATCCTGAAGCAGACACCTCCACCTGACCACCTGAGAAGCATTCCAGACTCCACTGTCCGTACTGGCTACGTCTCCGTTAGCTGCAACAAGAGCTTGCCCTAGGCAGGCACCTGCCCTGGGAACTCCCCAAATTAGGGTAAGCCTCCAGCGCTGCAGTTTTCCCAAGCGTGAGGAGTCAGGCTTCCCCAAGGCACCCACCAATTTCAAATTCAAACCATATTTATAAAGACAGAAGTAATTATAGGTAATACACATAGACTGGCGTGCCTTTTATCCCTGTCTCACTACACCCCAGCTTTGAAGCGCCTGGCCCTGTGCCTCAGGGGCCTGACAGCGGCCTCTGACAGGAACAGCCACCAGCTGCCGCCAGCCTGACCGCTGGGCCTGACCGCCGGTTAGCCGGGCCTGACCGCCGGTTAGCCGAGCCCATGTATTCCGCCTGTACGGGCTCCGACAGGCTTCGCCGCGCACAGCGGGGGCGAGCAGGTGGCGATCCCGCTCTCTGGCAGCTGGCCCGCCCGCCAGGCCCCGGCAGGGGGCGCCGGCCGCTCGGCTGACGGCGGCGTTTGGCCCATCGCGGCCGCCTTAGCCGCGCCGTCGCCGGCCCGCCGCGGTTCCTCGGGGTCTGCCCGGCCTCTGGGGGTTCCGCCAGCGGCGCCCGCCGCGGCTGGGCCGGGCCGGCGCAATGTTCACCAGCACCGGCTCCAACGGGCTCTGTGAGTACCGGCCCCGCCGCAGCCCGCGGAGGACGGAGCCGGGGGAGGGCGGCGGCGAGGGGTGTGTCGGCGTCTCCCCGCGGCGGGTGGCCCGGCCCCCTACCGCCGGAGGACGGGACGCGGCCGCGCTGCCTGGGCGGGGGGCGCCGCCGTGAGGGACGTGGCGGGGCGGTGGCGCCGTGACCTCTGCGGGCGCCGCGGACGGGGGTTGCGGGGCCGCTCCCGCCGCCCGGCCTGGGCGCTGCTTCCCGCGGGGGAGCCGCCGGACTCGCTCCCCCTTCCCCACCGCCTGCCCTCGGCTGGACTTTTAAACTCGGGTTTTTGCCGCGTCTCCCGCTGCAGGACCGCGGGCGGGGAGCGGCGCCCGGCGGCACCGGAGGGGCGCGAGCCCTTGCGCTGGTCGCGGCGCTGTCCGCGGGGGCTGCGCTGCCCGGGCCGGCCGGGGCGGGGGGCTGCGCCTGGGCGGAGCGGGCCTCTCCCGGCGCGGCTGTCCGGGGCCGCCTGCCCCAGCGCTGTGTGTGCGTGTGGCTGCGTACATAGGTACGGAGCGGCGTGCCTGGCTATGTATAGGGGAACAGAAGGAATTCTTGCTGTGGGTTTTTTTAATGTGAGAGAAAGTTATTGTTTAAACCAGTTTATTGATAAGACTGACTTAAAGACAAACGCGTTCCCAGCTCTGTTCAACTTTATTTTTACCAACACCCTACGTAAATAATTCCCCGTGGACGGGCGGGCGGTGAGGGTCGCTCGGAGCTTGCTCACAGGACAAAGAACGCAGCGGGGTGAGAAGTCTTAAACTTTGCTGACTAAGGGCGAGCTCCACGCAAAATCCAAGTCAAAGTCTGAAAGCACCTTCTGACTAGGGGGGAATAATTCTGGCGTTTAAGAAGGGGTATTACTTATAGCCGTGTTCTGTTTGAGGTGTCCAAGGATGGGGGGAGGTTTTTTGCAGGTGGATCTGGTGATGCTGTACTTGATTTGCAGCTCCTGACTTTCCCCCACCCCCGCCAGTAACAGATAGCGCAGGAGAGCAGCCTTTTGGTGGCATGTGTCTGTGTGTAATTCTATGAGAAAGAAGGTGGGGTGAAAAGTATTCTTGTTTGGCTGAATGGGTGGGAAGTCACGGTCAGTATTTAAAAGTTTTTCCGAGGTAGATCCATCAGAAGGATGAGTGGAAAATTGTAGTCATAAGAAACATGGTTGTGCTAGGAGAAGAACCTAGACAGGATGCTGCTCTGCAAGAAGTAAATGTTTACATTTTGGGGTTTGGTTTTGTTGTGGGTTTTTTTCTTCTGGAAAACTTAGAACTTACACTTTTACTGAACTCACTTGTTGACCTGAAGTGGTTTTTCACAGTAAGACTTGGCTGGTACAGGTGTACTAACAAACTCTAGTAGAGGCAAGGATTTAGGTTGCAGTGACGTACACTCACTAGTTCACAACTGTGGCAGTTTAAGATGGCCCTGTGCCTTCAAACTTTTGTTTCTGCCTTTGTAGCAGAAGTGTCTGCTGCAGTAGCAGCAGGTACATAGGATACAGTCACTGATGTGCAAAATCTGATGGTTTTAGGCAGTTAATGAATCTGTACCTGATGTTGCATCAGGTTTGTTGCACAGGATGTATGTGTGCATCCATGTCCTGTTCTGCCCCAGGGTCTTGGGAGCGGTAACCTCTGGCAGAAAGGCAGTGACAAACAGTTGGGGCACAGCTGGTGGATAAATGGACCTGTATCAGAGACCCTAGATAAAATAAGCAGACACCTTGTTCAACAGCAATAAGAATGATTGTGCCAGGTCAGACTGGAGGCTTCTGCAGCCTGCTGTGTCACCTCTGACAGATTTAACATCTGTAACAGTTGGTTTATTGCCGTATCACAATACCACTTGGTAAAACTTAGTAATACTAAGCTCTTTTTAGCCATGGGTACCGTAGGTCATTTAAAAATTGACCCAGTTGTTGAGTATATTTATAGTAGATTAAGGGCTTTAGCATCTTCAGACATAGACACAGTGGTAAAAATGTCAGAGGTTACTGTATTCTTTTTGACTTGTCTTCACCAATTGCCTTGTTTTTACCTTTTCTGCAGAATTTCTTTCTTTAGCAACGGGAAGGCAAATGACAAATGACCCCAGAGCTCTATTACATTTTGGTAGTGTGATTCTTACTAGGCTTCTTATGCAAAGTGCTTTAACAAAAGTGCCAGAGACACCCTTGTCCCTGGTTTTCTAGAAGCAAGTCTGTGCTTCGCCTACTCACATTTTTAAAAACTTCATTTTGATTTTGAAACTTCTTGTCAGAACCTAAATAATTAACTAATTGTGAAATATTTTGATTCTTGTAAATTCTTCTGATTCGTTAATTCTTGAAATTGCATTTAATACTTTTCTGAAAGAGAGTAGCCAGTGGCTTGCAGTGACAGCAGTTGCAACTGGTTATAAACTTTTTGTTCCATCTGGTACTATTACTCTAATGAATCTTGAACGGGATATTATTGTCCATGTTCTTTGAATTCTTTTTTTTTTTATTTCATCTGCTTATTCTAGAATAAACCAAAATAAATAACAATGGACTATATGGTATAATTCCAAGAGATTGCAGAAACAATTTAAAGATGCATTTAATAGTCTGTGTTGTTATGGTCTAAATGAGAGAAATAACTCAAGAATCCTTACATTTTGTTTGATGCAGTGCATAGATCAAATTCGTAATCTGTCCTACAAATCTTACCTCCTTTTGATTGATACTGTATTAGTCCCTTTCCCCTTCTTGTATCTGTCTTCTCAGTGTTTCTAGACTGCCTCTCTCATCTCTTATCTTTTCATGAAAACAAAACTCTAAACTACAGGGAGACTGACCTGATTTGGATATTTTCAAGCTGCTTGCTAAATATGCGTTTTAAACTGGTCTTTGGCCCTCATCACATAAAATAATTCCATTGTCATTATACATTATTCCTCTTGCTGCAAAAATTCATGGAACTTTGATCCATTATGTCCCAGACACGGTAACTGTGTGTGCTCAAAACAGGATAGCTTAGGCTTCAAATAAAAAGCCTGTGTGCTTGTTAGAATTGTTAGTGTTTAATACTACAAGCACTTAATATGACAAAATGGGCAGAAGAGATGACTGAACTTTGGTAGACCAACGCCGCTTAGCAGTATAGTGATGTACTGTTTCTAGGAAACATGGGAGGAAGACACTGTAGCTTCCTTTTAGCACAACTTATTTATAATGTTTATTTAGGAAAATCTTTGGCTGCATGCATAAACAAAACCTTGAGTGAGTAAATGAAAAACTTGGCTATTTTGATTTCACTAATAAAAGGCGTTCAGCTCTTTATCTGTTTGTGCAGATTAGCTTCATTTCCAAGTTTCTAGACCAAGAATACTTCATGTTTGTTTAATCTGGATGCATTTTGCTTTTGTATCACAAGATGGCCTTGACATACTCCTACTGGCTTAACAGAGCAAGTTTAGCTCAGCTAAGCTTTTCTGAAGTCCACTTATCTACTGTAGCTGTCCTGATTGTTATTGTTGTTCATTCAGGGTAAGGATGCTGTTGTGTTATTTATAGTCAGTTGATAAAACAGTCCTAAAAAACATCACTTGGATTTAGCCACAGATAGACCCTTTGGCTGTTTTTGTTACATGGATTTTTGCTTGGTTGATGGCCAAATTTTAGTTCTGGTAATATACTACTACTGTGCTGAACGAACAATATTTTTCAAAGCTATTAGCAAGTACAAACTAGTTCTCTTTGCTAATTTAATGGGTCATCTCTGTACTGTGGGTGCCAGCGGATGCTGCACTACAATACACGTCTACACAGAAAAGTTTATTTCATATTCTGGCTCCATAGTTGAGTGAGGTGAATGGTACTGTCTTTACGCAAGGAATATTCAAAACTTGTGAGTTCTTTACCACAGATTCAGCTGTTCCTCCTAAGTTTGACCACTTCTATTGAAGTTAAACTTTATTGTAAACAGTGCTTGAGTAGCCAGGCTTGTATAGTGAAGTACTTGACCTTGTCCATGTGCCTTTTAAGGAGATCTCACGTGACTTTGAGCACTGCAGCTGAGTTCTTATATAAAGTGTTTCTCTCATATTTCTTATCCTAGTTTGAGTTTCCTGGTATAAGTCCTCCGACCTACTTCTCTTGTTCAGTACTCTTTAAAATGACATGCATAAGCAGCGAGGTTCTTGAGAAGTGACATTGTAAGAGACATAAAAACAAACCCTTCCAACAAACAGTCCAACCGTGGGTGCATGTGAGCCAGTTCAGACGAGTAGGTCCTTTGCTTGGAGCGATGTGCTGAATTCCAGACAGGCAGTATTGCATGTAGCGGATGATGACTATGTTGGGGAGCTGATAACCTGCTCAGTGCATGACACTCAAAATTTTGGATGAGAAAGTGTAAAAAGAAACACATCTCCTACATGTTACAACTATGAGATACGGAAGTTGGGAAGCAAGCACCATTTAGAAGGACAAAGATGGTTTGCCCTTATTAAGGGAAACGGTTTCTGTTACCTGGAATATTGGAGGAGCGAGCTGGTATACCTTGGGGAAAAAGAAGCCAATTACTCTGGATAGTAGGAAGCACAGGAAAGGGATACTGGAATGACTCAGCAAAATGCTAACCCAGTTGAGTTGACTTGTAAACCAACATTGCAGTGTGCTTGGGAAGCATGCCTGCAGCACCTGGCTGTAGGGAAGTGGCTTGAGAGGTTGGCTGTGGTGCTGGACCCAGACAGGTTTCTTGCATTGCAGTCTGCCAGCAACTTGCATCCCATGAGGAATGCTGGTGAAACACTTCAGTGGCTCTGCAAAGGCTAACATGAGTGCATGGGGACTGATGCTGGGCTGGCTGTTTGATTGGCTGTAGTGCTGCCTAGCTGTATTTGCCGCTTGTTCGCCAACGTGCTGAGTCCCAGGAGCACACTGTGATGCACAGAAGGCTTTCCATTCTAAGACACCAAAGCCTTTCCAACAACTTAAACCTCTAAGACTAACGCCAAACTTTTCTGAAGATATTGTAATACTGGCTCCCAGTATTCTTCATGTTGTGTGCAATACTGCATGTGAGTATAGTAGGGAAGCCTGTTAGAGCTAGTCTTTATTAAGGTAAAATCTGAGTCCATGTTTTAAAGCCTATCCACTTGTTACATCTAGAAAATATTTGTCTATTTTGCCTATTACACACAAGCTATTTCTTGTAGTAGTAGGGAGTAGAGTCCTTTGAACTTGCGTGCAAGCATTTCTGCTAATGCATCTTATGCTTTCACCTCTCTGTGAACCTTGTAGTGCAGTGCTAGCAATTAGTTAAAAATCCCCAGGGCAAGAAGGGAATGCTGCCCTCCTGCTTGCATAACCTGCAGGACTGAACTGTGTTGTGCATAGGCATCAGGAAAAATAAAGGTAAGTTGATGCTTTGTGGTATGTCTGAAGGAAGAATGAATTATGTATTGAATATATCAGACTTCTGTGCGTAACAATATTATGCAGTACAGTACTATATGGGAAATTAGCTTGTACATCAACATGCCACAGTGCAACCTGGTGCACAATACTAGCTTGAGTCCTGGGAGCAGTGTAGCCGCATCAGTTCAATAAGCCATGCACTGAACACCACAAAAATGTAGCTATGCTGCTGCTGCAGAGCTAGCTCATTTCAAGCTAGAGTGGGGATCTCCACGTGATGTTGTGGTGTAGCCATACCTGAGAATTCTGACAGTGTATACTAATAGCAGTATGGTAATGTGTTCTGTGGTTGGGAGGAAGAGGGGTTCAACGAGGTGAGCATTTTTTATTTTCAACCTCTTTCACTTTCTATTTCTTTTCAAATGTTCCTTTTAGAAGCAAAGATTTTCTTCCTCTTTTTTTTCCTCCTTTTTTTTCTTTTTGTAGCTCCTCATTCTTTTGTAAGTTGTGACCTAGGCTAAACCCAGCAGTTTTCTAAACAGTAAATGTGTAGGTAACTAGTTTGATTACAGTCTTACCAGTGACTTTTTAAAACAGATTTAAAGCACGATCATAGTTGGTTTCTTTATTGACTTTCTTAATATATATTCACCTCTCAGCTTCTGCATTAAGTTTATAAGCATTTGATGAAAAACTGTTCCTGCAGTGATACTCTTCCTGTGTTCACTTGCAGGCATCACAATGATTAACCACCAGAGTACGCTGTGAAGTGAGAGTCTGAACACAGGATCCCCTTCCTGTGTCTGTGCAGGGGCAAGAGCTGCCTTCCTGACCCAGAATACTTCGTTCAGTCATGTGATACTTTCAGGAAGCAGTAACTTCACTGCTTTTGCAGGGTCAGCTGGTATTGCATGTTTTTTTTTTTTTCAAAGAATGAAATATTAGAAAGATACTGCATTGAACAAACTGTAAAAAATCATCATACACTTAAATGCCATCCTACCAGTCAGCAGTCAGAAACCTGGTGTCTTCCAGATTTCTCAGGCAGTATTACTTACACGTGTCCGTATCTCTTGTCATCCTCCCTCCATGGCATACTCTCATTTGTTCTCAGCTACTGTTTAGGACTCAGCACGTGGTTATAATAAAGACAAGCTTTTACTCCTCAGATCTAGTAAGATTGCTGTAGCCTCCCAAAAGCACACACTAGTATCTGGGAAGCAGTTGAAAATTACTATTCAGATTTGCATATCTGACAGTGGGTTTCATCAACCATTACAACAAAGGACAAGCAAGGTTTCCAGGCATTCAGGAGGTGTTCATGCCGCTGTTTGATGTGTAGCAAGCTTGCATCTGAAGGGAATATAGCAGGCAACAGTCCTTGAAAAGCCTTGACCAATTTGAAATGTCACTGTCGGTTGGCAAACCTGCTGCAGGTTCTTGAAGAATCATGGAATAGGTGAATATTTGCATGATGGCTTAATGCAGGAAAAACACCCCCCCCAAAATACAGATTCCATAAGTGCATTTGGGAAGTATTGTGCGTTCAGATATGCATCAGTTATGGTTTAAAAGACTCACAGATCTTGTCTATCAGCACTAAAAAAGGGTTCATGCATGCCATTATAGTAGCCTCCAGCAGCTAATTCTCTGTATGAAAGCAGTGTGTCTGCCTCATAGCAACTGGGTTTGGGAAGTTTGCAGATGATAGTGGGGAAAAAAGCTGTTACGCAGCGTGTTCTGTCTGCAGGTGTGGTGTAAGCTTAGTAGGGATCCTGACAAAAAATATCCTGAGCGAATCTGAGTTTCTGCAGCCACTGCTCATCAACTGGCATCAGCAATGAGATCCTCTCCCAAGTCAGGGCTTGAGTCTCGGGCCTGGAATAGCAGTCCAGGAGCTGAAGTTGTTCCCTTAAAACCCTTCTGAAACAGTTGCTTGGCTGCCTGTTTTGACAATGCTCATCTGCTAAGTGTCTTCACCTGTGAGTGGTGAACGGGCAGGGAACAGGGAATCAAATCAAAAACTCGTAGCTGTTGCTGCTACCACAACTTTCATATTCTTCTCATTAGTGTAGTGGTGGCTTCTGAAGCTGCAGCTCTCTCAGTGGTTGTGCCATAAACCTCCCCCTCTGTTTGTGACATGCGGACACATATATTCCTCCACTCATTCTGTACTCTGAAAGTGATACTGGCAGCCAGAAAACTAGTAGTTTGTGGAAGAGGAGGATGTGTGGGCTTTGTATTGAGTGCAGGGGTGGTATGTGGTGACTAGGAGGTGATTTTCCTATACATGTTGCATTTTAGGGTCAGCTTCACATTGCACAGTGGTGGCACAACAGTTAGGACACTTGCCTGTGAGATTATGAGGGCAGTTTTGGGGGGGAACTTCTCTATTGCACCAGGGGGAAGCAAAGATCTGTAGTGAAAGCTAGTTCTTTGCTCTTCATCATAGCATAGGCATGTTCTGCAGGTTATTACCAAATTGCTCTGTTCACTTAGATGGAAGCTCAGCATGTGTGTTGCAGTGCTAATGCCTGTTGTTTTTGAAAGAGTTGCCACTTAAGGAGTATTTTTGGGTTGCAAATTTATTCCAAGGTCTTTGAAGATACTACTTTGATGTATTTTAACTCTTCAGGGTCAAAATGAGAGTTTATCTTTTCATTCTACTTTTTTTTATGTGGTGCAGAGGCACTGGGTTTTTCTCTTCCTTGTGCACATTTGTGTTAGTGCTGCTTGTGGACACTGGTACCCCAGCAGGCTGGTAGTACGTGTTTCCATGCCTGTGGTTGGAAATCCGTTGGACTAGAATTTTGCTTTCTAAGTCTTACCTTTGCAGTCTAAGTGAGGAATTTGTCTTGGATGTCAGAATGCCAGATTGTGCAGAATCTGGGATTGTTGGTCATTTCTGGTCTTACTGGTTGAGACATTCCACAGCAGTGGGAGGGTTGCTCCTTCACTGGTGACCTCACGGCATTCCTTGATAAGGATCTATATGCTGTTAAGGGGTAAAGCAAACTACTAGATTGTACAGTGAGACACTTGGAAAAAACACTTCAGCAGATGTGTTATTTATGTGGAAGAGTTTATCTTTCTCAAGTTTACTGGACAAGAATGAATTTATTGACCATGATGACATTTAGAGAAGCTTGAGAGCAGAATTTTCCATTACTCATGTGATGTTCCCCGTGAGTGACTGTTGCATGAATGGGTTAGTTACTTCTTTGGTTTTTCACTTGATGATATGCTTAAAAATAAGTACTGTTCCTCTAACAAGGTTTAAGGTGTCTAAGCTGAAAGCCAAAAGAGACTCCTAATAAAAATGTGTGTTCACACTTCTGGAGAAAACAGATAAAGTTCTGTTGGTTATTCTGAATGCATTAAAATTAGGAATGAACTTGATAGGATAAAGTATTTCAAGTGTGTATTACCTGTAACGTAAAAATGATCTAATGATATAAAAATTACAGCAAGATCTAAATATAAATATTAAACCTGTACTGAAATATATAGTCATGGTGGGAAATCCAGTGATTTGCTTGTCACGTTTTTTTGTGGTAATGTGATCCTTCTGTGAAAAGCATTGTAGGACTTAGACAAATTTATTTAAACTCATGAGATAACTCAAGTAAGTGAATTTGATAGTAAAATAACAAGTTTTATCAAAATTTGGTTCAGAAATGTCTGCTGTTGTGACTACTACTGTTGTTCAGATTTAGGCTGCACTTTCAAATATCTTTTGTATCCTGGTTATAAAACCAACCTTTTCACATTAAGAAATGTTAAATTAACTAAGTTATCTAAGGGAGCATTGCCCGAGATTTTGAATGAACGTGTGTGTGCACAGTAACTTCTAGGCAGCTCCAGCTTCTTTTCCCCCCAGTGTTCTACAGTACTCTGATGGCTTCAAACTTTTTTGAAGCATCCAACTGAATCAGAGAAATGAATAATTTTAAAAATAGACATCTAAAGACTATAGACCTTATTTCTGGAGAGAAAAAAATCCGAAGAAAGATATTAAATTGAAAAGTGGATTGGTTTCTTGCATTAAAAAATAAAGACACCAGGCTTTTTGCCCTCCTGATGTCTCATGCAAAAAAAAAAAAATCTAATTATAAAAGCAGAGCCTATGGTTAGCAGAGTAACATCAACCTGTCTCAATGCAAGTCACTGCCTAATTTCTATAAAAGAACTCTTCAGGGCATTAATTGCTTAAATGGAGTAAGGAAACTGAGTCTGTAAATAATGAACTCAAGAGTTGTGGTTGCGGACTGAAATAAGATTTTTATGTACAAGTTTATGTTACGATACTCATAGGAAGAGATGTTTTCTTCAAATGGTGAACATCAGAAGACATCAGATTTCAAGGTGGTGTGAGCTGAGAACAGCTAACTATCTCAAAATTGTTCTCGATGTCATCAGTTAGTACTTGGATGAGTAAATACAAAAAACTATTTTTTGCTTTGGTGCTATCTTGCTTTTCTAGTAGTTCTCTCTTCTAGTGTGCAGCAGATGTTGGCAAAATCATTCATGGTAGTCAGTTTACCTGAATACGTACTAAATGTTTCCTGTATTACACTTCTTAAATGCAATTTTGTTCTTCCTATGCTCCTGCTGTTTACTTCCCATTAGTACTTTTAAAGTAGTCGTGTTGCTCCTTCTGTTATCTAAGCACAATGACAGCAGAGCTGCAAAAAAAGCAGTTGTCTGAAAATCAGTAGAATGTTTGGGAAGGAAGTAAATGTGATTCCGGTTGCATGTGTGAAAAGGAGAAAAGTAATAGAAAAAATATTTCAGACTTTCTGTATTGGCTTGAATTGTTGGGCAAGAATTTGTGTTTTGTTGCATCAACTACACCAACATCTTAGGGTGAATTGCTGGGTATATTCCTGCTGGATATTCCACTCTGCAGTTTGTAGTAAACGTGTATTGTAGACATCTCTGTTCTTTGCTTGCTTTCATCTGAATGTTCTTTCTGAAAGTCATACTAGTCAGGGAAAAGAAGTTCTGATTTCATAGATGTTCTGATAGTGTTATAGTCTTTGTTAATAATTGAATGGAAGGAAGAATGTGTAAATTAACTTAGATATGTTTCCTTGAATAGTGGATGCAGGTGTGGTGAGGAGAAAGTAAATTTACTCAGGTGGTTCATAGCTTTTAGAAAAAACCCTAATCTTAATCCCTAACACGAAGAAAATAAAGGTATTTGTTTTAACTCGATGTGCATGTATGTTTTGCTAGTGAAAAAGAGTGATCGCTTTGTTTCCTAAAATATGATTGAGCTTTAAGAGGGCTGCATGGGAGGGCATGACCTCTATAGGTGCAGAGAGCTTAGGTTTAATTATAGCCAAACCATTAATTTAATGAGAGAATGCTGAAAACAAAATGTCTGATTAATATTTAACTGTCATTAATATCTCTAGACTTCCTTTGGTTGGTGTGTTTTTCCTATCTGCTTGTAAGTTGTTGAGAACTTGGGAAGTTGTTGAGAGAAAAAGTCAAGGTGGTGCCACTGCTGTTATGTTTTCTGATCACCTGTTTAAATGTCACTTGTTAAGCATGAGAGACTTTTCTCTAAAATGGCTTTTTTGTTTGTTTGTTCTTTTGTCTTTAAGATAAAGCACCTTTGTCTAAGAGTCTGTTATTGGTCCCAAGTGCCATCTCAATTTTATTGACTCTGCTGTTCCAACATTATCAGAAGTTCTTTGCATATAACCTACAAGCTATAAAAGAGGATTTTCAGGTAAGAGTCAGTTCATTTTGTGTGGAAAGAGACTGCAAACTATTGTCTTCTATGCGATTTTTTTTCCATTTGTCCTGGTTTTTTCCCCTTTATTCATTGTTGTAGACCAGCTATTCCTTACCTTTCTTATGTCAGCTGAGTAGGCCATTTTCTGGAAGAAGTGAGAAAAAATGATGTGAAACGATCAACATACTTTTCACTTCTTCTTTTTTTTTTTTTTTTTTTTTTGCCTGGGAAGTGATCGGGTTTGTATCATTTTTCCTTCCAGCCACTGGCATTTGGAAGCTTGCTGTGAATGAAGTGTGATTTAACTTGTGTAATAGTAGAAGTATTTTGATATGAATGTCAGTGTCTTATTGCGCTTAGGTTTTAATGCTGAAGAAGGCTGCTGTAATCGGGTACTCTGATTATATCATTTATTTTAACAACAGAGGCCATAACTTTTACTCTGTAACTTCTGTTGTAGTCAGTTGTGGGAAACTAAACTTTGCCAGTAAAAGAGAACTGCAGCTTCTAATTTGAAGATACCAAGTGATGGGGGAGTTTGCTATGCTTCTCAGTAACCTGCTGAATTGGTTAATTATCTTACTAGACATTTCTTGCTCCTTCCCAGTTCAAACTGAGATACTGTATCTTTTAGGTATTGCATCTTGTAAGCTTTTGTTGTCAGCTTAATTAAGAATCCTCTAGTATCAGTTGTAGTTGTTGAAATAATGTACTTGGAAGTGATTAGGTAAGTTTTGTGGGAATTTGTTGGTGGGTTTTGGTGTGGGGGGAGGTTTTTTTTTTTCTTTTTCTTTTTTTTTTTTTTTAATGGCAAACTACTGCTCAACAGAGAAGGGTCAACACCCCTGCCTTTGTAATTATCTTACCCCACATTTTACAGGTACATGAAAAAGAAGTATGTGGTCCGTGTCTCTGAGGATGCCAACTGCAGCCTATAAACCTTAAAAGATTATTAGACCTAGCTAGTGGTACTCAGTGCTGTTCCACTGTCTGTGATCTTTCTTGTCAAGAACAAGAACTTTATTTTAGTATTGTAGATTACAACTCTGCAAGAGCACTGCTCGTATTTTCCAATGTCTTGCTAATGCAGTGCAGCAAAAATACATAAATTAATGTCTGCTTTTTAGAAGTGTTACAACCAGGGAGAGGAGAAAGTCTGAGAAACTATTCAAGTTTTAAGTGGAAATTTTGGGGGTTTGGGGTTTGTTTGCTTATTTGTTTTGCAGTTTTTATTTAAAAGAGCTCTTTCCTTTGTTTGATCTGCAGAAAAAGAGTAGTAGTTCAGTTTTATTCAAATAAACTGCCTTTACTGTGTCTTAAGCATAAATATTTGCAAGTATCTGTAGAAGCTATGATACTTTTATTGTGGTGCTTTGGGGAATTTCTGAGTTTGGATTTTTTCTTTCCTGAAATTGTTGTTTCATTTATTGTCATAGCCTTTGGACTAAGATAGATACTACATAACTGTATACCTCTGAGATCAGGGAGAACAGATCACTTAACTCCTGTCTGATGCTAATATTCAAATGAGGACACTTAAAAGAAAATTTGTTTAGAATAAATTCATCTGTGGGGATGAGTTTAATGGAATGGATTTTTTTTCAGGGGGTGAACAAACACGTTGAATATTAAAACTTGTTAAAGCTGGTAGAGAGCATAGGAAATAAAGCACTCAGTTGAAAAAGAGCAAATTTGATTTGAAAGGCAAAATATGTACTGTCCAAAACTAAAAGGTATTTGCTTCCCTAAAGGGGACCCTCAAGAGCAGTGAAGATGCTGCGCGTGAAATGAAGATCTTGATTACATTAGATTTATGTATTTTTTTTAAGCTGGTTAAAGTAAAGAGCATTTAGTCTTAGAAGCCTTCCACAGTCCATGCGAGGGCTGTTCAGTTAATGCCTATCATGAAATGTTCAGCTGCAAGGTCACAGCCCTGCCAGTTTGGCCCTCAGGAGGGCTGGTACGCACGCTGCTGGCTAGGTTTTAACATCGGGTGTGTTGACATGGGACAGCTAGAATGGTGAGGTCCCACTTTCTTCTTGTTCAGTCCTTTGGTATGCTGGGGAGGTTAGAGGCAGAAGCATCGGCTGAGGTCTAAAGACCTTGAGAAACGTAAGGCTTAGGCAGTATGTTGGCACTTGGACTTCCATGGAGGAGAGAATGCCTACCAGGGTCTGGTTTAGGAGAGGGAGCAGGGAGAGCCAAAGGTGAGCTGGAAACTAGCAAGGGAGATGAGAGGCAGCAAGGAAGGTTTCAATAAGTACATCTGCAGCAGAAGAAAGGCTTAAGGAGAGTGTGGGCCCAGTCTTCATTGTGGTGAGGATCCTCCTGGTGACAAGGAGTGTGCAAAAGGCTGAGGTATTCAGGCAGATATTTTTTATCAGTTTGTGCTAGTGTGTTTTGCCTTCAAGCCTCCAAGGTCCCTAAGCCTCCTAGCAGAGTCTGTGAGGGTGAAGCAGTATCCACCATAAAGAAAAAGAGACACGTAACCCAGCTGTACACACTTAAGTTAATGGAACTAGACAGGTTACCTCTGAGGGTGCCAAAGGAGCTGGAAATGTAATCATGAGACCTTTCTCTAGCATCTTTGAAAGGTGATGGCAATTGGTGGAAGTACACAATGGCTGGAGAAAGGCAAATGTCACACCCATCTTCAGGAAGGGCAGAAAGGAGGATCCAAGTAACGTCAGGCCACTCGGCCTTACTTTGGTCCCTAGGAAGGTCATGGAGCAAATCTTCTTAGAAGCCATTTCTTAACACATGGAGGACACAAAGGTGACTGGGAGCAGCCAACCAAAGTCAAGTGGACAGATCCTGTGGATTACAGTGGGTTGCATGGCTGGTGTCAGCCACAGGGTTTTGGGTGTTGTGGCCATGGGACCCTCTCTGAGGATTGAGGACTACTTGGGTGAGACGGGATCTACCTGACCAAGTGGCACAAAAGCATCTTTGCTAACAGACAGTTCAGCCTGGTGAGGAGAACTTCCAGACAGGAACAACATAAGAGGGAGATGACAACCCTCAGTCAAGTGGGGAGGCAATGGACTGGGTTAGTCCAGCAAAGTGTAGAGGGTGACATGAACAGAAGGGATCTTGTAATTAACAAGGTAGGACTGAAGAGGACCTACTTCAAGTGTATGCCCATAAATAAGGAAGTGCCTATGGGACAGCATTATGTGGAACGCTCCCATGTGTGTTATGGGAAATGAGCGTGACCGGGTGCCTCTCTGAAGTGTCCGTATGCTAATGCGTGCTACATAGGGAACAAATAAGAGGAATTAAAGGTCATATGCCATTACAGGGCTGTGATCTCATTGGGGTTATGGAGATGTGGTAGGTTAGCTCATGTGATAGGAGTGCTGCAACAGGGAGATACAAGCTCTTCAGGAAGGACAGGCAAGGAGGGAAGTTGCTCTTTATTTGAAAGAACTGCTCAGAGCTTTGTCCTGGGACTAGGGTGTTTATGGGTCAGAATTAGGGGGGAGACCAGCACAGCTAACTTTGGTTGTGGTGTTTGCTACAGGCTGCCTGATCACGAAGAAGTAGATGAGGCCTTCATCAAACACCTGAAAGAAGCCTTATGATTTCAGGCCCTGACCCTCATGGAGGGTTTTAACTGTTCTGATATGTGCTGGGAGGTCAGCACAGCAGGGCACAAGCAGCCCAGGAAGTTTCTGGAGTGCACTGATAGCAACTTCCTAACACAGATGATCAAGGAGCTGATGAGGGGAGATACTGTGTCTGGACCTCATACTTACAAACAAGGAAGAAGAACCGGTTGGGAATGTGAAGGTCTGGGTGAGCCTTGGTTGCAGTGATCATGAGATGGTGAAGTTCAGGGTCCTGAGAGGAGGGGACGAGGCAAATTGCAGGATTTCAACCCTGGACTTCAGGAGAGTGGACTTTGGTCTGTTCAGAGATCTGCTTGAAAGTCTCCTATGTGATACGCTTCCTGAAAAAAGAGTGTACCAGCAGATCTGGTTGGTTTTCAAGGATATCTCCTTCAGAGAGAGAGATATATGTCTTCAAGAATGGATCATGTGCAGGAAGTCAAGCAAAGGTGTCAGATCTGCATGGATGAATGAGGAGCTCCTGAATAAACTCAAAATGAAGCACAGAAGCAGTGAAAGCAGATAAGTGACCTGGGAGGAATATGGAGACACTGTCTGAGTGTGCAGGGATGGATTAGAAAAGCCAGTGCTCACCTGGAGTTGAATCTGACAAAAGACGTGAAGGGCAACAAGAAGGGCTTCTACAGGAATATCAGCAAAAGGAAGACTAAAGAAAATGTGGGCCTGCTACTGCATGGGAACGGGGACCTGGAGACAGAAGACATGGAAAAGGCCAAGGTATCCAGTGGTGGCATTGCCTCGGTTCTTGTAAGACTTGTTTTCAGCAGTCCCAGGCTGCTGAGATCAGGGCAAAAATCTGGAGCAATGAAGGCTTAAACTCAGTGAAAGGAACTCAGGTGGGGAACATGTGAACTCCCTGAATATACACAAGTCCATGGGACCTGATGGTGTACACCCACAAGTTTTGAAATAGTTGGCTCTTGTCATTGCGAGGCCACTCTGGATTATCTCTGAAAGGTCATTGTGATCAAGGAAGGTTCCTGATGACTGGGAAGAAAGCAGACATCATTCCTGTCTTCAGGAAAGGCAAGAAAGGAGATTGGAGAACTACAGGCTAGTCAGCATCATCGGATCTCTGGCTAGGTCATGAAACAAGTCCTCCCAGAAATCATTTTCAGACACACAAAGAACAATAGAGTGACTGGGGATAGCACAGATTTATGAAGTGGAAATCTTGACTAACCTGATAGCCTTCCATGATGAGGTAGAGGACTGTCTTGGTGGGTGAGGGGAGAGAAGTGGATGTTGTTTATTTTGACCTTAGTATAGCTTTTTACACTGTCTCCCATAACATCCTCAGACAAACTGATGAAGTACGGATGAAGTAAGTGGGTAGTGGACTGAAACCTGGCTGACCTGACAGGCTCACAGGGTTGTGATCAGTGGCACAAAGTCCAGCAGGAGGCCAGTCATTAGTGGTGTACAGCAGGGATGAATATGGCGGCTAATACTGTTTAGTGTCTTCGTTCATAACCTGGACAGCAGGACAGAGTGTGCTCTCAACAAGCCTGTGGATGATGTAAGATTTGGGTGAGTGGTTGATAAATGAATTAGTTCTGCTGCCATTCAGAGGGGAAAAATGGTCATGTACCTGTACAAGCTGGAGGCTGACCAGCTGGAAATCAGCTTTACAGAAAAGGCCCTGGGGGTCCTAGTGGAGACTTAAGTTGAACATGAGCCATCAATGCAGCATTGTGGCTAAACAGGTCAACAGCATCCTCGGCTGCATTTGGAAGAGCCTCACAAGGAGGCCTGGTGGGGCAGTCCTTCCTCTCTACTCAGCCTTGGTAAGACCACATCTGGAGTGCTGTCCCTTGTGCTGGGCTCCTGAGTACAAGATACATCTTGACATGCTGCAGAGAGTCCAGCAGAGGGCCACCAGTATGGTCAGGGGCTGGAACATTTGGCATACGAGGAGAGGCTGAGAGAGCTGGGTTTGTTTAGCCTGGAGAAGAGAAGGCATAGGGTCGACCTTACCAGGGTGTATAAATACCTGATGGGAGGGAACAAAGAAGAGGGAGACAGGCCCAGTGAAGAGACAAGAGGTAATGTGCTCAAACTGAAACACAAGAAATTCCATTTAAAGAAAAAGCTTTTTTACTGTTAAGACTGATGGACTAGAAAAACAGTTTCCCCAGAGAAGTTGCGTAGTCTCCATCCTTGGAGACAGTCAAAACCAGACTGACATGGTCAGTTAACATCCTGCTGTAGTTGATGTTGTTTTGAGTGTGGATGATCTCCAAGAGGTCCCTTCCTACCTCAGCCATTCAATGATTCTATGAAAACATGCCTGACCAGCTGATTGCTTTCTTCCATGAGGCAAGTGGTGCTGTGGACATGGGGGAGTCAGTGGATTTTACATGCCTTAACTTTATCAGTGCTTTTAACCCAGTCTCCCATTGTGTCCTTGAAGCCAGATTGGTGAGGTATGTACTGAATAACTGGACAAGAAGGGTGGAAAATTGGCTGGACTCTCAATGGAGTTATGGTCATTAGTGCAAAGTCCATTTGGCAGGTATTAATTAGGGGAGGACCCCTCAGAGATCAGTACTGGGACCAGTATTATTTAATGTCTTCATTAGCGACCTGGATGATAGGGTGGAGTGCACTTTAAACAAGTTTGTGGGTGATGCAAAATTGGTGGCAGTGGTCATATATGTTGGAAGGCAGGGCTGCTATTGAGAAAGACCTTGGCAAGCCCAAGAAATGGGCTGACAGGAACATGATGAATTGGCAAGTCCTGCTTCAGGGATGGAACAACCCCAGGCTGTTGCAGTGCAGGCTGGAGGGGGGAGAAGTGCTTGGGAAGTAGCTCTGCAGAGAAGGACCTGTTGATCTTGGTGGAAAACGAGTCAACAGTGTGCTCTTGCAGCCAAGAAGGCCAGCCATCTCCTGGACTGTATTAGTGAGAATCTGGCCAGTAGGTCAAGGCAAGTAACTCTGTTTGTCTAGTTGACACAGCACTCAAGATATGGTCTCACAAGTGCCCAGTTCTGGGATCCTCAGTACAAGAAAAATATGAACACACCGGAGCAGGTCCACCAAGTGTTGGAGCATGTGGCATACAAGGAAGGGCTGAGAGAACTAGGTCTTCCCAGCCTCAAGAGGAGAAGGCAAAGAGGAGACACCTTACTGCTGTCTACAGGTAGCTGATCAGAAGCTATAGAGAAGCTGGAGCCAGACTCTGCTTGGAGGTGCACTGAGGTAGTGCCAGAAGTAGTGGATGCAAGGTGGAATGTGGGAAATTCTGCCTAGATGTAAGGGTTTGATTTAGTTTTTAAAACCATGGGGGTAGCCAAACACTGACAGAGGTTGCACAGAAAGATTGTGGAACTTCCATCCTTGGAGGTGTTCAAGGCTCAACTTGACATGGCCCTGAGCAAGCTGATTTGATAAGACCTGCTTAGAGCAGTGCGCTGGACTAGCTGATATCTGGAGGTTGCTTCAAAAATACTTTTTTCCTGAATTCTGCATTTTACTAGGGTTGTGATTTCCATTTTTATTTGTAAATGTGAAACAGGGACATAAAAATGTATTTGACTTAATTTCCGTTGTGGATTTATTTTAACAGATAAACTGCTTCCTTGAAAACATTCTATTTTTAAACAGACTTCTTGAACTCTCCATAACATTTGGATCTTACTACTCTCTACAACTAACTGAAAGAAGATTGTAGGCAGGTGGGGGTGGGTCTCTTCTCCAAAGTAACAAGTGACAGGACAAGAAGAAATGGCCTCAAGTCGCACCAGGGGAGGTTTAGATTGGATATTAGGAAGAATTTCTTCACTGAAAGGGTGGTGAAGCATTGGAATAGGCTGCCCAGGGAGGTGGTGGAATCACCCATCCCTGGAAGTGTTTAAAAAACATGTAGATGTGGCACTTAGGGGCATGGTTTAGTGGTGGGCTTGGCAGTCCTGGGTTAACGGTTCTTGATGATCTCAGGGGTCTTTTCCAGCCTGAATGATTCTATGATTCTACTCTCTACATTTCTGACTTCAGTATTATATTCACTCTGAGCACAAATTCTGTGAAGGATTTCCTTGAAGGAAGAGAGTGTTAACATGATGATCTTTAACCTTTTAGATTTGGAGACTTGTATGTGGGAGAACAATATGTCTTGATTTGAAGGACACATTCTGCAGCTGTCTGCTCCTTTACAACTTTAGAATATTTGAAAGAAGATATGGCAGCAGAAAATTTTCAGTAAGTTCCAGTTACTTTTTTTTTTTAACAAAACCTGTTTTAGAGTCTTGTAGCCTTGGATTAATATTACAGTTTTGTTACTGACATTTTATATAGAAATACATATTAAAGGGGTTGAAAGAGAATTTGGTTTCCATAAATAAGAATTTATATTGACAATGTCTTGCAGTCAGTGGATTATTCTAATTAAAATTTGCAGCTGTATCAGTTGAAAGTTACCAGACCCATATAATCTAATTTTGGTAACACCTGTAACTCTTAATTCTTCAGTATCTAGACATGTACATCTGGAATTATGTTGTACTAAAGATTTTATTTGTCTTTATTGGACTAGTATAGTGGTTTCCTTGTTTTTACTTTTAATTAGAGATACATTAAAACCTTATTTTTAACTGTTGAATTTGAATTAATTAAGATTAAACTTTTTCTTTCCAGTCCTTTTTACTGGGTGCTTGGATGCTCTCAGCTTTGTTTGATCTTCTCCTTGTAGAAATTGCTCAGTATATATTTGGCATCACCATCAACAGCTTGCCTTCTGGTTTGTAAGTAGCTCCTAATGGATTGGTTATTTTAGATACAGTTTCAAGTGATTATTTGGTGCAGATTTTAGTTGGAAAAAAACTTTCTTCATGTATCTCTTCAATTTAAATTTAATCTTCTTTTGAACTACAGTGTAAAAGTTCTTGGCATAGCTATTATATTTTCAAATGTTCATTTCTTAGTTGTAATCTGTGGTTAGTTAATTTATAATTTATCTACATAATGATTACTTTCCATTATGTTAGTCCCATTTCCACTGTTGGCATGATTGAAACATGGCTTGAAGTGCGCAAATTATTACTGTGTCTGGTTTTGCTCAATTTGCTAAATCTGAAAACTGAAGTCAGATGGGTGCTGATTTCTTTCTTAACACAAAGGCAGCACAACTGTAATCCATATTTTTATGTTCACTGTTAAATGCATATGTAGTTACATGCATTTCATACTGGTATTTTGTATTTTTTGTGTTTCAGAATTTGAGGGCTAAAGCACACTATTCCATTTAGTGCTTACATCTGAAGTTCTTAAAGCTTTAAGGTTATTTAGTGGTTCAGTTTAGCTAATACAATAACCTGTATTTGAGTTTTCTGCACTTAATAAGAGATGTACATGATACAGTAGAACCATAGAGCCTTTATGGTTAAGCTTCTGACAGTTGAGAGCAGCCTCATACAGACTTGGGTTTCTATGTGTGGCACACTCTGAGGTAATAATAAAAGCTCTTAGAGTAAGATTTTTAATTGTAAACACCATAATAGGCTTTTTTTATTTCTGATTTTTTAGTGTGTCCCTTGAAAGTAGCTAAAGGCTGATGTAATAAGGAAGAAAAAGCATGTGTTTGGCATTTTAAAGATACAGTTTTGGAAGTGTGTGAGTATTCAAAAGGAGCTGAAAGCTTGAGTAGTACAGTGGTTACTCATGTTTGCTATCTGAAGTTTGTTGCTGGGACATAGGCTGCTAGTGTGTCTGGAAAAAGTATTTTCAGCTGTGTAAAAAGATACTTGGTGCAAGAGTAGGGTGTTATAAATGTGCACATCATACCCACAGGGAAATAATGCTTGACTGTTACACGTTTTGGTGGTGTTTTTGTCTATGAATGCAGAATGTGGTCAGTTACAAAGTAGTCTGCATCAAAGCAGTTTTTTAGTTGAATGAAATATATATGGTACTTACATACTCTTCCTCTTTAAGTCATGCTAACACTGATCTTGGGAGAATGAATCTAATTTTGGAAGTGTGGGATATACAGTACTTTCAGGAGCTTTTGGTTGTGCAAATATAAAAAAGTAATATATACATTCCATCATCATTTTTCAGTGTTGCCTACTTTATTATACTAATAGTCACTTTTTCATGTCTGACTATACACAATCTTTTGAGATGACAAAAAGGATTGGCAAATCTAACACTGATAGTAGGCTTTAGTTAATTTCAGATTTACAAAAGTTGTTGAGCAAATGTAAAGAGGTGCAATTATTCTGCTTCTCTCATATTTACAGTGCAACAAATGTATCTGTTATTTCTGGCTATAGAACATTATTCAGTGTAGTCTAAATGCTAGAATTTCAAAAAAGAATCACTTGTTTACATTATAAAAATCCCCTGACATTCTTTTCTCTTTTTATATCATTTCACTGTTCATGTTACTGAGTGATCTTACACTTGCAGTTCGAAAACTTTTCCTGCGCACACTTCGAAGGTAATTGCGATAAAGGATTACACTGATGACTCTTGCCTGAAATTGTTTAGAAACAATATAGTACAGTATAACATCCAAGCATGTACTGAGATTCATGAGAAAGGTGGTAAAGGCTGCCCAGGGATTGTAAGATGTATCTTCAACTTGCAACATCAGGAAGGTGAAGCAGATGTGGAAGGGTACAAAGCAGATGAGTACTTGAGCAATCAGAGTAACTATAATTCTTATGGATCTCTCCTTGGCCTTAGGCTTCAGTTTGGAAGTCTTGCCACGGATAAAATTGTAAATAATGACTAGGTAACACCCCATCATGATAAACAAAGGAATCAAAAAGAAAAAAATCAAGCGAGAAAAGTTCAATGTATTTACTTCCTTTAAATGGATGATATCAAGCATTTTCATGCAGGTGGTGAAATTTGAGGCTTTGTCTGGATCAGATTGTAAAAACAGCAATGGGGACGTTGTTGCAAGGGTCATTACCCAGATTCCAGTGCAAGCCAGCACAGCTTTTTTTGTATTTTTTAGTTCTTTGACATGTTTGGGCTGGACAATAGCCATAAATCTGTCTACACTTATAAAAGTGAGCAACCACAGAGCAATGGCTGGATAGAATATAGTGAAAGCACTGATAATCCGACAGAATGTATCTCCAAAAGGCCACGTTTCTTTTCCATGGTAGATTAACCGAAAAGGCAAGGAAAATATAAAAATTATGTCAAGTAATGCCACATTCATCATATATACAGTTATAGTTGTTCTCTTCTTGGTAGTGCAGCTGAAAACCCATAGTGCCGTGGCATTCACCAGCAATCCCACTGCGAACACAAAACTGTAGAAGACCAGCGATGCAATCCTGTATTCTTCAGGGTGGTGATTTCCAGGCATCATATTTTAATTTTGTTTAGGAATAGTTGTTGCACTCCATAAATAGCCTAAAACCAGACAAAATACAAAAATGTTATTCTCAGTCAAATAACAACTTTAAAAACAAGCAAGATTGTTGTAGGATGGTGTTTAGCGATGAGATTGTTGTTTAGCTGTGAAAATGTGCTAGCTTTGTTGCTTTTTCTGACTAACAATACATTATTGTGCTCTGAAGGAAATACATGTACTGTCAGACTTGTGAGAAATAGTATTTATAAGCTAGTTTTAATTAAATATTTTTAACTAAGAGATTTCTTTTATATTCTTTTTAATGTCTGACAATATTCACAATCTTTTGAGATGACAAAAGCATTGGAAAGTTTTTGGAAATACATTGGAAACACTAGGTTTTAGTTCACTTCAGATTTACAAAAGCTGTTGAGCAAACGTAAAGAGGTGCAAAGGAATCAAAAAGTCAAGATTGACCAGCTACTTTGAGTGTGCCTCAGTAGCTGATAATTAGATTGAAACAGCTATAATTGAGGTGAGAGCTATTTTCTAAAGAAAATGTTTCAAGTTGTCCCTGTTGAATAATTAATGACTGAAAGTAGTTACCCTAAGAACTAAGTGAGCATGGCATGTAGTGGTATTTGGATATGCAAAGTGGAGTGGACTTTGTGTTTCATCTGTGTCGGAGCTACTTAGCTCCCAAAAGAATAGATGCGTGCTGTTGCTCGTAAAAGACACTACAAAGCTATCTTAATAGCTCTATAACTTCTAATACAGTATTTAGTCCCAGGGCATCAGAACCAACTACCTGACATATGGATGAGATTAATTGATAGATTTCCTGTTTTAAGAAAGTAAAAAAGATGGGAAGCAGTGCAGTCTCCAACCAGGCCCTATGTGAACAGGTATGTTGGGGGGGGATAGTTGCTGGCTGGTAGCCAGCTGCTCCCAGAGCAAAGTGTGTTGCTTCGCTCAGCTTCTTGGTCATAGGAGTTTGACATCTGAAAAGTCATTATGCAGACTAAGGTGATGAGAGCTGAAAGAGATTATCACTTTGTTTACTCTGGAGCCATTTGAGGATGGCAGATCTTACCTGGTGTTGGCATGGGTGCTTTGGTTGACCTGCACACTCTCACTTTCCAGACTCTTCCTTTGGTCACAGTTTTGTGACTTTGCATGGGAAGGTTCCTCTTATTTGGCTTTTTACTCAGCCCTGTGGCCGCTTTGTGAAGAAGAGCAGGAGGAAAGAGTTAGTTGTTTGTTCTTCCCACTTGTGACAGACAGCCAAGTAGAAGTTTTACGGTATCAGTTAGGCACCAAAACTGTTCTTAAGAGCAGAAAAGTGCATAGTTCCTGCGTAGTTTATCTCCAGAAGTGGAGAATGCATTAAAGAAAGCTTATTATTGCTGCTTGTGTGGTTTATGATTTCACTATAATGTTACCAGGTACTTTTTTCAGTGGTATAGGAATACATAGGGGTTTGAACCAGTGGTTATTAATCTAGCATCCTGGTTTGAAATAGGCAAATATTAGCTTTTTGAGAAGAGTATCCGTGGTCTAACTAACTTAAGTGTGATTTATTAAATCTTTCTTCAGGTTAGTTTCTGCATTGAAATATGAAGTTTGGACTTCAATTTTCTTACAGTTCTCCAAGTTTACAGATTATTTTTTTTTTTTTAAAAAAAAACATACAGATATCTAGCCCTGACCTTTTGTCTCAAAGATATTTTTTTTCTAGCTGTACAAAATGAAAAGGTGTGTTTTCTGGTCTGAAGAGGTCATTAGAACCTGTAATAGATTCTGTGTTTTGTATGGGAAAAGCTGTATGTATAATACTGACAAAAAACAAGTTTGGAGGGCATCTGCATGAATACATCTACAATACCTCATTGCGTGAAGAACACTAAAAATAAAAAAAATCAAAGAGATAGCAGACCTTATGGAAAGATAGATGGCATGTGCTTGAAAGAAAATTTTTGTAGTGCGTGCACAGTTGAAATATTTGGCATACTGCCCCACTTCATTACTGTTGCATACAATTGTCCAAATATTGCTTAACACCCCGTCCCTGCACATTTTAACGGGTTTTTTTCTTCTGTTTTGTTCTGGTTTTATTTCTCTTGCTAGTGGTTGTGTATGACATAGTGCATGACTATCTATCTGAAGATCCTGACTGATTTAGCAGGTGAATTTAGTAGTAATGTATAGGAGAGTAGAATTCACTTCTCAAAGATTAATGTTAATAAACAGCCTGGGTTTTGGTTTTAGTTTTGCTCTTCTCTCCTTTGGACTTAAAGTGACTGTAATTGTTCCTGGGCAGGTCCTCCTTCCAAAATAACCAGCAGGCTGTTGTTGATGGGTAGAGAGGAAGCTGAATCAGGTGTGAGCTTCTATCAGGAAAACCTGTGTTTCCATCCTTGTTTGCTGGTTATCTCAAGTTTGTGCTGCTTTTGAGATATAGCAAATAATGGACCTACTGTAACAAATAGGGTTCTTATTTTGTTTAGTTGTTGAAGACACTGTTCCCAAACTTTGTGGGTTTAAATGCATGTCAGTGTTACAGTTCGGTATTTCTCCTAGAACTGATTTTTAAGAATCTAAAATTTAACAGTTATGTAGGTAAGAGATAATGAGATTTTTAGAAGGTGTGCAGTTACCTGTTTGCATTTATACACAAATGCAGATGTTCTCCTTTTTCATTTGTACTTGTCTGCATGGAGTTTAGGTTGATATCTCTCACATCAGCCCAAGTAGATCTTTGGGTGCTTCTGAGTGGATGGATTTGCCCTAGTTGCCATTTTTTGTAATGGGAACACTTGCTGCTATTGATTAAAGCACTTGCTGAAGAGCCCCTGGAGTCACTGGTTTCTGGAGTCTGTCTGTGTTAATACTGAATGATTACTCTGATGTTGGTCTGTATGTTTTATCAGTTGGTTATAATTTTTCAATGATAGCTGAGGTCCTGAATGTCTAATGTGAATTGTGAAGCCCATCTAGGTGCTGTGTACGAGAAGAAAGACTTTCAGAACAAAACTAGAATTAAATCTTTTCTTCCAGGTTCCTACTATGAGTTAAGCAACACTGAGTCCATTTAAAGGTGCATGTGTGTATGTCCCTTAGCAATCCCCCTTTTTTTTTTTCTTTGGCTGTCCCTTATGTTTGCTCATATTTCCCTGAGGAAAACATGGCTTTCAGTGAAGTACAGAGAGAGCAAGCAACACGATCTTCTGCTTTTAGTTTAATGAAAACAAATGCTTTTTTCCTTTAGTGGTAACACACCAGTGTTTTTAGTTATTGCATATTTTTAAATTTATTGTTAAAATCCTAAACAACAGTATTTATGGTACTATGGTACATTTTGCAAATGCAGTCATTTTGCTTTCAATGTTATTTATAGAATGCTACTGATACTTTGAAAGTGCATTGAAGAATTAAATCTTTTCACTAGTTCTAGAATTAATGCCTGTGTTCAGCTTCTGAAGAAAGAAGTCTATCTTAGCAACATGCATAAACATCCAAGTTACTTTGTGAGCGTAGCATAGTGGATTATTACTCACCTTTTGTGCACTACAGCGTTTCTTCAGAGATGCTCCTTTCATAGCCCCAAATCTGTAGAAGGTTTAGACTTCCTCTTCTCTGCTCAGCTTCACTTAGCTAAAATAGCTCCTCTTCAGACAGGAAGCAATGACGTAATCTAGCTGGTTCTGAGGTCTTTTATTGGTCATACTTAAAAGTTAATATTTCACTTATGTGTGGTGTCTGTGAAGTGATATTTCTAGTACCTTTCAACAGACAAGCGTTTGTGATGTTTCCAGTGTGGTCAAACTGGGCTTTGTACTATGTATCTTTTTAAAATACATTTTTAAATGTTTGTGGTATAGTGAAAGCGTATTTTTGGCTAATGTTTACATGCAATTGTATCTGTAAGCATAAACATCTTGATTGTGCAGAAGTTTCTAATAAGCATAATGTAAATGTATTTTCTGTAGAGCGTGTTGTGTTTTTTGTGGAAATCCCCATATTATTTATATTGCCTTGGATAGTAGTCAGTGTGAAAGTGACAGAAACTTGCTACATTTGAAATGAGAAGTTTGATTTGCTTGAGTACACGGCTTCGTTTATGCCTGTACCTGCCATATTTTACTAATGCAAGAAAAATGTTTCTAGATTTTATTTGCTGTCTGAAATAATAACACGACTATTTAAGAGCTTTGCAGAAAAGTGTTGTATAAAGAGAGGTTTTAGCTTTTGTTAAAATGGAGTAAAATTTCTCAACTGTGTTACTGCAACAGACATCTTTGGTGGGATGGGAGTACTCCCAAAGGCTAATGGGTAAAGAAAACTAACTTCCTACCCTTTCTCTTTTTCAACTCAAAATAAGATCTAACCTTTGAAAGAGCCATTCAGAGGAGGAGATCATTCCAAATTCTCTCTAGAGCACTCGCTAGTTCCAGGTCTCTGACCGGCAGTCTTTGCGACACTGAAGCACAATACAGTTTGGTACCTCCTGTGGCCTCCTTCCCCCCGACCCCCCCAAAATGAAGCAGAGACACGTGTGTTGAGGAAGGGAACGGTAATGTTTCAGTCTCCTCCTGGCATGCAGACAGGAATTTGCCAGGATGTGCACATGATGCCAGAAACAGCAAAGTCCTGCTGTTCAGATCTAGCCAGAGTCAGATTTGTTTTGGGGGGGACACAAACAGATTCCTTGCTGACTGTAAAAGTAATGTAGGCAGGTGATCCTCACTTTGTGCTAAAGATAACTTCAGTGAAAAATACCCTTTCTGCTGGAGTCATGTAATTTATCTCAGTTGAATGTGTTTATGGTACTGTGTAGGTATTTGCATAGGTCAGTGTGATGGGTGAAGTAATCATGGGGAGGGACCTGGGTATGGTTTTCAGTGCGTGGATTAATAATATATTTAAATATTTGGTCTTTCCTGTTTAAATGAACTAATAACAAACTTTGTGATCGTTCCAAAGACCTCTTAAATACAATGAGCTGGAAGTCCTACCCAGACCATCCTATAAAATTATAAATCTATTAAAAAGTCCGTAGTATTTTAGGATTATGGAGTATCTTAAAAGGACTAACCAGTGTTGAAAACTCTTCAGTGGCTTTATCATTAGCAAAATAACTCTGGAGCATGCTTCAGCAGGATGAGTCACTCATACTGTTTTCAAGTTTTAGTGAAAGCTCACTGAAATTCAGTGACTTTTTTTTTTTTTAAAAAATGGGTGGTTCCTGGAAGAGAATAACCAGGCTTTTGAACTTTGCTAGGCAAGAGTACTTTGTTTCGGTAAGAATAACGTACAGAAGTCCAGAGGTCCCTTCCAACCTCAACTGTGCGATGAGTGTACTGAACCAGCAAGCAGATAAACAGTGCCCCCCCTAGCTAAAGGGAGTGCTGGATTTGGGTGGACGGCAGGCAGATGTTGCAGCTGGGATCAGAAAAGCTGTATGCTGTAAACTGCGTCTTGGCTTGCTGTCTTCTTGGGGGAGGGTTGGAAGGGTGACGTTTTATAGCTGTGTCTCATTTTGTCTGATGAGGGTGGCTGACATCTTGACCCTGCAGAGGAGGTCATGTCTTGTGAGGGCAGCTGGAATCACTTAGCAGTTTACACAGATGGATTAACAGCAGCCCAGTTGAGTTTACTGGCAGGTTAGCCATCCAGCTGGTTTGCCGTAGTGTATACATGTCGGCCTGTTCTGCTTCTACTCAGGCTTTTCACAGTCTGCCTGGTATAGAAGAGGCAGCCAAACTGCTCTGCTGACAGGCTGGGAGGCCTTCCCCCTGAGCATGGAGGGGCAGCTCTCCCTGGCAGTGCTGTGCTGACAAGAGGTGTTTGTGCTACCAGCAAGTGCGTGTTCCTTCTCGTCTAGGTTCTCAGGCTGCAGCTGCAGAGTGATAAACATTTGGATATGAGCACCCAAGTGTGCTAATCGTGGTTTGCAAGAGGCAGTGGGCCAGTCTGCTGTGCCACAGTCCCCTGTTGCTTCAGTTTCTGTTGTAGGAAGCACCTGACTTCTTCTGTACTGTTTTATCAGCTAGAGATGAGTGTCTCGCATTGGTTTCCCTCAGATGGGTGAGTACTTCCAGCACTCCAGCTTTTACTGAAATAAATGCTCACTTCCCTCCAGGGTTATTTGGGGTTTTTTTGCTATTCTGAAGTATGTGGGGAGTAAAGAAGATAATTTTAGTTGTGTTATGTTGTGTTAAAGTTGTTTCTGAAAGGTTAAAAGCTAAGCCAATGCAATGGTGCTTCATGTTAGGATAAGGCAGAGCGCATGTGTGGTCTGTTACTGTGCCTTCACTAACTGTCAGTAAGCCTTACAAGAAATGAGCTTGATCACTTCCAACAGTGTGAAAGTGCAGCACTGAAGAGATTGTCTTCATGCTGTTGGTTTTGCAGGAGTGATGCACTGCTGGGTCTTTCTCTTTCAGTGTTTTAGTCATGGTAAAGAATAGTATGTTTTGCCCATCCACTTAGCATGTAACGTAAACTTTGTCCAGCTGATACAGAGAAGTTCTGCATGCAGAGGGGCTGAAGGGTCACCCTCCACTTCAGGTTGGTAAGGAGCAGGCTTGAGTTTGTGTTCTTCTCCTTCCAAACGTTCCATCTTTTGGACCTATCAAAAGGAAAGAACTGAGGCTTCTTGCACAGCCCAGTGCACCAGTGGTGCAGGAAGCAGCTCTCCCACGTGTCTGTTAGCTTACTGGCTTGCTGTTGTTCACATGCAGTTCTGGGTTATTGTTCTCAGCCTTGATGAAATTGTGTTTTGGTTTTTATTCCCATACTATGTTGTACCATAGTGAAAGTTTAAGAATAGACTACTGGTTCAAAGGTGTCATGGTACTGAACACATAAACTTACTGCAATTTTTTCCAGTTTTGCCATATGCATATTAGTCACAGGCTGCATCACGGTATAGCTGTCCCTCCTCTCCCACTCTTCAACCTGCAAGAGAGTGTAAATGCTGTGTGCTGCAGATCTGAAGGAATGGGAAACAGCAGCTTCGAAGGACTGCAGCCTGGTTAGCTGTATCTAACATGTCCTAATTGCTGTCACATTTTGCTTTCTCTTCTGTGTTTTGCTAGAATGTGGTATGGTTTGAGGAAGGAGTTACTGATTTTCTTAATTTTAAAAAGAGTCAGTAACGAAATTAACATTCCACATTTCTCCTGGTTTGTTTGGGTATTTTTTCCCCCTGCTCCTTCTCTCGTACAGCCAGGATACACACTCTGTGTCACGAAAAACCCTAAATATATGCAGTGCATCTGGCCTGCAGTTCCATCTGTTCAGCAGCGTCAGCCTTTGAAAGAAACAATACTTCAAAAATTAATTGAAATGGAAGTTGTATCTCTGAATGTCTGAGAGTGGGGCAGTGGACTAGAGACAGTGGTTTGTTACACAGCAAGCAGTTTCAGAATGTATTTAGTCCAAAATTCACTCATGGCAAATACCAACACAGCTCCGTGCTTGTTGGTGAACCCACATTGTGTGTGGCAGAGTTCTTCAAATGTTGTATTTGTGTTCTGGTTTCCACCTGTGTTCTGTTGTGTTGGGAAGCAGCTTTTTTTCCCAAAAGGTACAGATTCCTTATCACAAATATTTCATAGTTGTTTAAAATTGGCATGCATACTTAGCTGTTTGCATTTTTTTAAAATCTGTATGCATTGCCAGGAGCTATGCAATGAGTTAGTTGTTCCAGTTTGGAAGTGTCTAGGAGAGCTTTTTCAAATACTCTTTCCTTACCAAGTATATGTTATGTGATATTTTTGCTATTAAACTGCTCTTAAAAGTCTCGGGTGCGTAGGAGTACTGTTCTGAAACTTGATATGCCTCCCAGGGATAGAGTTAGTGTTTCAGGAGAAATGTCTTTACTGGGATCTGCTTATACTCAGATTCTTTTGATGAAGTCTAATGCAAAAGTAGGAGAAATCATTTTGACTCCTCCAGAGTTCACGGGCTTGGACAACCTCTGCTCAGTTACTAACCTGAGTATATTAACCAGAAATCAAATAATTTAAAATTGCTTTAGCATGCCAGTCAAGTGTTTAATCAAAAGTACCTGAAGTGAGAGTGAGCTGTGCAAGAATTTGAATTAGAATAAGCGCTGTCCTTTAAATTCAAGGGCACCTTGCTGTGTGTTGCATTCCTGTGTGTGAAGCCTAGCCCTGGTGGGTGCTTTGATGAAGTGACAGTCTTCTAATGTTCTCCCTGTGCCACCTGTCTCTGGCACAGATTAGCAAACACAATAATGTGTTGAGGTTATGAAGCTTGGTGTGCTGCAGTGGGGTTGAACCAACATGAACATGAGAGGGAGCATTCAAGATGGTAAAGGGGCTGCCATAATCTGGACTGGGACAGAGCAGCTCAGTTTCTGCCACACAGCAGGATCTCTGCAGGGCAGATGGCTGGTGTGTAGGCTCAGCACTGTCCTTGGATGGAAATGGAGAAGTTGAGTGTGAGTATGCTCAGTGTACCTGAATGCTGGGACAAGGCCAGCTGATGCTGTGAGCTGGCAAAGGATGACAGAAGAGCTGACTGCGAGCAGGTGATTTCAGAGAAGTCACTGTCTTTGCAGGTACAGAGCTGGGTCCTGTCAGAGGGCTATACTTTCTGAACAACTATTCAACTTCAAAAAATATACATATTACACACTCACATGCATTTTAAAGGGAAGGAGCTTAAAATGCTGAGCATTATCATGACAAGAAGCCTAGCAGAATAAGGCAGGGCACAGATTGAAGATCAGTAATTTAAGCAGCAGTCTTCCTCATGTAGACATCGTGTTGGTAAAGGTGGCTTTAAGGGATGATGGGACAGTGAAACTGAACTGGGACTTGTGTACCTTGTATTCTCTGCGACTTTCATCCTTTGCCTTCAAATTGTACTGCCTGTTAATGCATCTTTATTTTTGTCCTGGAACATCTGGGACATTGCTTTCATTTGCTTGTAACTGAGCTCTGCGCTGTGTGGTGATACGGGTCACCAAATTGATAGCACTTACCCAAACAGCAGAAATGAAAGGGAGTGCAAAGCTTGTTTGAACAAGGTACAGTACAGGAAGAGAGGTGATGGGATGTCGAACATCTCTGGTTTCCTTCTTCTTTCTAACTTGACAGCATATGGAGGTAACCATAAGAACTATACCAGCAGCTCACAGTGCTCATTACTGTCCAAATGATGTAGTTTATTTCCAGGATGACGGGACCTAAACTGTCACAGTTATTGGGCAAGTGCTTGGTATAGTATTGTTTATTAGTGATCCTGGATCTGGTATCTCTTTACTGCCAAACATTTCCTGGCCCAGTGCTTATACTGTCTGGTGCTAAGATCTCTGACATTTGAAAATGCGGCTTAGCCTCCAGTATGAAACAGTTTTGTGAAATTTGTTTTGACCACTGCTGTGGTGAAGGTTAATTACTGCATCAATGCTGCCATCTATGGATCTTCAGGTAGCATAGCAATGGATCTTTGGAACAGCAGAAAACGGCTGTAATGGGGTCATTGCTTTATACACCTGTACTACTCAGTTGTGCAGGAAAATTATTATGAAGAGTGAAAGCCACTTCGACTGCCTCATGGGAAAGACGTACTGCATGGTGTGGAAGCTTTGTTCCTGTAGTTGTAGGACTGCAAATTCTGTTGTTTCTTGAAGAGTTATGTTTCAGAAAGGTCTCCCCCTTGCATTTATTTACACAGTAAGATAACAAGTCTGAGAATGAGTTGTAATCAAGACTTCCTTACAGTGTATAGTCTGAATTTACCCTGAAAAAGTGAAGAATTAGAAGACACCTAGTGGGGAAGAAGAAGAATGACTGGAGGCAACATTTACCATTCTTCTGGCTTTATTATATAACACAAGGTTAAAACCTAAAATTAAAAATTAGCAACCCTGTGTTTTTAAAGCTACCCACCTCCCGATTTTGTTGTGTTATTTGTTTTATATGTCTTTATCTATATAAGACACAATAGAAACAACTTGCCACAGCACTTCATTTTTCTGAAGTTTGTGTTCTGAAAGTTTTATGATTAAATAAACAAAACATGAAAATAAACAATACCATGTTTCCTATGTGGGAATAGGGAGTCTTCTTTTTAGCTTAATAGTTGATCCTTGAAGCTTACTTTCAGTCTATGTGGGGATATTAACTCTTAAGAAAATTAGCTTTTCTTTCTGTCTTTACTGGCAGATTGTGGTTTTTTTCCCCCTCCTCTGTACCTCTTTCGGGAAGTAGGAACACCTTGTTTGTTCCTCATGTTCAACCGTAGTAAAGGAAGACAGGGATGTGGAAGTCCCTTTGGACTTTAAAAGGAAATCCTGCATCTAATTGTAGATGTCTATGGCAAACAATTCTGGACAAATGATAATTTTGGCTATTGTTTGCAAATAAGCTTAGTGTCTGTGGTGCCCAGTGTTGCGTGATCTGAAGAAAAACAATCTCATAGTCATTACATCCTAGACACATCAGTTGTCTCCTATCTGTAGAAGTTCTGCTATGAGCATGGATTGCAACAATGTTTTTGTTTTAAGGATCTGGTATCCTTTCATATAAGGGATAAAATATCCCCCTTCATCATGGAATGAACTGCCTCCGTTCCAATGATGGTCTGTGTATCTCTCTTCCCTCCTTATATTTGTAGGGCAGCTAATTATTTGATTGGGGTGGAGGGAAAAGGAAGAAAAATGGATGAATAATTCTTCAAAGCACTTGGAGATGTTATTAGTATGAAGAGATACTGTATCTGTTGTGTCTTTTTGCAAAATAAGGAGTCTATGATCGCTTTCATAGGACAAGAGGAGGAGGGCTATTGAGTAACTTCTTTACAAAGGAGGTCTTGCAGTGACATGCTCTAAAGAAACTCCTCTTGATTTACCAAAGTAATGGACAGAAGTTGATTCAGTAAGTTCAGTGGTTTTCTGAGAAGGCACAGTTCTATTATTGAGACTTCAAAAAACAAATGCACATGAGATGGGAGACAGTGCAGATAATTAGTAAAAGACCTAACGTGATTGCTTCACTAAAGATTGAAGAAATTATAATGTCTCTTTTTCAGAGTTGAAGGACTTTGCAGACTTTCTGTATAAATAACAAGATTTGTTGGCATTACTTTCTTTTAAAATTTCCTCTTTGCTTTTATTTTATGCTTATTGAATACTGTCCTTTTGTTTAGTCATTGCTTTGCTTCAGACACCTTGGTCTGTAGTTATGAAAAACAGTTATATGGTGGTCTTAATGGGGAAGTATTTTTTTGCAAAGAAATCACTTCTCTGCTACAGCTTTTCTATTTTGCGGTGAACAAGCTAAACAATTTCCTGCCAGTGATTTGTGCCTTAGAATACTTACAGAGCTGTCTTTGGAAAAAGAAAAGATAAACTACAGCCATGAATCAAAAGGAGGTGCAAATGGTGCCTTGGCAAAAAAGAACCCAAAATTGTGGGAAGTGTTTTAATTTTCAAGTACTGTGAAGTAAGCCAAACTGTGAATAAGCTGAACATTAAAACCTCTTTTTACTAGTCTTTAGCCTCTGAAGACATGTTGTGATGTCCGTTGAGATGTAATTATAATGTGGTAAGTTATGAGAAGAGTTTTAATTTTCTTCATTTTTTTTAACCAAGAATTCAAAAATAGTTTAAAAAATGGCTCAGCCAAAAAATAGTGAATAATATTTACTGTAGAAGAGGACTGAGAGAGAGAGCCAATTACTAGGCTGTTTACAGAATTGTGCTTAAAATCTTGAATAGCGGATATATGAGTCACATTTCAGTAGTTAATTCCAACTTATTGTCTCTACCATGAAAATAGGTGATGATAAATGAGGCAAAAATAGCTTACATGCTTTGCAACATAGGTCATCATAAATTGTCATCTTTTGGCTCTGCTCTGCCCGTGCTTTACACTAAATACAGTGTAAATACAGTGATAAAAGGTCATCATTTAGCGCTTAAATCAGCGGGGAGCTGGGAGTGAAGACTCTCTTCAGGCCACCACCATGAGGTGTGCCCTTGGGTTGCTTAGGTGTGGACTGGGTGCTGTGCTCCCTGTGTGGGGTTGGGAGGGTGGAGAGAACTGGGGTTTTTGTGCTGGAACATGGCAACTCATAGTGCAGTGGGGGATCAGATGCTGGAATGGTGGTAAGAGAGGCTGAAGCTCTCATTCTCCTGTAGTGCCCATCTCTCCCTCCCCAGCACAGGCAGCGGTCACATAGTTAAACTTGTCCATGCAAATGGTTCTGGGAGGTTGATGCTACCCTGTGCTTCTCTGCACGTTCTTTACACCAGAAGCATGAAACAGGTGAAGTTATGTGAGCCATAAGTTCAGGTAGGACTTGCAAACTTTGGAAAGAAAGTATTTCTCAGCCAGAGTAGGAATGGCTATGAAACTAACCACATTCAAAAGCAAATGAAACTGTAACTCTGAATTTGGGCGTGCAACATACCAGGGTCCTGGATCACTGCTGATCAAATGTATGTTCTCCAAGACAAGAAGTTTGCAGAATGAAAATGTAGATATTAAATACAGAGTTAAAAGCTAATCCCCATTACAAGTTGGACCACTCCTAGTACAGGGTTCCACTTTTGAGGTTGTATGTGTTTCAAGGGCCTCTTGAAGTAAATGTCTGTCTTCAATGTAGTTGCCTGCTCTTCTTGGTTCAGTGGAGTGGCTCATGAATGGCAGCTTACCAGAGGAAGTGTCAATATCCTTAACTGCTAGACAGCTCTCTGCTCTTTAGATTCATAAAAATCATAAAAGGCTCATCTGACCCTCATAGAAACATGATTTTCATTGCTTCCAGGCTACCAGGCTTGGAGGGCACTTTACTCAGTCTGTGATGTATATCTCCACGTCCCGCTGGACATGTCTATGCTTAGCTTCAGTGAGCCACTTAGCAGTATTTCCAAAAATGATGCTCTGCTCGTTGCTTGTCTTGCACATAGGCATAGTTTGAGAGAGTGTACAGTGGTGGTAAGACACCCACAGGACTGTAGCCTTTTGTCTTCAGCTATTATCAGGTGTGTAGTCACAGATTTCTATTACCTGAACCAGGAACTTGCTGATATCTTTGGAGGGACAGAGACCTTATGTCTTGAGTTTTTCTGTCTGTATACCAGGCACACAGTGGCTTCAGACTAGGTGGGCTAGATCAGGGGTCCTCAAACTTTTTAACCAGGGGGCCGGCGTGCGGATGCAGTGGCAGGCAGTCATCTGCGGCTGCTTGGTTTCCCCCCCCCAGCCCCAGCGGGGGGGGAGTCTGTAAATACCGGGGGCTGGATTGAGGTCCCTGGGGGGCCATATTCAGCCCACGGGCCGTAGTTTGAGGACCCCTGGGCTAGATGATCCTTTTGTTTGTCAGGGTTCAACTTATCCACACAGTGATAGCTGACAGTACCAATGTGTGTTAAGCAGGCATGAAGGTGACACATCACCCTCTCTCTTGCTTTGATTAGGGATGTCAGTCATTTGGTGGAACTTACTTTACATATTGGCAAATTATTGAGTGGGATTTTGAGTGCTTCAGTCAGGTGTGTCTCAAGCAGGAAATCTTGAGATGATTTCTCAGAGCTATTTTAAAAGTGTTTTCCTCTGTTCTGAGGTCAATCAGACATGAGGCCACCTTTTCTAGTTTTCTGACGATACAGAGAGGTTGGTCAGGATGCAGAGCAGGCAGTTGTGATGGCACCGCTCCATCTGAGGGGCAGCTTTCATTCAAGACTATCTCAGCTAGCAATGCAGTCATCCCACACCTGCTTCTTTGCTTTTTGTCATTGCTTTCCAGCCTGGGGATAGCTTTTGGGGTTCGTAAAGCACATCCACTAAACCCTGGTAAGAAACAGTTAATCAAGAAGTACTTAGTCTTTTGCAGTTCTTAAATTAACTGATTTTTCCCTGTGGTGTGAGACAAAATACCTTTCTGTGTTTTAAAACTTATGTTAATTTTTATTACATTTTTACTTACCTTCCTTGTACATTAAGAAAGAAGATGGGCTCCATAAAGGGATACTCAGCAGCAATCTCTGTGCTTTTCTATGGAGGGCTTTTTTGTCGCTTGTCACCAAGAGTTTTATCAAGGGCTTGGTAGGAGAAGCAGTTTTGTTTGTTTGCATTCGCTAATGATCCTTTTCCATAATGGGGTGTTAATTTGGTGCTGTATTTTCTCACACAGTTCTTTGAGCCTGTGGTCAGCGACTCTTTTCACCTTTTGATGAAGATAATGTTGGTAGCTGTGTGCTCTACCAGAAGTGTGAAACAAGATTCAGGCCCTTGTGGCTGAAGCAGTGTAACATCCTGTGCTTTCCCTCTCTTCTTTTTAAGATTCTCCTCAGCATTCATCCTAGATTCCTGCATCACTTGTCAAAAAGTCAGCCTGCTGGTGTTTGATCTGAACCCTCATATTTCTGGAATTGGGGCAACTGTACCTCCTGCATGTCAAACACACTTTCTTTTTTATAAAGGTCATTCATGAGTGTTTCTTACTACTTCAGTGCAATAACTGTCTCTGTACAGACTGTCATAGTGAACAGCAAATTGTGAGGTGACCAGGGAGCTAGGGGTAAACACCAGGCATGAGCCCCGGTGTCCACAGCGGAATCATTAAGGAATGTTGCCACTCTAGAAATAAAAACTGGAGTTTTATTTACATCTTAGTGAAAGTGATGATTTGGCTACAAGCCTGAGACGGCGTTTGCGGTAGCTGTTGCACAATGTGGTCTCTCTTACCCTGAGCATGACGTTCATTCAAGTAACTTCTCTGGGCCACAGTTAAGAGAGGTGAGTGTTTACAGCAATCCCAGTGAACACATACAAATATTCATTCAAAGGCAAAGAACTACTACTTGCTTATAAATGGAGATTGGGATGTGTTAACTATATGCATACCTCCATCTTCTCATCTACTTCTGAACCCCTTCTTTGTGTTGGAAGTACGAGATGGGCAAATAGAAAAGACCAGGTGTGCTTTACTCCTTCCACACTACGTTCAACCAAGGGAAGTAGACAGTCAGGAGTCTACCTTACAGGTATTCTTAAGCCAAGTCTTTGCCCTTAAGTGCTTAAGTTATGCACTTCCAGACTGAATGATTTCCCCCATCCTCAAAAAATCTTTGGCCAAATATGTGCACCCACTCAAAGTAGTTTCTGCTTAATATAGCACTGATTGTGAAAAGAGATTAATGAGTAAGAGGACAGGATCAGAAAATGAGATCTAGTGTATTTAGACTTTTAAGGGAACTATGAAGATCTTAATACATGGGGCAGAAGAGGCAGAATAACGGTAGACAAAAAATACTCGTTAACAAATGCAAAGTGATGTTTGATCAGTGTAAGGGAGCTTGAGGCACCTGTACTCAGAACTGAGGGCCCTGAGTTGGGTTGACTTAATGGAAGGATCTGTGCTAGTTCAAAACAGAAACATGGCTTCACTGGCTGTGTTCTCCGCTGCTGTACCAGAGCCTTGCAAAGGAGACAGCAAGAACAAGTCCATGTGGCTTTGTTGCATCTGCTGAAGGTGCAGTTTTGTAGCAGGGCTGAGCTGGTTGACGTGTAGGCTGCCACTTACAGAGCAAGCACTTGGCCCCAGCCTGTGCTTTCCTATCTACTACTTGCAGTGCGAGTTGTCTGACTTCCTACAGGCAGTGGTTCTAGGGAGATAAAATAATGATTAAAAATAAAGCACGTATACATATGTATTTTTGCAGGGATCATTTCCCACTGGCTTAAGTATCTAAAGCTGCTCACTTCTGGTGGGTGAGTGCCAGCACCAGAGTGAGGAAAGCAATGGGATTGTGTGGCTGGAAGGCAGAACCGGGACTCTGTCCTTCTGTTACTCTGTACCACAAGATTTGCAGTTGATTGCTTCAGCCCAGGTTCATGTGCTTGAGGTTAAGGCATGCGTTGCTGCAGAATCAGTAACCTCTGCGGGAGGAGGAGGGCAGAAGACTATAACCGCTGAACCAGGAGTCTTCATGGTTTATCACACCAAGCCCTGATTTTAATAGCTGTAAGAGGCCAAGGAGTCATTATCAGCCTAAAGCTCTGCCCTATAAAAAGCTGTGCCATCTGAGATATCAGACTGTAATAACAAATGGATAATCAGCAAATCCTGACACTGGTTAAGAAATGGCTGAGGATTTTGAGAGTGTTTTTGAAATAGGGCAATGCTCCGTTTTCACAATAATTAGGATACTTACCTCTACATTGCAGTTGGGTTATGAAGTCGCTCTGCTATCACACCTCTCAGATAGGCACAGTGCACACAAAACACGCAGTTGGGTAACATTATTTAAGAGGGCAAAAGCAGTGGGAGGTAATTTGGCAAAAAGTGTTACAGGTAGTTGAATCTGTCTGGAAGCAAGGTGGTATACCTTTGAAAGGGCTTCACTGAGATGAGCTGCCCCTTTCAAATTCAGAGCACTAAGTGGCATTTGTAATTGCAGGCTGTCACCACTTTCACACTTACCATTTTAAATTGTTTTAATGAAGTGGAAAGTACCAAGCATGTCATTATTAGAGATCTGTGAACTAGGTGTAATTATTCAGATTGGAAATGTGTTTTTATTTAAGGGGAAAGAAACTGGCCTGCCCTGGGCAGGATTAATCTCTGCAGTCAGTGTTCTGTAAGCAGCTTATGGAGGTAAACATTACAAGTCTTGCCAACTTGGCTAAATACTGCCAGCTATCTTAACCCTTTTTAAAGATAAATGACCTGTAATTGGATTTCAGTACTGGATAATTTTAAATAAGGGCTATTAAAAGAAGCAGTAATTGTTATGAAGACACTCCACAATAAGCATATTATTGTGAGATTTTGTATCTCTCAGAGTGATTTAGTATTACTCTGTGAGAATCGGGGTAGCAGGTTAGAGAGAAATGTGCTTTCATTGGACAATTCCCATTATTCTTATTATGTGTGAGGGAACAGAAATGGTAATGAAGTTTAGGTTGAGTTGGCATGGGGAGGAGGTGATGTTACCAAGCATTACTTTGAACCAACATTGTGAACTTCTCAAAATTAAATTGGAAGAAGTGGAAAGATAAATTGATTGCTACTTTTTATATTTCTACAGAACTTTTAAAAATAAAAGTAGATATTGTTTTTGTCTGCAGTAGTATACTTTTAAAAAATAATTTAAAAATTCTATCAGAAATTTTTTCTCCATACAACCAGTTTCTCTAGGAGGGAGGCACATATTAAGAGTGGAAAAAATTCTTTTCAGTAGAATTTTAACCACTGCGTTGGTAATCTTTGCTTAGTGCCTGTTGCAAAATATTAAAGAGTTAAAACTGAAGCTAAATGGGGAGAGCAGATTGTGATGTTGCCTACAGTATTTCATTTGTTTGATGTTGTTACCACAGGCCAACAAGTGTTTTTTGGGAAGCACAGATAAGACTACTGAAATAGTAATATTTAAGTCTTCAAATTAAGAGATATTTTATTTCACCAGTTTGTTTTGAACAAATAAAACACAAGTTTATTTAACTTCTGAGGTATTGCTGATTTTGATGACACCAGTATTTAAGCTTTTATCTATGAAGTACAGAAATCACTAAAATTTTTCCCGAGTTCATGTAGCATTAATGGGGGGTTATGCTTTTGTGTGTTTGTTGCCATCCTAAACACCCTAAAATGTGGGAGACTTTTCAAATCCATTTTTTGATTCCTTGTTTTCTTACATCTGCTGCTCGGTTACAGTTTTTCTCAGAGGAAGCACTGTTTGATTCTCTCTCACAGATTTTAGGATAGCTCACTGTTATGTTCTCCATGACTAGTAATTTGCTTGGTGGGGTTTTTTGGCTTTATTATTCTCTGAAAAGTCTTACAATTAGTTTGTTCACTTTCATTTCGCTCATAACAGAAGTTCATTAATTTAAATTTTTAACTTAGTCACTTCAGTCTTTCTGATTTGAAAGAATACTTTTCCTTTTTGGAGAAAAAGAATTATGACTTTTTATCCTGCTGGTGTTGGCAGCTGGAGAAATGATGGTTTTACCCCTCCCTGATTGCAACTCCGTGCTCTCTTTGCTCCTCCTTGCTTTTCTCCTGCAGGGTTCCAGACATTCAGCTAGCACCTGCATCCCATGTCCCTGGCCATGAGGAGTCCCTCTATACCCAGGAGCACAGGGAGAGCTGTCCGCAGCTAGGCAGACCCACGGAGGCCAAGCTCATGGCTGACCTGTAGATGGACCACTGTAGATAGAGAGTCTAGGGTCAGGGAATATACAGGGCAAATATACAAAACATACACCAACTTGTCACAGAATAGTCATCCAGTGCTGGCTGCTACAGTAGATAAATTACAGAATCATAGAATCATTTAGGTTGGAAAAGACCTTTAAGATCATCAAGTCACACCGTTAACCCAGCACTGTCAAGTCCCATGTCCCCAAGCGCCACATCTACACATCTTTCAAATACTGGCAGGGATGGTGACTCAACCACTTCCCTGGGCAGCCTGTTCCAGTGCTTGACAACCCTTTTGGTGAAGAAAATTTTCCTCATACCCAATCTAAACCCCTGGTGCAACTGGAGGCTGTTTTCTCTTGTCCTATTGCTTGTTACTTGGGAGAAGACACTGACCCACACCTGCCTACAGCCCCTGTCAGGCAGTTGTAGGGAGCCATAAGGTCCCCTCAGCCTCCTTTTCTCCAGGGTAAACAACCCCAGTTCCCTCAGCCGCTCCTCACAGGACTTGTGCCCCAGACCCTTCACCAGCTCCGTTGCCCGTCTCTGGACACGCTCCAGCACCTCAGTGTCCCTCTTGCACTGAGGGGCCCAAACCTGAACACAGGATTTGAGGTGCGGCCCCACCAGTGCTGAGTGCAGGGGGACAATCACTGCCCTGGCCCTGCTGGCCACACTGTTTCTGACACAAGCCAGGATGCTGTTGGCCATCTTGGCCATTATTGATTCATTGTTGATAAGGTTACTTCTGCAATTGGAAACGTTTTGGTTCAGAGTAATGCTGATTTTCTCATTTCTTATGAGTCAGAGAAGTATTTTTGTTCTAAGCGAAAGTCACTTAACTAAAGCAAAATTTCCTGTAATACTTTTGAGATGCTCTGTAGTTCTTGGTGCATCTTGCTAGAACACCCTGACATTCTCCCCCTGGCCACTGCTGTCATCATTCTGTGTGTGGAAGAGTCCTGTTATGAGCAGTTGAGTTATATACCACATGAGACAGAGTTTAAATCATGCGTCTTTGCTTAGACCTTTTTTTGAGATGCTGACAAAGTTGGGTAAAACTGTGAAAAGAGAGTAGCAAAAATGCTTTCCACCAATGTGTCTGTGGCCAGTGAGGCGTACTTGTTTCCTGTTTTTGTTTGTGACTAGGAAGTGGCACCTTGAGAAAGAATATTAGAATCAGATTTCTGAGAAGTAATTTCAGAATTCAAGCTACATTTTTATGCTTTGCTGATCATAGGTATTTTGACAGAGGATTTAAATAGTAAAGATAATTATTCTTTAGTCTCATTCCTGTGAATTATTATGTGCAACACCAATAAAAATGTCTCAGTCTTAAAGAACTGATGAAAACATTAAAGACAAATACTTTTTTTAAAAACGTTTTTTATTTTAAAGTTCCAAAGACTATCTGGAACATATGACAATGAGACTTCATCTGTAGTTAAAATATGTTGTAGTACTAACTATTGATATCTGCTCCAAAAATCTTCCTTTATGGACATTTTTTAATTACAGTCCTGATCATGAATCATTTAATTTTGGCTGGAATTTACAAGGTGCAGCACAAGAAGCACAGCAAAAGGATAATATGATGGCAGTGGTGCTTGAATAGAAATGCTGAGCTGTACAGTAAGTGCCTCCACAGCACCAGCAACCACAGTATGAGGAGGGCAGGGCCGTAACCAGAAGAATTAATTTTTCCAAGTTCAGTTTGCACATGCAGTGGAAGAATGTAAAGAGTCATTTTATGGAGGAAGTAAAATCAGTTCAGACAAGAGGAGGCATTTCCCTGACCCCTAGGGTCTGCTCTCCATCTGCAGTGGTCCTCAGCTAGTACCTCTCAGCCATGAGCTTGGCCTCTGTGGGTTTGCCTAGCTGTGGACAGCTCTCCCTGTGCTCCTGGGTATGGCCAGGGCATGGGATGCAGGTGCTAGCTGAATGTCTGGAGCCATGCAGGAGAAGAGCAAGGAGGAGCAAAGCGAGTGCAGAGTTGCAAGCAAGGAGGGGCAAAGAGAGCTCAGAGTTGCAGGCTGCCTGTCCTGCAGTCATCCCTGGTGTCAGCTTGCCAGTGGTGGTATCCAAGCATGCTAGTTTCAGAGCTTTTGCTCTAGCTTGTGGGCTAAGAGGAGTTACAGAGGAAAAACCTTTCATCTAATGAAATTAGTACAATGTAATCTGTTATGTCAGTAATTTCAGATGGCTTTATTTTTTTATTTTCACAGAACTGAGATACTTTCTTCCAGCTGACATTTTTAATATTGATATACAATGTGTTATTTTATTGCAGGCCCAGGCCTCTTTCTAGATGTCCTGTCTGATCATTTATGTCAGTTTTTGCCTAGAATAAAGCCACTAGGAGAGATCATGAGATGTGGCTAAGTGTTGGGGGTATGACCATGAAGCTTTGACCTCTATCCCTCTTTTAGCATAAATAACATTATTATGTAGCTAGCCCTGACACGTTTGAAATACTTGGTTTGCCGCTATCTGGGTGAATGGAGGAGTAAGGTTCTGATGGGTGTTTGGGCTGTTTCGAATAGTTGGTGTTGTGAATACACTGTGTTTATTTTTTAAAGGACAAAAATAAAGAATTGTCTCAGAGTTGCCTTTATAGTCTTATAACTTGTCAGGAGTCTTCAGTTGTCTCTTGTTGTCAAAAATACAGCTGGCATCAGTGTTTCATCTCTTCCTGTCCAACTGGTGACAAGAACGTGCTGTTGTTACTTCTGGACAGAATGGCTGTAACTGTCCATACTTGGAAGCTGTGATACTAAGGTGAAACCTTAAGTTTAAGTTTAAACCTTAAAACCTTTAAGTTCTTAGCCCCCTAGCATCAGTAGCTGCTGATGAAACACTATCTAGCTGCTTTGTAGGATTGTAGGCTGAGAATAATCAGTTTTCAGCATCTCTATATTTAAAGTAGGCTGCCTCAGAGTGCCTTCTGTCAACTAACCACAACTTCCCTCGAAAGTTACATGCCACAGGAAGGATGAAACTGCTAAGTCTAGCTTATTAGAGGGAGGAACATAACTATCCTTGTGCGTGGCATAAGAAAACATATACTTTTCTGGAGGGGACAGGATAACCACAAATGTTGCTGCCTTCAGAACAGGTGCAAAACTTGCGTTTTTAGTTTAGCCCTTTGCACAACATCTGTCACAACTGAGGAAAAGAAAAGAGGAAGAGGAGAAACTCGTATTTTTGCACTGAGGAAAAATGAATGCAGCTTTTTGAAAGAAATCTAGGCCATGTCTTGACCTCTCTTTATTTTAGGAGGATGCTATTGACAGCATTTTGATAAGGGCTTAAATAGAGGACAATACTAGAAGATTTTACAGTTTTATCGTTTGTTAGTTTTACTGCAAGGACATTGAGTTTCATGTTACTTTCTTGTCTAACTTAAAGTTTTGGCTAAACTTGTTAGTTGTAGAAGGATGCAGGGTGAAAGGAGCCTCTGGGTATCATAAACCATAACCCTGGTAATGCCAATTAAATCAGGGCTGTGTCCAGTCAAGTTTTGAGTATCTCTAAGGATAGAGATGCCACAGGTTTTCTGTGCAACCTTTCCCAACGTCTGACTAACCTCGTGATGAAAAAATGCTTCCTAATGTTTAATTGTTCCTTGCTGCAACTTGTGCCTTTTACTGGGTGTTCCCACCTTTTCTGAACCCCTCTTCCTTAGGCAGTTGAAGACGGTGGTAACACCTCCTCTCAGTCTTCCCTTTCCAGGCTGAACCATCTCAGCTCTCTCAGCCTCTCCTCCTGTAGCATGTGCTGCAAGCCCCTTCATCATTTTTGGTGGCCTGCTGCCTGGTGGAACTTGTTCCAGTATGTCAGTATCTTTCTTGTACTGGGAAGCCCAAAACTGGGTACAGGACTCATAAGTATGATCTCACAAGAGCTGAACAGAGGGGGTTCCTTTCCTCCATGTTCTTTTGAACACAGTCCTATACATATTTGGCCTTGAGGTCACAATACCGACTCCTCTCTAACTTGTTGTCCACCAGGAGCCCAGACCTTTTTTTCCAGCTTCTTTTCTAACCAGGTGGTGCCCAGCCTGTAAGATTGTTTGGGATTATACCATCTTGGATGCCAGACTTTGCACTTGAACTTCATGAGGTTCCTGTGAGCCCATTTTTCCAGCCCATTGAGGTTTTGTTCTTTATTTAATGCGTATGAGCAAGGTTATCCAAATTTGGCAGTTGTGGGGGAAGATCCTACTTTTGAGACTTCCCTGTACCCTACTGTGGTAGGAAAAGGGGATCAGTACACTGTTGGTCTCCCTGTGTACAGAGATACCCTGTTCTCTTCTGCCACCCAGCTTGAACACAGTTGGATTTCCATTCTTTCTTTGCGCTTGCCTTCTTCCCTTCCTCTGTAGTTTGGGTGAAGTGGTAAAAAACTTTGATCTGACTGTTCGGAGAAGTGACTAGATGACTTGAAGGAAGGGGATTTGATGCAGGTCTGTAAAATCACAAGTAATGTGGGAAGGGTAAACAGAGTGGCTGTGTTCACTCATTTCTAATACAAGAAGCAGGGAACTTCAAATGAAACTAACAGGTGTCACAAGCGAAAATGGCTCCAGACAACATGGGTAGTTTGTGGAACTTCTTGCTGCAAGATGCTGCAGGCACAGACATTTGATTGGAGTTCAAAAAGGGACCAGATGATGGTGCAAAGATGAGCCATATACCTCAGGAAGTCCAAAGTTAGATGTTGCAGGAAGCCAAGAGAGTATTCTGAGGGGAAAAAAATGGAGGAAATATGTCTGAGCATTTACTACACAAACAGCATTTCCCCTATTTTTCTTCCAAAAAGGATTGCAGCTTGGCTGAATTATTTTGGTGCAATAGCCTTAGCCTGCAGGCTGTAGCTTAGCCAAGACTGTATTAGGAAATATTTCACTCCAATGAATTTGATGTTTTTCTAGTGATTCTTGGTGACTGTTGACCTTGCCTGTATTGAGCCAGCACAGTGGGATACTGCTAAGATACAAACCTTGGTTTGTCTTAAGTTCTTCCCCTGCTCTGTACCACAGACATGAAGATGGAAGAGACAGTCGCTGTTTTTCAGTTCCTCCAAAACTGGTTGTATAAAGCAAAGCTTCTCTTCTCCTTCTCTTCAGCTCCACCTTATTTATTTTTCTTATGTTGCAGGCTGCCTCATAATTTTCTTGGAGTCTGTTCATTCCTTGCTTACCTAAAAGCTTTTGACTTTCAGAACAATGTTAGTCTTCAATGAAACATCCTTTTAAAAAAACCCAGAACCTTCCATGTTTTTCTTGATACTTGATGAAGCTTGCTGCTTCAGGAGGAGTCATTAACAGTCTTCAGGTATCGTGTTATTTGTGGTAGCATGTTGACCACTTTGGACACTTGCTGTTACTGTCTTTTGCTAGGAGATGACCATGTTGCCAACAGGTTCCTCATCGGCGCAGCTTTCAGGGCCACAGCCAAAAGAGTCAGGCAGCAGTGCCTTGGGGAATACCTGTCCTTTTCCACTGGGATGTAAGCCACAGGAAATTGTGTTATCTCCACACATTCAGTTAGGCTTCAATATCCTCAAGCCCAAGGTGGCTGAGGGAACCCATTTGAGCACTTGCATTAGTAGTCCTTAGTTTTGCATTCTCACCAAAAGGTGAAGGAACTATAGGCTCTTTTGATGAAAATGCATGTGTGTTGGGATTTTTCACATGATGCATTTTCACTTGGTAATGTGTTCAACAACAGGTGTCTGTACAACTTTCTTTTCTGGACTTGGACAGGGACAGCCAAAATGTACCATTTGGCCCCCCTTGTAATTTTTATTTCTATGTGGTCTGTCACATTCCCTACCAGCTAAGATTTGATGTCAGCAGTGGACATATAGTCTACTTGGAGTCTTCTTAGCAATTGCCCTAGCCCTACACTCTGAAGTGTAGAGTTAAAAGATATCCTATTGTTTTGTCATGAACACAGGTTTTAAGATCCTGACTGGACTTCACCCTCCAAACAGAGGCCCAGTTTCCCCAAAGAACCTAAGTCAGATCCTCATAATGAGCAAGCCATATGAACCTGTTGCTACTCATCAGCTGCTTTATTTTTAAGTGAAAAGGGTGAGTGAGCTCCAGATCTGATGACCATTTCCCAGCCTTTCATGTAGATGGGGGTACTTCCTAGAATGTATCAACAGCTTTTGCCTAAGCAAAAGCTAATTTCCTTTTACAAAGCTCATTACTGCTTCAGCCACATGTTGCATGGCATGGCATGCTGGTGTCTTTTCAGACAGACACATCCATTAATATACTTAGTATTGGAGAGGAGAAGAGATGCCAGGTATGGCTTTTTACCCCCTTTATTCATGTCTGTGCAACATGCAGGAGGAGAGGGACTTGAGGTGTGCTGCTATAGGTAACTGGTATAGGTAAAAATACTCCAGCAGACAATACTGGGGCAAGAGTACCAGCAGGGTAAATGGATAAGGGCATCCTGAAGAAAACCAGTTGTTTGAGCTGTAAGTTTTCAGTATTACTGCTTTCCCTTGCTCCTGTGCAGCAGCTTGTTACTGACTGGTGATGGCTACCAACCCCACAGCACAGCTGGTAGAAGAAATAGGACAGATGCTCTCTAAATTACTTCAATGCTGTGTCCCAGGCCGACTGAAACCACTGCCGCTACTTTTGGCAGTTTCAGATAAGCACACAGAAGAGAGGCTCCTCATTGATACGTGTGTGTGAGCTGTGAGTGCGTGCTGATGAGTAGTGAAGGGGAAGCAGTGGCATCAGCTGCCACAGCTATAAATTGTCACTTTCTGTGTCTGTGCCCTTAGGGCTCTTGCCAGGAAGCTGAGCTTATCTTAGCTTTTAAAGGTTTTCATTTTACTTGTTTCTTCAGCATTTGAGAAATACTAAAATAAGGAGAAAAACCCCAGCTTTTCTCAAACCTGTATCTAACTGGACCAATGCTCTAAGGCTTATTAGAGCAAAAGCAGTATTTTGATGTAAAGTTAGCTGTTTGAGAATGTTGAGGTGATTTAGAAACTTAAGTCTAAATTTGTTCAATAGCAGAATTGCTAACATAAGAAAATGTCGGTAGAGAGAGATTATCCATATAGATCTTCACTTTGTTTCCACTTAAAAGAGAATAGGTATCTGCATTATGTGGTGCTGTAATACATATTTGAGTTATATTTTACAGACAAGCATAAAAAAAGACTTCTTGCCTTTAAGGTTTTATAATCACAGTTAGATTAAATGCATAGCAAAAATTAAAACCCAGATGTTAGTAAAATAAAATCAGCTTGTACTGGTTTAATGTTAATAATACATATATTTTATTTTTACAGTTTCTAGGTATTCACGAGTGGTCTGTCTGTGGTTTTGTCAGGTTACCATTTGTTTACTTCGATAGGAACAAATTCTTAAATAATATTTAAATTAGTTTATTAAAAAAGCTGACAAGAACAGAACTACTATAGTATACAGAATTAAGTAGAACTTCTGTTAATTCTTTCTCTTACTCCGTTTTCCTGTAGCTGCATAGTGTCTTTTGTAATTAAAAACTCAATTTTGACAAACTAAGTGGTATGAAATAAAAGGTCTTTTGCATTTTCTTTCCCATAAGAAAGTAATTGCTAATTTAATGTTTCCGTACTTATGTTCAGATATGACCCTTCTATGCTTGCAGGTAGGTGGAGGTCAACACGTGAGGAAGGAAGGAATTGCAAAGATGACAAATGTAACTATGTTTTTTTGACTTCCAGTACAACCTCAGTGCCAGAGAGATACAGCTGCAATAAATAACATTTATTCTGACATCTGGCATAGCTTTTACCAGCAATTATCAGCACTCTTTAATTTTCCTTTTCCATCACAAACTTACGGTGCAATTACCAAGTTGTGTTGGCGGGTGAAGGCATATTAATAAGATAGAAGACAAAAGAAAAGACAGGGGGGCCAGGAATAAAGTAGGGAAGGAAACTGACACAGGACGGAAGGGCATGACAGCAGGAACCCAGGGCTTGCATCCTGGATGCTCAACTGGTATTGAGCTGATGCCAGCAGGATGTGTTTAAGTCATTTGGTCTCTGCTGGCCCAACTTCAGTGTGCCCAAAGGGATCCCAGATATGCTTTATGAAGGCGTGGTGGGAAAGCTTGTTCTTTCCCAGCCAGGCCTGCTGTTCCCATTTATTGCTCTCTCAGGTAAACAGCACTTAAAAAGAGCTAGCCATCTCACCATCAGAATTAACCCATTAATGCAGGTTTTGGTGGCTTCAACTGTGAATACTTATTAATGTTTCTAAACCATTTGTCTCGTGTCCATGTTTGACTTCAGCAGAAGTTCTGAAGAACCCTGTATCACTGCTCTTTTAACTGAAACAGTGCAATTTTCATATCACAGTCTCATACTTCAACTTATTTTTTGTGTTTATAAATTATTCATGTACAACTAGAGTAAATACTCTTTTACAATACACACTAGAAAGAAAAGTTCTCCTTTAGGAAAAGGAGTAAAGAGATAATACACCTTGCAAAGATGAGTGATTTAACATACAGGAGATACTCAGTGTTGGGGAGAACCAAGCAGTTCATTAACTTTTGATCTATTACATTTGACAATGTTATGTATGTGAATTGTCCAATAAGACATTTGTGCTCCAAATACTAAAAATGCAGTTTCACCTCCAAAGGGCTATAAACTAGGCACTTGTGATAGTCAAACGTGCACAGAGATTGTCCATTTTATCTCAAAGTCTGATTTCCTCTGGTTGTGTGACTTGACTAACAAAACCATTGCTGTAATTGGAGCACAGCTAGAGGTCTTGCAATGTTCAGATATTCTGGTTATTGTCAGTCTGAATTGTGGGCTATTTTTGTTTAATCCTTTCTCAGACACCCAAACTGTGAATCAAGTCTTTGCTTGAGTTAGTAACATCCAGGCATACATATGTGCCATATGGAATTGGAACATTCACACTGGTGTATATTTCCTGGAAAAAATAATGAGATCGGTCAAAACGATACAGCGAGGAAATTATAATGCTGAGTTTTCCTGCTGTCCTATGACAATTCTTTTTCAGTCCAGCATCACTCCTTGATTTCCTGAGAAACAGAATCTTACTTAAGCTGCTGTACAGGGAGCACTAAGAGTGTTTACTGTGGACCCAGGATTTTTAAATTTGCTCCACTGCAGTGTACTACAGTCTTCATTTCTCAGGTAGCTTTCCATTGGAAGATTTTGCAAGTGCCATCATTTGTGTTTCTCCTATGTCACGTGAGCTTTCTTCATGGTGTGACCTGACAGCACTTGAAATTGATACACTCACTTGTCGTCTCAGTATTTTCATTACGGTTCTCTTGTATCCTTTGCATGCAAAGAAATAGATGAAAGGATCTAGGCAGCAGTTAAAATTCATCAGAAACACGGTATAATGGAGTGACTTCTGGAAAATTTTCTTTTCTGTGCACAAGGGTTCATTCTGAAGCTTCTTAATCATGTGCTGTATGATTGCAACATGATAAGGGGTAAAGCAGATGATGAATACTATAATTACAAATATGATTGTATTGATGGCTTTTTTGTTTATCCCTGATTTTTCAGTCAGTGGATTTTCCTTGGCCGTTTGAAAAAGTTTGCAACTAATTTGAGAGTAACAAAATAGTATAATCCCCAGGGGAACAAGGTACCCTACTAAACAGGCAGCAAGAAGTATAAACGGTAGATGTGCAATTTTTTCGAAGTTTGGATATTCCATACACGTAGTCCTTTCTTTTTCTTCCTGTGACATGGGTTGTATAAGTAATGGGAAAGTTTGACTAAATACAAGAAACCAGATAAAGACACAAATGCCCTTGGCATACTTAATCCTTCTGATCTTGTATCGGAAGGGGTGGACAACAGCAAAAAACCTGTCAATGCTCAAACATGTCATGAAGTTTACACCCGCATAGGTGTTGATATAGAACATGAGAGCAGTTATTCGACATAATGCTTCTCCAAATGGCCAGTGAAATCCCAGGGCATAGTAGGCTATCCTTGTAGGCAAGGCAATACAGAACAGGAGATCAGAGAAGACGAGATTTGTTGAATAGAGGGTAGTGGAGTTGATCTTCTTTCTGTTTTTAAAAATGACGGTGAGGGCAATGGCGTTTCCAAGCACCCCAAGAATTAAGATGGAGCTGTAGAAGACAGGCAGTAGTATCCGTGCTGTGTCTTTGTGCTCATATAAGTCACAGGTGGAACTGTTTGTCTGAGAAGCTGTGAAGGTGTCCATTTCTGTAACCGTGGTTGTTGCAGGAAGATCCATAGGCCTAACATGAAAAAAAAACACAAAAGGGAACATTTTGTAATAAATACAAACTTCTTGTGCGTAAGAACAGCCAACGTCTGTTGCAAAAAGCAAGACTGTAAAAAACTGAAATGAAACTTCTTTATGGTGAAATACTTTTCAAGCCTCCTTCCAAAAACAAACAAACAAAAAGATGGCTCTGGCTTTTCTGTTTTGATCTCATTCCTTCTCTTTGAAAAAAATCAGACTTGGCAAAATAATAAACCAGGGCTGTAATGTATTTGGAAAGTGAAGTTCATAGGTGATCAGGAGATGGAAGACTGTTTAAAGAAATCCGAGGGGACAAAGGAGTCTGAAGAAACACATGATAAGGGATCATATGAACTCCTCAAGGATCAGACAAGCAGGCAAAATCTTTTAAATGTGTTTCAGTAAATATGTAGGGATTTTTTTTTAAATTTTTAATTTGTTAATTTTTGTTGCTAACAATTCAAGTTGTGATGGTTTAACTTGTTTAGAGAAACTTAATTTTTTTCAGAATTATCATATTGGCATTATAGTAATTCAGCTTACTTAATACTAGTTTTAAGAATTGGCTTTTGGAATCTAATTCAGATATTGTTACATGCATAAATTTTTAAGACTGCTACTTTAGTCACTCTTTAGTGGTGCTGCAAAAGAGAGGTAACCGAGCTGGAATATTTTACACATTGTCAATTTAGTAGGTTTTACAACTTCTTTAACCTGCACAGTCAGAAGTAGCATGGCAGAGCTGCAAAGTGGCAGTGATTTGGGGGACTTAAAAATACAAAAAATTATCCAGCAGAATTTCAGAAACAGAACAGACCCTATCCTGTTGATATTGCTTCCAGTGCAAAATAATTCTTAGGTGTATTGTTACCTGACAGTTGCATAGTGTGAGCATAAATGTCAGAAAGGATGGGGCTTCTAATGTTACTCCTCAAGCAGCTGTTCTGCAAAATGGTGCCTTTTAGAGGCTGTTTGTGGATTAAAACAGCAGTCAAAGCAAGATTGCTTCTGCTTTAATGCAGAATACTATCTGGAGATAAAAGCTGTTGTAACCTGAGTTTTAAGTCTGTTGGGTACCTTTAATTAAAGCGTCTAGGTTATTTCTGAGGATCTGCCTTTCAACACATGCTATTTATAAACAGCTGTAGCCTGTTGTACCTTAAAAAAGACTTTCTGGGAAATACCTCTCAGTTTTAAGACTTTTAAGCTGCACGTTTTAAAAAGTATCTATTATCCTTGTATTAACCTGTGAAAGCATTAAAAGGTTAGTATCTTCTTTCATGTTTTGAGGAGATTGTCCTACTTTTGGATTTTCCACAATTAATGTACCTGCAACACATGCTGTATCATAAGCCAGGCTGGTCAGACTGCTGGCTAGGTCAGCAGGGGTGCATAAGGTTCTCTTTAAACAGTAAACCTGTGGATAGTGGATGATGTGTATTAGAATACGTAAATGAGTTATATTACTTATATTTAAGGAAGAAATTTAGCATCCAGATAGTATATTAAGTCTATGTTTGCTGTGTTGCACAGGCAGTAGGAAAGACAGGTGAGTGATTTCTGACTGATAGATGTACAGTGTTCTGATTCTTAGATACCCGTGAGGTAGGTACCTTGGGTCAAGAGGTGGGAATACTGCGTTCAGGGATGGAAGTCAAATCTGAATTGGGAGTTTTGTGGTTTGAATAAGGGAATTAAACTCTTAAATAGCAACTCCAACTGTAGTGCAGATTTAAGAATGTCTGTACTTTTATATTAGTTTTATTCTGTGTCATTTACAGTATCTTAGTGTGTTTGATGATTGGTTAATACAGTGGTATTAATCAGTTATTGTCCTGAGGATAGTTCTAGTATACTTTCCTCCTGTTTCATATTTTCCTTTGTAGAAGCACATAGGATGGCTCTTGTTTTACGTAAGTGTAACAGACTGCTTTTTGCAGAAAATAGTGTGGGTTTGTGTAGGCACCTAGGTAAAAGTCACTGGGGTATTTTGTTTCTTAAATGCTTCTGATTACCTGCTCACACTCCCAGCATGACATCTATCTTCTACTCATCTCTTCCTTGAAATTTAGGAAAAATAATTTCTTAAGCATATATAAGGAACAATAATGTAAGATTTATGATAAACAGCAGTAACTAGATGCAGCATATTAACTGCATAATTTTATTTTCATTGCAAAGTTGTAATAGTTTTGGTTCCTTATGTGCATAATTGTCACATCCATTCATATGTCTTTCTGTAAATGTAAAATGTAGAATATCTATTATACAAACATGTTTAACTTTGGTTTAGGAAAAATCTGTAATTTCAGTGATTTTTTTTTTTTTTACATTAAGAGTAGAATTTGCGTGTTACCTAATTTTGTGCTGTAAAGTTGGATCTTTAATGTAATACATTAATCTAGAACTTACTGTTGCTCAAAATAGGATGTTCAAACTTGCATAAAACCATGGCTATATTGAGAAGGCGCCCTCGCTGAGAGTTTGTTTATCCGTTGCATATTGATATGGTATCCATTGTACCACTATGGGTATACATGGGAAGCAGCTCAGTGGGAGACAAGCTGCCTCCAAACAGGTGAGAAGAAAGTTGGAGGACCACAGCTCACAGGCTTTCCGGGGTAGTGTGTGCATCAGCTAAACTGTGCTCTTTGACAGAGGATGTCAGGAGGCTTTTCTGCCTGCTGTGGGAGTCAGCCTTGTGTGTGGGAAGTGTTCTTTTTGATCCTCTGTTAGCCAAAAAATATTTTTGTTGTTTATGTAAGGAGCACATCTTATAATACTCTAGATGAGTATTAGTATTTTCTCTATACGTAGGTATTTATGGCCGTTTCTGAGCAGCCACTGTTGGTGTCTAGGTGCTATATTACCTGAATATATGTAATTTTTTTTAATTTAAGAAAAAACAACACATTGAGATACTGTATCTGGTTTGGGGCCCAAACAGATGATAAAGTTGCTACCATCTGACAACTTAGCGTGTATCACCTGAGCTACAGTAACTCCTTTGTACATCTGAGCTCTTGTTGTTGTTGGATGAACTCTGTATTCACCTCAGCAGGTATTTCACTTGAACAGGGCTGCATTTAAAAAAAAACCTTTCTTCCTAAAAGATGTCTAGACTACCAAGTAAGACAAGATTATTATTTTTTAAATCCTATTCCTTGTGTCAGGTTGCCGTTTATTTCTTGGCAGCAATCAATAGTGATCAGCTTATTATACATACATTCTGTGGAGGATGTCATATGCTGTATCTGGAAGAACAGCAGCAGGCCCATTTTGTGTACTTTCTATGTGTTTTGCATTCTTGGAGGAAAAATGGAGAATGTTGTCTCCTTACTGCTGCAAACCTCAGACTAGGTGGACTTGAATTTAATGAGCTATGTGGCTGAATACCTAATGAGAACACAGCCATGTACTTACTGTCTCAAATCCAGGTGCATCATTGAAGCTACCCTCTAAAATCACTACCAAAATTTTTGCTCATATAGGTTGTTGGATTAAATAACCCTGCCCAGTGGCTTTCTGAGTTTATTAATGATATATTTTGAAATATATATCTGAAAGAAAGATAACATTAATTTACCTTACCAATTCAATAATTTCAGAAAACATTTTTTGCATATAGGTACATGCAAAATAAGGCATAAAGTATTTAAAATTCCTGTCCTTGTATCTGTATTATAAAGCAGGTTGTGCAGGCTTTTATGTTTTCTGATTCTGCAGACACATAATACTCAGTGACACAGACACTTAATCATTTAATGTGACTTCCTTTATAATCCAGATTATGTTGTTATTTTAGTTATTTGTGTGTGGATTCCACTAACTTTTTATTTAAAGTGTATTTTCTAAAATGCTGTTTGGTCTTGATTTGGATAATTGTAGAGAAAGCAAATTAGCCATTTGTACTGTAATTTTTGATCAGTCAACCTCCCTATTAAAAAATGTGGGTGTCTCTTCTTTTTCTAAATTTCCCTTAAATTAATTTTCAGTTGCTGTTTTTGTTGAGCCTTTTGGTGATTCAAGGTGAACTTCTCAAATGTCTCACCACAGGGCAGAGTAGTCCTGTGACACCTGTTCTAACCCCAGCTTAGTTCCACACTAGAGATGGGGTTCCAGATACCTCTTGGTATCAGTGTACCTGAAAGCATGCTTCCTGCTACGTCCTTGCTTTTTCTGCTCAGTTGATGAGATACCTGAGATAGAGTTGTGTAACATTGTACCGAGAGCTTGTGAAGTTAGTTCACTGTGATCCCAGAGTACTTCTCAGACTCACTGTGCCCTAGGGTATCTCCAGTCTAGGGACATCGCCATTGCTCTCTGCTTCTGCCTTGGAGGACCTTATGCCTGGGAGAGTTTAAAATTAATTTTAATATTATGCCCAGGCTTGCAACCAGTGCACATTGTTCTTTAGTGTTCTCTCACTTGCCATTCTCCAAGTCCTAGCATTGTATTTCCTTTCTGACCACCGATGGAAGAGAATTTTCTCTTTAGCCAATTACTTTATGAGAAATGTTAGATAGGCAACTTCTAGTCTATTCTGTGTGCGTTCTTGACATTTTACAGCAATAGTGTCCACTTGGGGGGGAGGGGGAAATCACAGGACTGCGTGAAGCTGTTTACAAAATCTAACATGTCTGAGATCTGTGCAGGTGCCTTTCTAAGCCAATTTTGTAATCTCATCAAAGAAGGAAAGCAAACTGTTCTAGGAGATTGGTTTTCTGTGAAAACGGTTGACTAGCATTATTCATTCATTTTACCTTTATACTGCAGTACACAAGAGCCCAGCTCAGGGCAGAGTCCCCACTGCAAAGGGTATCTGATGGACAGAGTGGTAGCTCCAGTCTGGAAGTACTACATAATCCAAAGCCCTGGTTCATAGAGATTTTCATGTATGATGAGCTTTATGTGTAGTACTGTAATGTTACATACATTCAACTATTAACAAGTACAGAGTTAAGCTATGAGCCAGCAATTGCAGTGTTGCAACCTTAGATTACACGGGTTTGGATTAGGTGCAAGCAGTGATGTGAAGCTCTCTCCGTATGCCACATGAGTTCTCTTCTTGTTCTCTCATCTCCTGCTTTTGATGAACAAGCACCAGTTGTTTTTCCAGCAGAACCGGGAACACGCAGAAGGTTTTAACTGTGTATTGTAATCTAATGTGTCATTTATCTGTCTCAATAATTTTCATTCTTTGGAGATGAATTCATGGCCCATCCATCCAGTAGCTAATTTAAGAGGGACACTAATTAAATTTTTGGAAAGGCATGGCAGATCACCAGTAAGATCTCTCCTGACTGTATACATAGTGTGGTTTAATCACTTTGAGGTGGACAGTATTTTGTTAACAAATGGTATTGGGGAATAATGTTTATGTATACATAGAGAGTATAAATTATTTAAAAGGAATGGTCGGGAAAGAGACTTCTTTTTCCCTGCAGTGCCTGACCTGACGATTTCCTGAGCTTACAGTCCTCTATAGCTGTAAGCTGTGTAAATCTTATAGAGTTTAAAAACAGCAGAAGATGGGAAATAGGCAGTGCTCTGGCTATGTAGGTTTAATTTTTTCCTTAATCTCTGAAATCAATTGTTTTCTGTTTGAATTTCTAATTTATCATGCAAGCGATCTTCATTGTAGAGTGTTTTCTCTGAGAAAAAGGCTTGATTCAACTAGTCATACATTTATGTATGTTAAAAGGTGTGCATGCTAAGTTGCATAATAGAACTCTGTTGATACAGAAAGAACATATACCTAAGATACATATATATATATAGGTGTGTGTTATCTGGCAGCTTACGCATTACACGTGGTTTAATAAAAGCTGAGGCAAGACACAGGCGTGTCCTCAGGCTTCCTGTTTCTTTCTAATACTATAACACTCATATGCTTCTACTGCATTCTGTTAATTTAGGTTTTTTCAAAAGCTGCTGAGCTTCGTGTCCTAAATGACAATGAGTAGGCATAATGACCTGAAGACCGAATCCTCAGGTCACAACCCACAGCTAATTTTGGTGAGAGTTTCCAGGCTAGTGCTTCCTTGGTGTAGACCCAAATCTGTTGTTGTACTAAAGCCGAATTTGTAAGCCACATGTCAGAGAATCCCAAGTATACATTTTATGAATGAAATTGTCATAATGACAGCTATAAAGAATTAAAATATTCTTTTAAGTGCTTAACAGAATTTGCAGATGCACGCAGTGTGGGATCTTTATGGTCCTGCTTTTATCTGTTATTATAGATTTTGCAAAGTTGTATGACAGTTACATTTGGTGCTCAAAAATAAGGGAAGCTACAGTGAGCAAAATGGAAAATAAAAAAGTTAAGTGGAAATGTGGCCTAACTAGTTAAAGAAAAAGTGGAAGTCACTTGAAGTGTACATGTGGTGCTCTTATCTGTTGGATATCTCTTTCCAAACGGGATCTATCCTATGAAAAGTGGGAGAACTATCTAACATAAGTCATCTCTGCCAAAGATGCATGTGAAGAGCCATGCTGATGCTGAGATGATTAACCTCCCTTCAGTTTACTTGCCTAAGTATACTAAATGTAAAAAAGAGAGAGCCTAAACTATAACAAATACAGAAAATAAAAATCTGAGCCACTGACAATTACATTCCTGCAAGCAGAAGAAAAAAGGGGTCAAACAACTATTTGGGTTTTAGTCCTAGAAAATGTGCACACCTTTTATATGATTTTTTTTTTTTTTTCCCCCCAGGGTGGTATGGGACCTGTACAGGTACAGTCTTTAATTTTAGGGATTACAACTTCAGAATGCTAGCTTAAATTTAATATTCATTATATGTACACATACTCCTCAATCTTTTGAACAGAAAGGGGTAAGATTTGAGCTCTTAAAGACTAATTGCCAGGTAAATTTTCAGTTCCCTTGTTTCTTCAGGAGGAGCCATGAAAACGTTAGATAGACCTCTTGTATTCTGTGCTGAAAGGCATGCGTGCAGTCTCTGTTTTTTAAGATAAATGATAGTTGAGTTATCATCTGTTGAACAGTCTGTCTTGTTTTGCCAGTATAATAGGAAAAATGGGAAAAATGTTTAATTGGAAAGATGCATTAAAATCATATCACTTGTAATTTTTCTTAGCTTTGTGGCATGAAGATCAGTAATAAGGAGAAAGATGTTTGGTGATTCCAATTCAGAAAATAATTCCTTCTAAAAACTTTGAAAGACATGCATGTCAGAAGGTAAAAGAGGAATTAGCTCATAAAACTCTGAATTATTAAAATATTGTTGCAAAATTTAGATGTGAGGAGAGTGGCTGAGGAGTTTTTGAGCTGACAATAAAAGCTGTTTCATAGCCAAGGAGTGCGTGTGATAGATAGAGCAAGCTGTGCATTCACGACCATAGTACGGGTTTTTTAAGGCTCTCTCCTACTATTAAAGTATTCTGCAGGGTTCAGTGCATTACTTAAGAACTGTAACGCTTCCCTTTCTACTGGTACAGTAGTTACTCCTGCATTAGTATAAATACTATTGCTAAAAAAATTGTCTAAACTAATGCACTATCAAATGTTTCCATGTGATTGTCAAAGGGCTGTATTATAAGAAAGGACTTGAAATAACTTGTTGATGCTGTGGGTCAAGAGATCCTTTTAATAAAAATTAACTGGCAGCATATTAATATGTGAACACAAATTATCACAAATTTCTTCCTCAAGCCTTGTCTCTCCCATCCAAAGATTATTTATCCTACCTACGCCATGAAAATAGCCAGTATAATGCAAAAAAAGAGAAATAATATTTCTGGAATTGTTTGCTGCTGTTCAGCGGGGGGAAAAAAGAGTTCATTCTTCTCTGTACTTACATATCTGTAGCTTCTTGGATCCTCTGAGCAGTTAAGGGCATTGGCAGGATGGCTTGAGTGCAAAAGCTTACCCGTGCACATTGTTTTCAAGAGTGATTACGTGAGTGTCTTTTGTGGGAGGGGTAAGCTTTTTCAAGTGCTTAAAAAAAACCCTTGTTGGTACGCTGGTCTTGATTTGCAGCCTACTGTTTTAGGGGATGTGAAAGCATCTATGTTTAATCCTTTTACAATTAGTCTGTTCGAAGAGAGTAATTAGAAACAACCCGCCTGCCTCCCCCCTGAAATTACACATTACTGACTTTCATGGAAGAAACTTTACCCAGAGGTTTGAGTGAAAAACTTTATATGCCATTTGCATTTAAAAATAACTTAACTATAGTTTGTAGCAAAGAGATGTATGATCAGTACATGCTTTAAAACTGCTGCTTACTGATCAGATCTGACACAGCACAAGAAAACCTCAGTACTGAGGCATACTGAGATGTGGTGTATAAGCAGACATCTCAACAGCCCGTGTACATTCCCAGCACTGTTTTGATATCATAATGATGAGGCTTTACAGAAATGCCCTTTGAAAATATGTGAGGGAGTTGAAGAACTGTGGTGGTTTGAGAGATTAATGAGGGTATGTGCCTTTGTAAGATGCTGAGTGCATTTTGAGCAAGGATAATAGTAACAATAATACACATGTAAGATAAATACATGAAAGATAAAAGCTTTTAAAACACAAATCTGATTTCCCTGAAATGATACTGATAAGAATGGGTGACTAGGGAGTAGAAAGGGATGGCATGTCAAATTCTGAGGTAACCCATTGTTAACCTGGAATAACCTTTTTTCTGGGTAAAGAGCATTGATGTAAGAGTTAAATTGTGTGTTTGTTAAGAAGGTTTTGGAGATCAGAGATAGATGGAAAATCCTGTCATTTGCTGTTACAGGCTGTGGTTGAGAGTTACCTGGGATTTCCCCCAAAAACTCATACTGTTAGTTCATGACTGCAAAGGACTATTTATCTTTAAAGTGACCTCATTTAGTGGCCTGATTTGAAAGAACTAGCAAGTAGGCAAGATGATGCTATTTTTGGTGGGTCCAACCCATGTAGAGGGTGGAATGCCTCTTTGGAAGCCTTAGGGCTGTGTTCATGGCACAAGCATTTGCTGACATTGCGGTGTTGGAGGTGTGCAGAGACAAAATCTCAACTAACATATCCATCTCATCAGAAAGCCTATAGTAAATGCAGATCTAATGGCAAAGTTAAACTTTACTAAATGTTTCTGCTGTAGCAGAATGAAATAGAGCCTTGTGGGCTTACTTTTGTGCCTATTTGGAGCGTTTGGTTGGCACTATATGCTGGTTTTTCTGGAGTTGAACTCCCAATGCAGACATGGCTTGATTCTGCTTAGATGTCAGGGAGCTGAAAGACTCAATGAAGGGCTCTCAGCTCCTCGGTTTTTATGGGGCATTTATCTTCTAACACCAGAATAAGAAAGTCTTTGGGAGAATTTGCTGGTCTTATTCTGGATATTTTCTGTTCTTGTTTTTGAATCATATTTTAATTATTCAGCTTCATCACAGAGTAAAATCTGTTTAAATGAAGTAATGAGAATTAAAGACTGTTTAAAGGGAAATTGCAAAGGGAATTTGTTTGGTTTGTACACAAAGTAATACTTCAGCGTGGTTTCCTGTCCAGCAACAAAAATATGTAGTAGAAATGGGAAATACTGATATACACAGGCATGTATGCTCAAGGGCTGACATTAGTACCACAGCTTCACATTAAATGAAATGTTATTTCAAAATAGTCTTACCATCATAAAGTGATGGGAATATTTGTTTCCTGCTCTGATAAAATGCTGCCTGCCTTTGATTAAGATACATTACTAGATGGTACTCTTTGAGTCACACTGATGTATTAGCCACCAGTCCAGTCTAGCATGATGTGATATTAATTGCTTGAGCTAAATAATACCAGTTGCATTCATTTACTCGCTATTTATCCTTCTAGCTCTTTGTTGTCTGTTCTTATACAGCTGCTGTTTCTCCAATATCTGTTTAACTGTCCCGGGGTTTGAACATTTAAACCAAGAAATGGTGCGTATCAAAAAGTGTGATGTATGTTTGGTTTTATCATTTGTGTGCAAAAGCTTACTGTTTTGCTGTTGGCACGCAAAGAGAGTAACATGCAAATTAATATACTAATTTATTACTTTCAGGGATGGTGACATCAAAGCAGTGCAGTTAATATTTTGACCAGTATGTTATGATGCCTGTGATGATTTATTTTCTGTCTACTTGCTTAGTCCTTAATCTATTTGAGCAGCTTACAAATGGTACTGGTTTTAGCTTTACAATACTAGACAGCTACTACCCAGGGTAAGAAATTTCTTCTGAGTTACACAGGGTGTTTATGGATCAACCAGAAAATTAATCCAGCCAGCCTGTATCTTAACTGCAAAACTGCCTTTCCTTGCAAAACTAACTCCTTTTGTTTTCTGGGAGATAGATGAGGTGTCTAGAACTAACCTGTAGCTGAATCCTGTCTTTTTTTGTGGACAGACATGTTTTCTCAAGTGACTTCAATTAGAGGAACAGTAAACGATGACTCACCAGTGAGTCACGGTAACTCTGCAGAGGCCAGATAAAATGTGTTAGGTTTATGTAGATGAAGAAGAAGAAATTAATCACCCAAGCTTAGATGAACTTGGGACAACAAAAATTTCAGTACAGTTCTTGAGTTGTACATCCTCAACAAAATACTCTGCCATCTAAACCCCTTCAGCATTGCCTTGTGCCTTCATTTGTCTACTGCCTAGCTCCAGTTTCTGTTCCAGATTTAGCCAAGTATGGGATTCAGTGGGAGCCCCTTCCTTTTAGAAAGATGCAAGCTTCTCTCTCCTGCTGAACTCAAGCTCTGGTTCGGTTAATGTGATCAGTCATAAAAGCAAAGCTAACTGATAAGCTGTCACCGTCAATCACTGGCTGCAGACATCTGATGCAGAGCAGCAGCTGTCAGTGGGTAAGCATGAGTAACTAACTTTGTAACGCCTAGTTGACGTTAGTGACTTACCAGTTACGGATAAACAGTTTTCCCTGTGATACCGTACTTATTTGTGGCACAGGATTTGGCCAGCCATTCCTGTGCCACTCCATTGGCTTCATCTGTCTTTGGCCTTCACACGAATGGCAGCATGCTAATCATATATTAAGTGAAGGACAGGGGCCTCGTTTTAAAAAAAAAAATAAAAAAATATCTTCATAGTGCTGTAAGCTCAATAATCCTTTGATGGTATGTAGCAATTGCTTGCCTGAGTGAATGCCTAACTGAAGAAGTTTTATATTGTACATTGCAGCAGGCTGTTAGAATAGAAATGGTCAGGTACCGTAAATCAGCTTTGCATGACAAAGGTTGAGGGGAGATAGGATTAACAGGCCTTTTTAGGAAAAGCTAAAGAGTAATGATTACATATGTTATCATTTTATTAATGATGACTAAATTAAAACTGAAACTGGGAGAAAGATTGTAGCCAGCAGAAAAGGAAAAGTGTGGATTAGCTCACCAATAGGAAGGGAGAGGAACTTGAAAACTGGTTTATGATAGAGCTGAGCAGTTTACAAAACAGATTGTTAGGTAGTCTTGGCATTAAAGAAATAAAGGATTTTTTAGGAGAGGTAGGTGTCTGACATGTCTTCATGAGTGGATTGTAAAGCGTTAGGTTGGTTGCATATTTTAATGAACCCAATGTTGCAGTGATTATGCTGAGATATCCGTGGATAGGAGTAACCTTTTTTGTCCCTTCAAAATGTACAAAATCTTCAGATTTTTTTCTTGGGGTTTTTTCCCCACTTTCTTCCTGCATTCCTGTGGAATAATGGCAGTTAGATACATGAGTATTTGGTAATGTATCCTAATGCTGTATTTAGAGGCCTCAGGCGCTGGGCTGTCCCACTGGTGTGTAGAGCAATGGTTGGGTGGAATAGATGGTTCCTTTGAGTCCTGGGCTCCACCAGGCAGAGGATCCCAACTATCAGGGGTAGTCATATTCCAGGGAGTTACCTAATTTTAAGGGTTGTTATTGAGAATGTTTAACATTTTCAGAATAAAGGCTGACACCTTAGGTGTAATATGGCAGTGTCTGAACAGCCTGTAGAACACAGAGCACTGAAGTAACTTAAAAACTTGAATTACAAGTACGTTGTTTACATGCTCTGTATTATGTGCAGCTGCTTTTCTAACTGGTATTTTTAGTCCCTAAAAAAAAAAAAAAATACATGGTTGTGAGTTTGTCAGGTTAATGTTTTTTATGAAGAACTTAAATGAAGAAAAATACAGCACCGCAATTAGTAAGTGTAGTGAGTCACTCTGAACAAAATAGCAGGGTTTTTCTGCATGCTTAATCCCATGGAACTTGAATTGACAACAGCAGGCATTTTGCAGAAATAAAATTTGCTTTCTACCAGTTTGTTCATACATCTTTAGAACTATTTTTTCTGTATTTTGTGCATATATTTACTGATGTTAAAATATATTATTTTGATCTACATTTAGTGTTCACCCTTTTAAAATCTAAGTGGAGTATTTCTCTTACAAGAAGTGTTTGCCCCTGATTCTTTCTTCTCTGCCAGAACTTTCTACATCTCTGGTTTATTTTTTTTAAGGTTATTGTTTCTTCAAGTTGTTTGGGTTTTTTTTTCTCTGTACAAAACCAATCTCATCGCTTCATACAATGTAGAATGTTACTCTCTGGTCTGCTGTGTTCTTTTTTCACTGCAAATGTTGGAAGTTAACATGCTCTTTGAAATGAGGATATAATTGTTGTAGAGCCTGCTATTACAGTTCACCTTTGGGATGGACATGGTTTCCATATAGAGTGTTCAAACTCTAGAATTTTATCTTTCAGGTTTTAGAGTTTTCTGGTTTATTTGAAAATTTTGTTCTGTAACCCACATGACTGAAATTAACTTCCCAAACATTAAGTGGTCATAAACTCAGTTTAGAGTCAGTGTGTGTTTGTGTCTATGGCCCTTCTTTGCATACAGACATCTCAAGTTTCTAGTAGAAGTTAATCATGGCACTTGAAAGAGTGTTCCTGATGCCCGGGCCAGGATGAAAGCCTCTGGAAAAGGAAGGGAAATAGGGGAGAGGAGAGGAAAGGAAATTAAAAGGGATGAGGGAAAAAGCAAAAACAAGAGGAAGAGAGAGAAATGAAGGAAAAGAGGGAATTTTAGTAGTCCTTCAATAAGAGTGTGTTTTCCACTGGTACATGTTGAATCTGACTGTATGTTACCAATTAATTAACATAACTAAAATAGTTAAGAACAAGTCCTTTTATTGACAGTACATGGATGGATGTTTGTACCTGTCTAGTGAAACACGGGAACAGAAATCCCTCCAGTGATTGTGAGCTTCAGGAACAAGGCTTTGATTATTCACAGAAGAACAGAATAGCTTATGTTAGACAGGACCTGTGGCAGTCATCTAGCTCAACCCTGGGTTCAAAGCACATCCAACAAGAACAGGTTACTTGGGGCTGTGTGCTCAGGCTGTATCTCTGAGGATGGGGTTCTAGCTATGGGAAACCTGGTACAGTACTGGACCATCATTACCCTCAGCTGGACTTGCTGCAGTGTATGAATGCCTCTCAAAGAGAGGAGCCCAAAAGTAGACACAATAATTTGTGTTCAGGCTCAGAAGTGCTGAGCAATCACTTCTCTTGGCCTGGTGACTACACACTTGATAATGCGGCTGTGTATGCAATTGACCTTTCCTGCAAGGATGAACTGCTGATTAATATTCAAAGAATTCCCCAGCTCTTTGTCTGCAAATCTGTTTTCTAGCCAGTCTATGCCATTGCACAGCATTATTTGAACGCAGGTGGAAGACTCTGCAGTTGCTGTTGTTGAATTCTGTACGGTTCCTGTTAGCCCATTTCTCCAGCCTATCAAGGAATATCTGAATGTGGTCCTGCTCTCCAAAGTATTGGCTGTTCCCTCCGATTTGATGTTATTCACCAGCTTGCTGAGAGCACACTGCCCATCATCCAGGTTGTTGATAAAGACAATAAATCGTGTTGGCCCCAGTGTGGATCCCCGAGGGAAGCTGCTAGTAACTGGCTGCTGCTTGGACTTTTTACTGCTGGTCAGAACCCTTTGAGTCCAGCAGTGCAGCCAGTTTCCCTCAAATCTGCTTATTCAGTCCATCTCTCCCCAGTTTTTCTTCAGGGACTCAAGAGGAGACCGAGTCAAAGGCCATCCTAAAGTCAGAATGTGTAGCATTCGGTGCCTTCCCCTTCCTTGTCCACAGCACCAGAGTCACCCTTGGTAAATCCATATGGGATGTTAGCAATCGCCTTGTCCATCATGTGGCTGACAGTGGCTTCTAGGAGACCTGCTCTGTAACTTTCCTAGGGACAGAGGTGAGGCTTGTAGCTACCTGAATCCTCTTCTTGCCCTCTTTGAAGATGGGTATGACATTTGCATTTTTCCAGTCATCAGGAACCTGCCCTGATCATCACGATGTTTCAGTGACAGTAACATCAGCCATCTCCCTCAGCACCCTGAGGTACATCCCATCTGGTCCTGTTGACTCCTGTGTGGCCAGTTGGGCTCAAGAGCTTCCTAACTGTCTTCCTCTACAGCAGGTGTTGCTTCAGTCCCACAGGAGGCTCAGGAAACTGGGAGGTCTGAGGGCAAAACTAACCAGTGAAAGTTGAGGCCAAAAGGGCATCAAGTACCTTGGCTTTTTTCATGTCCTTTGACACTAGGTCCATTTCTCCACCAGGCAGTGGGTCCATATATTCCTTTGCCATCAGTTTCTTGTCCCTTACTACATCAGTCATATTCTAGTATTGTTATGTAGACAACTTCTCTGATAGACCTGCCGTAGGTAAGCAGTGTTTCCATATAGATAATCTGAAACAAGGCATGAGTAATGTACAGAAAGTTCTGAAGGCAGCAGAAAAGATTAATTTAAATTTGCAAAATAAAAGTACAGAATTATATAATGGAAGTTGAGGGTGAAAGTTTAAAATTAATTGGAATAAATTTTCACACAGTGGAGTCACCTGTACAAATGAGTTTCACAAAATATTTTGAAGGGCGTTAGTTTTGAAATTCTAAAAAAAGATGCCGGAGTCAGTATTTGTGTAATACCTGTTTATGCTAGATGTGAACTCTGTTTAAAAAACCAAAACTTGATGTCTTTGGAGGCATACGTCTGTGGTGCCTACGAACTTGCTGTTTTAGGAGAAAAAGTCCATCACTGGGTTTCCTCTGGTCCTCTAGATGGTCAGGTACTGAGCAGCATCAGACACTGAGCTTTGGATTACATGGATTACTACCCTGGACTGGGGTGGTGCTTTCTATAGTCTCTGTTGACGTTTGTGATGAATATTGACATTTAAGGAACCTTTCAACATTCTCTCATCTCTTTTTAAAACATACTTGCAGTCGTGGGGATTTCCTTTTTGTACTTTCCCATCTTATCGAGTGCACTCTTGCATGTGAAATCGGTGTCTGAGTCGCTATTCATCACAGGAGGAATAAAACCTAAAAAGCATGCCACAGTTTTGGTACTCCCTCAGGTCATTTAGTAAAAGTAGAAAGAAATCATTTAAAATTACTTTTCGAAGAAAGGAAGAGGTATTTTGTCTTTGTTTTTTCTTCTCTCTTCACTTACAAAACCTAATTTACTTCAGTGAATATCGTCTACAATGGAAGCACTTCTAATGAGGAATTATTTTTGTATGTGGCGCTCTTACAGCTGTGCCTATCAAATCCTACAACTTAATTATGATTTGTTTTAAGAATGTGTTGTGTGTGTTTATACAGGTGGGTGGGGTTTTGTTTGTGTAAGAAGGATTATATGCAAAATTGAACATTTTTCAGTAGTTCCTTAGTTAATGTTCTCTATACTTTCAAGTGCATTTGACTGTATTAAACGGATGGTACTAAAAATGTTTCTATAAATAAACTGTACATAAGTCCTCAGAGAGGAAGCTTTTCAGCAAGTAAACTTCAAATGTAACAAACAAAATGATAACAAAACGCTCTTAGGCAACAGCCCACTAAATGAGTAAAAATAATATTTGAAGGGTTTTTTTATAGCTGTGGGTGTTGCATTTGGCAGTTATTCAGGAAATGCTTTATTATTCAGACCATCATTTCACATGGTATTACTCCTATCAGTAGCTCCTCCAGAAGGGAAATTTATTTTTGAGCAAAAATTTCAAGTTATTTATGTCTTGGTTTGTGCCGTTGCACAATTCCTGCTGATAATTCACATATAATAAGATCCCTTTCATGTAAAGGCCTGTGGAAACTGCAACTCTTGAAAGTTTTGATAAGCTGGTGAGCAGTGAAAAGTTACGCCGTGCAGCATCCCACGCCTGTCGGACACCAGACAGCACAGAACCATGAGCAAGGATTCAGCTGGGGTAGATGTGAGCCTCTCCCTGCCTGCTGCCTGCAGTTTGCTGCCTGGAGGTCACCATCACTGCAGCTCTGCTGGTGGAGCAGGTCGTGTCCACCTGAAGTGACCATTTTTGCTTGCCCTTCTCCATCCTAGGAAGTGTTTTTCTTCTAGAATCTCCCATATGCATGCCTTTGGCATTGGTTCTGCTGCAGCCTCTCCTGGTTTTAATAAATGGTTTCGTTTTCTGGGTGTTTTATCATGAGGAACACAGGCTTTGTATCTGGGTATATGGACGAAATGCACTAGTTTATGTTCACAAGTTCAGTCTAGGTATCTGGTCATTGTAAAAGGTGCTTGAGTCTTAAATTCTATGACACTGCTTCCAATGAGGTTTTGGAAACTTAATAAACTTACTGTGGTTAAGGTGAGGACCCTAAAGAAAGTTATTTGTAGGGCCATGGAAGTCAACGGCAAAGGGAAGTTAAAAGGAACTGTCGATACTCACATCTTGGTCTGCTGACAATCCTGTAACAGCTTAAGCCTGGGTAAATATTAGGAGCTTAACTTCATAAGTGAAGTGGTTTCTATAACCTTTTGGGAAAGCTATAATCCTTACATTTATCCATTTGAATTGAAGAGGTTTTGCTCTGATGCAGGAGACTACTGCTGATCTTTTTGTGTGCTGTATTTTATAGAAACAGCCTGCTATTAGACTAAATACATTGCCTTCTCTGCTGCCTCCAGTCCTAAACATTTGGAAATAAGATACTTTTTGTCACCTGTTCTTACTTGCTAATGAATCTATTGTCCTGAATGCCACACGTTATCTGATCACTGGTTCCCAAGGAAGACCTTTTTTTGCAAGATGGTATTACATTTTGATTGTTATGTACTTAAGATTAATTACACTTGATTGTTTTACATTACCGTTGCTACTATCATTCTTATTAACCATCTGTATCTTCCTTTTTGCAGCTTGGGTCCTGTGTTTGCTCTGTTTGTACCATTTTATTCCTCCATTCCAAGAGTGCAGGTGACACAAGTATTAGGCCACTTTTCTATCACAAACAAGACACTGGTTTATATACTGGGTTTACAGGTATGGTATGTACTTGCTTGTTCACCTTTTAATGAATTACTAATGTAGTAGTTAGCATTTCTGGATGTTCATCTATGAATCTTGATGTTTCCACATGTATGATTCCACATATGTTTAGCTAGTGACAGTCCCATCAACTAAAATACTGAAAAACATGTTGCTAGTATGCATTTCTACTTGTTGAAGTGGTGGGCAAGTGATCTGTTCTTCCGTTGTCTTCTGTCTTGATTGTCTTGCACAGGAAAATAAAATGAGACAATTCTACAATTTTTTGTTGCTGTTTTTGGTCAACAAAATTAACTAGATGAAAACAGATGAAAACAGAACCTGATGCTAAGGCATTTGTGACCTTCACCTTTCTCATTTGCTTATATTCTTGATCTTGTTTATTTTCCCCTTGTCTGTAGAATACAGTGTTTTTCTGTGGTAAGACTGTTGGTAAATAGTCAAAGCTTTGGCTTAGTTCCACTGATGTAAATTAATATTATCTGTATATCAAGCATTACCATGTCACAGGTAATTTAAAATAGTGAACACAGAGCACAGCAATATCATGTAGCATTATGTTAAATATGAGTGCAAAAATATAAGTACTTGGTACCTTACCTATATTTTTGCCACAGAAAAGCAGTGTTGCTCAAAAAAACAACAGAAAACCCCAGCAGCCTAGAAATGAAGGGACAGTCTTGTCACAATCTGAATTATGAAACAGGAGTTGTGCAGACTTATGAGAAATTATACTAATTTTTATATATTCCAGGGACTCAAAAATAGCTCTAGGAGTAGCAGTGGAAAGCACCATAGTTATGTGAAGTGTGGTAGAGAGTATTTTAGAATGAATGGCCAGTTTCAGAATATAGACTCATGCTCTAGTGAACATTTCATTCATCCCTTTTGCTGTTCAGCCTTTGGATTCCTTCAATTTCTGCTCTAACACCTTATTTTCTTGATCTTTCAGAAACCTTGTTACCTCTCTTCTGAACCCATCAATACCACTATTATTCTGGTCTTTGGGAAAGTGGAAAGCTGGGATATTGTCTAAGCTCTTTTCCATTTTTTTGCCTTTTTTTGTCTTTTGCCTTTTGCTTTCATACAAACACCACCTCCAGTACAGATCACTGTTTTTACTAATCTCTGTACCTTTGCTTTCCCTGCTGTGTACAGAATGGTTGCTGCTGTCACACAGAGGCTGAGGGAAAAATCACTTGCCTTCTCCTTATTTGTAAACTCTGCCCTTATCTCAAGTCACTCTTTCCATAGTCAGAAGACTAGAGAGGAGGTGTTCTCGTGATTGTCGGCATTGTGCAGAACTAGTTTGGTAACCAGTATCAGTCTAGTTTTCAGCCCTTTCTTGCAGTTGGTAATAACCTTTTCCAGGTGATTAATCATATACTTTACTAGAAATGATGGGCTGTCCTGTTGGCTTATCAGGATCTTTTTAATAATTCATTCAGACCTACTTCTATGATTTCATGTCGACTGTTATGCTGCTGGGTGAGAAATTTATTTCTTTGATTCTGATGCTCATGTTTAATCTCTCCATGACTGCACATCCGAGAGCTTCACTTGCACTGCCTGCCCCACTTGGAACTCTTCTCCTGTTGCTGCTGAGTCATTTCCTTTGCTTCAGTCTATCTTTCAGACTTGTTTTTCTGTGCAGCCTATAACTGACATCCTGTTATACTTGGTATACTATATGAAAATAAAATGTATTGTTCTGTAGAAGGAGAACAATTGTTGGATCCCTGTGTTTTTTCCACTTCTACTTCTGGAATACATCTTTTTTTAATGTTAAACCGAATTTTCACAGAGATAAATGTCTAACTTCTCCCATTGTAGTGATAAGCACCTAGCCTATACAATACTGCAACATAGTAGTTCATACAACAGCAGCTTTGTAAAATTAAAATTCTAAATCACTGTTCTTGTCTTCTAGCTTGTAACCTCTGGTTCCTACATCTGGATTTTAGCCTTAAGTGGATTGGTAAGTCTTGCTGTTTTAAAAATAATGTGTTGCTTAAAAAACTGTTGTGTATATAATCAGCACAGTGTACTTGGATTCAAAAAGAACAGAAATTTCTGAGTAATGTTTTTATTTGTGATGGTAAGTATAAAGTTTTCATCTTTTAACTTCCGAAGGTGTAAAGCACTGGCTGGATGGTGATAAACTGACAGACAACAAAAGAGCTGGGTAATATTTGCAGGGTGCCGCTGTTCTCTGAGCCCCTAAGATTACTTTTACTGCCATGGATATAGCTTTAGACCCACAACTATAAATAAGACTGTTGAAGAAATGGTAGAAATGTTTACCCTACTGTTTATTTCTTCTTCGGTTGTCAGCAAGCCTCAAGATTTTATTCCAAAAAGCAACTTTTAACAACTTTGTTGTGAGGATTTTTTCATGTTTTTCTGTTTTCCTAGGACATCTGTAGCTGTTTCTCGCTATGATAACAACCATCAGGATGCAAAATCACTTTCTTCACACCAATCAGATAGTGTGGTCTGTCTTTTTCCTTCCGACTCTGTTCTTAGCACTAAGGCACTTAGCACTCAAACAGATTAACAATCTGGAAGATTTAGTACAGATAAGCTTCTTTTAAAAATTTTACAAACTTAGAAATTAGGAGTTCAGACCCTGATTTCTTGGTTCAAAAGACTGTCTGCTTTTCAAACAGATAAAGTGCCACCATTTCCAAAGCAGCTCATTATTCAATTGATGCAATCTTAAGAAGAGCTTAAATTGTGCCCTTGCTATTTAGAACCTACTAATTTGTGGTAAGCTCAGAGTGAAGTGCCTGTGGACACTTCACATATTGCTGCTGTAATGTAGTAGTTTGGTCTCTCACCATTTGCACTGACTGTTCCAAAATATTCTGTGAGCTTGCAGGGTAACTAAAAGGAGTGACCCAGCAGTAGTAAATAGGGAAGTCTGCTCAGCAATTTGGTCTGACCATACATATCAATGAAAATGGTGCAAGTAACAAGCCAGAATTTCTCTGTCCTGGCGATCAGCCCAAGCCTCTATGCCCCCCTAAGGATCTGTAACTTCCTCCACATGCACGACCCTTCCTGTTACTTTTCTGGCTCTTTTAATAGCCCTTCCTTTTGAACAGGTGTTCATTAGAGAGGGAAGGAAAGGACAGAAAAGGAAAGGCATTTTAATTCCTCCTTTACTGGTAGTAGAAACTGTACGTATACTTGGTTATACAGACTTACAAAAAACAGCTCAATTTTTTTTTTCAGAATATATTTTGCAGTTGTTATTTAAATTCCCTTTTAACATACAGTTTTATTTAGCTGTATAATGCAACTTTCTTAGGATTCTTTTTCATAAATGATATATTTTTGATTGCGGATTGACAGTATGTTTTACATAGGTAAAAGTCCATAAGAATAAACAGAGCTTTCTCTGTCGCAGGAAGGCTTAAAAAAATCATTTGGTTTTCATATTGCTTCAGTTGGCATGAATTAAGTCATCATCAGTGGTGATATGTTTTCAGTCTCAATTTTTTCTGTAGCAAGAGCTGCACTCTACAGTTTTGTAATAAGTGCTACAATTTGGAAAGAAGTTAATGTAGTGAGTTTCAGCTGGTTTTTGCACAGCATGTCTGTCATACTTCTGTGAATAAGAAGCCTCTTTTCCTTCTCTATTAGAAATTATAATTTGGCATCTTTTGAGAGAACTTGATAAAGGAGTAAAGTTTCATGGTATATTGAATAAACTGAAGAAAGATATGAAACACTATGAACGCACCTTTTAGCACTACAGGTGTGGATAGTTGATAACATATGTACATGTACAATTACAGAAATACACAGGTTGTCAAATCAGTGTTAAGTCATTCTGTGTCAGCCTGTGTGTTTTTGTAATTCTTACTGCTTTTGACATTTTCTAACATACGATACCTTTGTTGAATCACATTTTCTTGCATTTTAACAAAAAGGCTGAGTAAATGCATGAACACCAAGTCAGCTAGGTGTGATACTCAGTCACTAGTTCGTTGCCTGTTAGATACTTCACTGTCTGTATTTTCAGCTCAAAAGATCACTTAGACATTCATGACTGTATATGGTGCTGTTCTGCAGTTTAGTTTTTGTTGCACTTCTGCTTATGTGGAGTATTAAAATGGATGGTGCCAATATGATTTCTGAATTGTCAGTTTCTACTTTCTCTTCACCATGTTCCCAGTTTAGGTTTACTTAAATTCACACAATTTGTATTTTTAACATGTAATGAACACTCTCAGATGAAACAGGATCTGACTTTCCAGGTACAAGATATGGCACTGGAGATTGATTTCTGTGTTCACCCAAGTCACTAATTTGACTTTAAGCCAGAAATTCTTTCAACAGTTGTTTACAGAAGTGCTTCCATATAATGCATATCATTCAGTTTAGTGAAGGCCAGAAGCAGTTTCCCTACTATTTTTTTCTTTAAAACAGTCAAAACACCTTAGTAAATGGTATCCACTTGAATGTTTCGTTGGACACATACATATCAGCCCATGTTCTCTCCATTATTTTCTCCCCCTTTAAAATCTCTTGGGTTCTCAGCTTACATTTCTCATTGCTATACTTTTGCAGGATTGAAATTTGAGGGGCATGTTAAGGCTTACTGAATCATAGCTACCACATACCTGCTTCAAGAGGTAAATTCAAGTTGGTACCAACAGATGAGATATGCCCTCTAGGACATGCAGTTCCCTCCACTCAGTAGTATGATGTTGTTGTCATACAGGTCACATGCCAGGGTTACTGCTAACCATGTAGCTAGGTTATTTCATAGGGAAAAGGTATCTTTCGGGCCCTTTCTGTGATTTTAGTGTTGCAGCCTCTTTTTTCTTATCAAGTGTCATTTGTTTGTTTGCAAGGTGCCCTGCATTGCATAAAGTTCAAAATTTGGAATACCCCAAGTCTTCTGTGAGCCGCTTTGAATTTGTGTAGAGTTCAGTTCAGATCTTAAGAAGTTGAAATTGTCTTAACCTTACAAACGCTGAAGTTTCTAAAACCTTGTTTACTTTGCAGATTTCACTAAGCCAAGCGCAACAGCCTTCTACATTGTTTCTATGCTACAGTCATTTGCTTTTCTCAGATCATATGAAAAGTTGCACTTTTTATACTTCAGATACTGGAAAACTATAGAGAATCTGTAATTTAGAACATGTACTTTAAAGGCTTAGGGTTAAGATAGTGCAGACAGCGTTGAGTGCATGGTTTGAATTTAAATTCTGATTTTTGACTGCTTTAGTTCTTATTCATGATTTTGAAGTTGTTAACTTGGTTTTGCATAGACTGCAGGTATCTGTTGTTAAATGCTTCTGACTGTACTTTAGATTGTTTTGAGTTCTGTTTGTTAAGAACTTTATTCATCCTTTCCGTTAGCTAATTGTTCAGCTGAGGTGTTTTTTCTGTAGTGAATTCCTTTCCCTTAAGATTGGCATTTATAGGGTAGGATGTGATTGGGATGGGGAACAAAATACTTATACTAGACTTTCATTTTTGTAGTTCTTGTCTTAAAAAATAACATGATGTAGTTAACATCTGATCAGACCTAAGATTCATTGATTTTTCTTGTTGTTCTTCTTCCTCTTCCACATCTTTCTTAAATTATTTTGAACGATCCTTACTGAACTCTTTTTGTTATAAAAAATGTTTTGAAGGGAATGCAGAAGCATTTGTATTACCCCACAGTGCTGTATTCACACTTAAAATATCAGCCCTTCTACGTACTTAAAATTAGTATTAAATATGTGCTGACTTTCTTGAGAATCTTTGATCAGAGCCTGATAATGTAGGACGCAGTTACCTTCACATTCATGTCCTGCCACGTGCCCTTCTTCATCTTCCAGTTAGCCTGGACATCCTCCGGTCATCCACATTTAGTCTTGTGTAGGTCTTTAGTCAATGTCAGAGTATGATACTCCTTGAATTCTTTGTGTAATTATAAATGGTGATTCAGGTAAGTCTGCTTACATCTAGTTAAATGTCTTGTGGAAGTGCTCTGGTGACAGACAAGAGAGTCAGTCTAATAGGATTGATTTTGGATCATTTACAAAATATGTGAAAGCTATGCATTAATTAGTTTTTATGCTGTTGGTTTATAGCCAAGCAATATTTCAATTGGAGTTCACGATAGGTAAAAGTTAATTATTTGCAATAACTGAAATCAAATTTTAAATTCATTCTTTTAAATATGGAATTATGAAAAGCTATAGTGAAGGCAAAACTTACTAGAAGTGTGAAATTCAAATAAGACAGTTTTAAAATATTTAAATAAGAAGTTTTTTCTCATATTCAGGTAGAACTTCTGTGTTTCAGTTTATGCCCACCGCCCCTTGTCCTGGCGCTGGGCACCACTAAAAAAAGCCTAGTCCCATCCTCTTGACACTCGCCTTTAAGATACTTGTATACATTGATAAGGTCCCCTCTCAAGTCTTCTCCAGGCTGAACAGCACCACCTCTCTCGGCCTTTCCTCTTAAGGCAGATGCTCCAGTCCCCTCATCATCTTTGTAGCCCTCTGCTAGACCCTCTCCAGCAGTTCCCGTCTCTTTTGAACTGGGGAGCCCAGAATGGGACACAGTACCCCAGATGTGGCCTCACCAGGGCAGAGTAGAGGGGGAGGATCACCTCCCTCAACCTGATGGCCACGATCCTCCTGATGCACCCCAGGCTACCATTGGCCTTCTTGGCCACCAGGGCACACTGCTGGCCCAGGGGCAACTTGCTGTCCACTAGAACTCCCAGGTCCTTCTCTGCAAAACTGCTTTCCAGCAGGTCAGCCCGGAGCCTGTCCTGGTCCAGATGGCTTTTGAATGTCTCCAAGGATGGAGACTACCACCTCTCTGACCAACCTGTGCCAGTGCTCAGTCACCCTCACAGTGACAGAGTGTTTCCTGATTTTCAGAGGGAACGTCCCGTGTTTCAGGTTGTGCCCATTGCCACTGGTCCTGTCACTGGGCACCACTAAGAAAAGCCTGACTCTGTCCTCTTCATTCTCTCCCTTCAGGCATTTATATATTTTGATAAAATCCCCCTGAGCCTTCTCTTCTCCAGGCTGAACAGTCCCACTTCTCTTAGCCTCTCCTCATGTGAAAGATGCTCCAGTCCCTTCGTCATCTTCGTGGCCCTGCACTGAACTTGCTCCAGCAAGTCCATGTCTTTCCTGTCGCAGGGCGTGCAGATCTCAATGCACTACTCCAGCTGCAGCCTCGCTGATGCTGAGACAAGAGGAAGGATCACTTCCCTTAACCTGCTGGCCACGCAGTTCAGGAAGCTCAGCACGTAGGTTGTGAAGTGCATAGTCTGAAATAAGAAACGGAGAAGCAATAGAATAACAGAGATTAGGGAACAAACAAGAAGGATTGTCAGTGTCTCCTAACTTTAGGACAGGTGCAGATATCCATATGTATGCTAACAGATGTGCTGAATCCCACTCAAAACTAATGCGAGGTATTTGCATGTGGGCAGTGGTCAATATTGAGTTCAGTGACTGTAGATGACTTAATTTGAGACGAGTGTCTCTGTGTTCTACGGGCTATAACGACTTAAATCTCCTGTGTGGTGGGAGCTTAGACACCTTGCTTACGTCTAGGTAGCTAGATGTAGACACATGGCAACTGACTAAGCTGATAACACTCCCTCCTGCATCAGTTAAAGCATCTAAGAAGAAAAGTAGTTGAATCCTGGAACTTATTCCAGTTCTGGAAGAAGGAGAAAATAGTGTGAAAGGAGGAGAGAGGGTAATAATGTGTCATAAGGTACTTTCTCTTTTGTATCCACGGCTTCTGAGATCCTGTAGGAAAGTGGATTTTAGTTTTCAGTTTGTATTTCACTTCTAGGTTTTTAGTTTCTTTCTCAGAGTTGAGGAGTATGTGCGCCCAAAATCTGGTCTACTTGCTCAGCTATGCCAGCTAGTTCAGTAAGAGGTAGATTGCTTCTCTCAAGTTTTTCTGGCCTGTACACGTACACCGTCATGGCTGCAGTGTTACCATTGCTTAGAGAGGGAACCTGTGAGAGTAATTTAGCTGTGAGGGTACTTCGGAGATGTCTGCCAGAGGATGAGTCACATCTTAACAGTGTCCATTTCTCTCTGGTGACTAGGCAACCAACTTTAAACAACCAGCTCATAAGTAGGCTTTTAAATTACGGACATCTCCATTGGGGCAGATATAAATCCAATCGTGATCTTTTATGTAAAGAGGTTTGGTTAACAGTATGGTGACAGTCACCTGCAGAATTCTAGCAGAGACGCGAGGGAACCTATCCTTAGGTCATAAGTACAAGTTAAGAATATATGTACTGTGCTGAAATGGCAGTGCAGTCATGCTTGCACGTACACCAAGAATGATTGGGATATCATAATGATTGCACCTGACCAATGAAGACAGCATTGATGCACTCTGGAAAAAAAAATTCAAGGTATCTGGAAAATCTGCGAGCCCAGTCAACTGGGAAGCAAATTGAAGAGAATTAGTTTGTTATTATCTTATTTTTATGTCAAGCTAACCATAAAAAGGCTGTTTATACTCTTACAAAGTATTTCCTCAAACAAAACCGAAACAAAACAATCTGTTGTGTTAAAATTACATTGGAGGTTATAACTACAGGTTGAAAATACACGTGCAGTGAGTTTATTTGTTGGGTGGTTTTCACACAATCTCTTTTGTTTGCTAAATGTGTTTCTTTAATCAAGATAAAGACAGAATCTCAGCACAAATTTTAACCTCTTGTTTTGGTTCTAGTTGTATAGAATTTGAAGCATACTAAGGATAAAGCAGATAAGATAGGGATAACAATGTCATTTCCCCTTAAGAACACTGCTGTTTGCTTTCAATTTTTTGGTATCTGAAAACAGCAAAGTCTTGAATACAGGTAATGAATATATTTAAATTATTCAGAACAAAATAATTATTTGCTGTCAAGTTATAACCATTAGGCAAAATAATTTCCAACATAATCTTTCTTCTACACCAATCTGCCTGCTGTTTTTTCCATTTGCTTTCCTTTTTTTAGTGTTAATCAAGTACGGTGATTTTAAATATCTCAGTAGTGGAGTGTATGTTTCTTTATCATGTAAAATGTTGGAGGGCTTCTATATTTGGTTTACCTAATATAAAAGAGTAACTACAGCTACTTCCTTTTTCTAAAAAGTGTACAATTTTGGAGGGACATGAGGAAAGGGTAGGGGAAGTTGGGCTTTATGCAGCGGTGGGAAGAGGTTAGGACACTTCATGTGAAGGACTAGTAGTAAGCCATGATGTTAAGAAGCTGGAAACATGCAAGCACACTTTTTTCTGCAGCATGCTAATTTCCAGCATACTCCATTGCCTCTGCCTAGTGTTGTGCCTCATACGATATGGTGGATGAAGTTGCAGGTGTAAACTTAACTACAGTGTCCTTCTGTGGTGACTTTTTAGAACCTAAATTATTCTGGAGGCTCATCTGTTTGGGGAAGGTAGCCCTTTGATGTACAGTGCTGAAGCTGGGATATGAGATCATCATATCTTCATTGAATAAACAAAGTTGGTTTGCTTCCTTAAGCACTAGAAACTCACCACATGTCTGTAACAAAAATGGTGTAAAAAGTTACTTTATACTTTGTCAGAGTTTGGGGGTTTTAAAATAATATATATCAAGTTCTGCATATGAACCAGCTAAAGAGGAAGTTCTTTGGAAATACTTGACATTAAGATGAGTATGACACTAAACCAGACTGAATCACAAGACCTATTTTAACTACAAATGTCTCCATTCTGGGTTTATTGGAAATATGCAAATAGGCATCTCTTTCTCACTGGATAAAACTTCTTGAAAATTTGTTAAAACTGATCACAGCGTTTAAAGTTTCTTATGCTTCCATCTAATTGATTTATAAACATAGTAGTAAGTCAAGGGAGAGAAGAACGGGAGTGGCACTGAAATCCTAACAGATGTGGAGGTAACAAGGTAGATTGCCAGTGTACACTTGGTGCTCTTCACCGCTGAGTCTGGCTTTCCATCTCTTTATACTGATGAAGAATTGAAGTTTCACGTTTGCTCTGACCAGTTACTGGTCCACAGTAAGTTTCTTGGCAGCTATATGCAGAAGATATACCTATCTTCTGCTAGTGTCACAGTTTTGTCTTGTTCCTTCACCAGGTGCTTTGCATTTTAGGTTTTACTGTGGACTTTATAGTCAGACTTTTTGACTTCCTGCACTGTGAGCACAGAAGTCCACACGTTTGGGTTATGCAATGAGTTTCTGTTTAAGGTAGGACAAGGAGGAACCAAGACACTAGTCTGCTGTTGAGGAGCAGCAAGGAGAGAGAAGACAACCCACTGCAGCTGGTGCATTGGCTATAGACCAAGCATGCTACTCCAATGAGCTCAGTAAAGCTAGGAAGGCAGGTGGGAGTCATGCATATGAGTCTCACATGCCATGCTAAGTGCCATTCTCCATTTTAGCAGTGTTCATAAACTTTTAGCCTTATAAAGCCTTTTCTTCTGATTAAATGCTCTGGAATGACTTGCTCTCTTACAAGTACCTGAAAGAAGGTTGTAACAAGGTGGATGTTGGTCTCTTACCAAATAGGACAAGAGGAAACAGCCTCAAGTTGTGCCAGGGGAGGTTTAGATTGGGTATTAGGAAAAATTTCTTCACCGAAAGGGTTGTCAAGCACTGGAACAGGCTGCCCAGGGAAGCAGCTGAGTCACCATCCCTGGAGGTATTTAAAAGATGTGTAGATGTGGCACTTAGGGACATGGTTTAGTGGTGGACTTGGCAGTGTTAGGTTAACAGTTGGACTCAATTATCTTAAAGGTCTTTTCCAGCCTGAATGATTCTTTGATTCTATAAGTAGCTGTCTCTAATTAAAAATATATTCTCTACTTAAAAATATATGAGAATTCTTTTACTGATGCAGCTACTAGCTGATGCTTGCAGTACACTTTCCCTTCTGAGACAAAAAAGTCCCAAACTACTGACACTAAAGACATGCTGCTGCTCTCTTTGCTGTATGTTCTATCTTGAGTTGATAAGAGAATGATTCTGTTTGTGGTTAATGTGTTCAGACACGTGTCAAGATTTGTCATGCGTTCAGGGAGATGTAGATTTTCCTATCGCCACTTGCTCTGTTTTGTTCTTGTGACTTTTTGAACCTGTTCAAGGTTTAGGGTGCCTTGAAAACATTAGACCTTAACAAAGGACTGTAGGTGATAAGAGGGAACAGAGATCAGTAGCTGGAAGGGACATTTCGAAGAAGTGAGGATATACCGGTATGATGTTGAACAAAGTATTTTGAGCAAGAGTGCTTCCTCTGCCAGGTTACACCTGTGCAACCAGGAATGCAGAATCCCTTGGACCAATAAGAGGGGGGCCTGGCTCTGTAGCCTAATGATGGGAGGTGGGAGAAAGGAAGATAATTTGTAGGTTCTGGTGCTGCTTTTGCATTTTGTATCTAAGAAATCATCATAATAATTATCAAAATCATCATCAAAATAATAATATATTAAATGTATACATAATATTTGCAACCTAGTTCAATAATTCTTGCTCCCAAGAAAGTGAGCTTTCCGGCAGCCCTACAGTCTAGGTTTTCTCAAGTGAGAAGCCTATCTATGTAATTCTTGGAACCAGACAGTTGGCTTCTGAGGGACCTTCTTGCTGGGTAGATGCTTCAAGTACTACACGCAGAAGTGATATGAATTTTCCTCCTCATTCTTCAGCAGTTATAGATCTATCTTAGTTACCAGTTGACGTGCACAAGTTTTGGTTGTGGGCTTGCAGTCATCTGGAACAGTTTCACTAGAGCTGATGAAAGAATTTCTGAAGTGATGAAGAAGCTTCTGTTCCGGTGCCCTGTCATTCCTGGAGTCCAGTCAGGACCTTTCTTTGAATACGGAACATTTAGTTAAAAACAGCCTTCATTATGATGCTAGTGATTATGGCTTTCCTATTATCCCATCCTATTTACCTCCTTCCTCGTAGCATGGGAAGAGCGAAGGGGTTAAGGGTAGTTTAAAATATTCTTTCTCATTTTAGAATGGTACCCTGTGTTTGGTGTTATAACCAACCCTGACGGCAGTCCCAAAAGGAAAGTAGAATAAAATGAAAATCAGTGCTTCCCAAAGCGGAGTGTTTTCTCGTTATCTCACTAGATAATTAACAGTAACTTTGTAAATAATATGAAAAATATCCCGCTTCCAAAGAATGTTGCATTTTCCTGTACTGTCTTCCTTTGTATATGGGGCAATGCATTTGTTATGTTTATAAAAATAGCCCAGAAAGTGGAGAACCCAAAATCAAGTGCCCAAAAACTCCAGAAATGGAATTTCTACATTGCTTCTAGCATAATTGCATTGTGTGGGTATGTTTACAGTTTTGAGTTCGTATCTCTTCCTGTTCATTTCACTCTGTTGTCCTAGCATAATTCTTCTGACATAAGAGACAATGAATAGTCACGAATACTGAAACATGGCATGAAGTAGAAACCAGGCTTGGAGTTTGTGTAAGAGCTTTGGCCTTCCTGCTGGACCACTTTGGGCTCAAGTGCTAGGCCTTCATTATGGGATTTAAAAAGACGATGGAGTGATGACTGTAGGTCATTTATGGGGCACATGGATTTCTTTTGCTTCTTTTGAACCTGAAATGAGATCAAGCCCCAAAGCAAGCACAAATGTGAATGCAGAAAATTGGTATTTTTTTTATAGGTGGGAGAAGGGCATCACAAAAGGTGGCTTTTTCAGTACGACAGTTTTTAATTGAACTGGGTTTTTGCAACTTTTTTTTTTTTCTTCTAGAAGGTAGATGGGATCCTTTTGGAATAAGGCTGTACATATTCTTAGATTTAACTTCAAATCACCTGTTTTGCTTTTATTTTTACTAGAAGGGAGACACTTGGGTGGTCAGGACAGAAGCCTTAAGGGGGTTGTTTTCTTAAGGAGTGTTTAAAATGTTTCACCATCCTCAAGGGCAGCCTTAATCTTCTGAGGTCAGCACACAGCATACCCTGACCAGTTCCTTTACTAGAAATGAGAATTTTGTTGAATTTTGACCTGTTTGAGAAAGGGTCATTTAGTTTGAGCTTAAATTCTGAAATAAACAAAGAACCCCAAGCACCTTTCTGAGTCACAGGCAATGCAGTACACAGATTTTAGAAAGTAATAGTCTGTAGTTGTGAGGAAGTTGGAGGTAAAGAAATCCCCTATTCTTTCTCTGATTCTTGACTGAGAACTCTGGGTAAGTACAATAAAAAGTGCTTCAAAAAACAGAAAGACCAACTGCTGTCTGCAGCTAAACACAAAGAAAATTTGGTGTATGAAAGTTTTTTGGATTTTTTTTTTAACATTTCATTTTTGCTTTTAGGTTTCTGGTATTTGCTACAATAGCAGTATATTAAAAGTTCATCGAATTCTTTGTGTACCCAGCTGGGTAGCAAAGATATTTTCTTGGACTCTTGAACCAATCTTCTCATCTGCGGAACCAACAAATGAAGTTCGAGTGGGAATGGGGGCAACAGTTGATATCCAGAGGCAGCAGAGAATGGAGTTATTGGATCGTCAAATCATGATGTCTCAGGTTGCCCAAATGAGGCGGCAGAGGCAGCAGCAGGTATTGGTATGCATTCTGTAAGGATTATATTGGTATGGGTTCCTGTTTCTTAAAAATAATGTATTGCTTTATTCTTCTCCATTTGTCTTTTCATACACTTGCACTGCTAATAGCCATTTAAATGTTTTATGTAGCTTAATATGTTAAAACTGCTTCACAAAGCGTAAGCAGAATGTCAGACAGTCCTGTAAGGGTATCAGTACTTGTGGCATTCTTTTACCAAAAAGGAAGCTGAAAGTTAAAGTGGTTGCTTCTTGGTAGTCTTTAGTAATAGCCATTGTGGAAAGTTAGGAAATCAAAATGCTCCTGACTCTTCTGAGTATTTTTATTGTTAGCATCCTTTTCAGACAGGTTGAAAACTGTCTACATAACTCCTCTGTTTGCAGATAATGTACATTGAATAAAGCTTGTTTCTTTTTAAAAAGTGCACAAATTAAATTCTCTAACTTTCTTACAGAGGTCAACCACAGGGGCTTTCGGTTTGCCATGTTTAATGCTTTTATTTCCTTTTGAATGGAATAGCAGAGCCCTTTTACTTTCTCTGCTTCAGTCAAACAAGCAAATGCAGATATTCACGTACTTTCCGTTGTAGGGCAGTCAAACAAGGCATGTGATGTCTCAATTCACTTTTTCCTGTGTCTTAGATATATGTGTTACTACTCTGTCAAACCTAGCAGGCAACATAGGCCTTGCATTGCTTTATGTGAATGCATGTTGCTCATAATTTAAGTTACAATTTGAGGTCTTTGCTGAGTTCCCTCTGTCTGAAACGTAGCTCTGTATACACAAGTTCTTGTGTTTGAGGTAGCTTAGTGCAAGGAGGTATAGCTGTGTTACCGTTAGTATGTTGTCAGAATTAGAGGTGTGGTGGCATAAAGCTTTGGCCGACAACTTGGGTGTGAATCTTTGTTTCCAGTCCCTGATAATGTAATTCTGTTTTCCTTGATTTCTTTACATTTCAATCTGATTCAATTGTTCCTCAAGTGGAAAGATCCCAATCTACTTTTCTCTATTCCCATGAGAACAACAGTTTAACCAGTTTTAATGTAAGAACTGAACTAGAAATTACTCATTTCGTGAACGTCGCTGTTGTAATAGTAAATGTGTTGAAAGTGTATGTTGGGCTACATGCTGCTGAGCAGAGTGTAGCCAAGTTTCTTCAGACAGGAGGAAGAAGCCAGTTCCAGTTTTGAAAAACTATCTTGATAATACATCTTTACTTGCAGAAAGCGGTAAATAAGTTCAGAACAGTAAAAAGATAAAAGAGGAGTTGATAACATTCTCTTCTCATCTTGTCCTTTCCTTAGGCTATGAACAATGAAAATGGAAAAAGTCTTTTCATGTTTGACTTCAAACAGAGTTCTTTAAAAAGGGGAAGGGTTTAAGTAAAATAAATGGACGTTGTTTGAACATCAGTATGATGCTTCCCTTTACAAGTTGCTGAAACACTTTCAAGTTACCTTCATGTTTAGCCTTTAATATGAGCGCAGCGTTTAGTTAACTGATAGTGCTAATCTGAGAAACCAGCAATCAGAAGGTGATGGGATCAATGTATGAATGTTTCGCAGAGACTCTTTAGAAAAGGTATGTCATGAAACTTTTGACCAGCCTTTTTTTTGACTCACAGAATTTACTGGCCATCAACTAAATCACAAAAAGCATCATTCACAAATATTGAGACATAGTGGTAAAAATTAAAAGCAGGCTAATTTCAGTCTCAAAATAATATTTTTAAAATTGAAAAATATTTAGTCTCTAATTAATATCATATAATTAATTGTGTATAAATTATTATATGTAAATATAAAATATATATTATAAAACGTGATTATATAATTAATAATTTTATTAATAATTTACTATTTTAAAATAATATTTAAAAATTGCTGTATTTGGGCAATACTTTTGCATTTAGAGGCTTGGAAGGGTATAATTTGAAGACCACGGAGTTGAAGAGATCATGTTACAGATGGAATTTAGATTAGAATTTTTTATCTTTTTTTTTTCTGCTGTTCACTGAGCGCTTTTATTCAAAGCAGAATTCACTTTGGATCCTATAAAAAAAAAAAAAAAACCAACAAAAAAACCCCAAAAAAAACAACCACCAAAAAAAACAACAGCAAACACCAACCACCCCAGAATTTCTTTGCTGGCTTTACCTTTCCCAGTCTTTCTCTAGCTGACATGTTCAGATCTGAAGGAGCCTGAAGCATGGAGCTGTGAGTGTGAGTGCTGGGTTGTCAGACACCCATAATTTCGAGGAGCAGGCTGAGTGTGTGGGAGAATTTAAACAAAACCCACCAACTTAATTACTTGATATACCTCATTTTGGTGTTTAAATGTTCAGTGGTACTGTGTGTAAATATGTTGTTAGAAACTGAAAAACTTATCTTACATTGCTAGTTTCTCAGGGGAGTGTGGTTACTTGGTGACTGATTTTTGTCTTGGTTTCTAGTTGCTGTGGATACAGCCCTTAAACAGATGGTAGTGTACATATTGAAAACGTCCTGTTCTTTTTTTTCTTCCACAAATAATCCTGAGAAATGATGAACTTGTCACAAATGGAGAATTACTGAGCATCACCTTCATGCCCCTTTTGAGGCAGTAGAATAAAATGTGTGCCACATGTATTCATTCCCTAAAAAATACCAGCTTGCTATTTTGTTTCTGCTTTTAAAACTTTAGTTTCTTAGTTCTTTTCTTTCCCACTCTTTTGTCTGTCCTCTTCTCTAATTTAAATAATTTATCCTAATTTTCTTTTTTCCCAATTATCTGATCTCTTTTTTTGTATCACTTTCATGTTTTTATTCCCCACTGTGCCATTTTCCTCCCACATTTTCATCATCTCTTCCCCTTCACCTCCATTGTTTCCCGTACTTTGTGTTTGCTTTTGTAACAAAATCCTTCTTTGCTTTGGGGAAGTTCTCTCCCATCACATCTCACCACCAGCAATCATTTGCTGATGCATCATGAAGCTCATAGGATTTTAGGGATGGATGCCTTTTGCATTTTTCTCGTTCAGACAAGATGTAGTTGAGGTCTTCGGGTGCTATTTTATTCTTTCGATATTGTAATACCAATGAACAGTTTGGTCTTCTCTCCTGAATTTTCTATTTCTTGATCTCTTTCATTTCTCAGCATTTTTCTAAAGTTTATCTTTCTGTAACCCAAATGAAAGCCCTGGTGGGAAAAGGGAAGCTGCATCTGTCCACCAGTGTGGTAGCAGGGAGTCAACTTGACTTTCACTTCCTATTGAGAAGGGAGGCTGGCAGATAACCAAATTGCAAATACAGGAGGAGTCATGCCCAAGTTGTCACTAAAGATGGATATGTGGAAGGTGGAAAGTTGCAGAAAAGGTAGTCAGCACCTTCTGTTGGCAACTAAATACCGCCTCTCCTTTGAATGCTCGTCCCTGTGCCCATTCAGGAGGGACAGTGTATGAACCTCAGTCCCTTCATCTTGAAAAAGTGCCTTTTGTATCCACAGAACATTTATTCCTTCATTCATGCTGAGCATGTTAAAGACACCATATTACCTGCTTTTTGGTTTCTCTTAAGTTTCTTGTCTCAGAAAAGAGCTTCACGGCTTGCTCCAGACCGTGTGATAAGCCTACAGCTATATATGAAAATATTCATTTCACTACCTCTTTTCTGCCCTATCTTCTGCTTTAAGCTTCTTTTGTCCTTTCCCTCCTGTCCTTTTGTTCATCTATTCCAGCTGCCATTATTTTTCGGTGAGGCCAGACTCCTTTGGTTCGTATTACATGGCATCTCTGTATGAGATTCTACTGCTTGCAAGGACCAGATTTCTTCTATAACAATGTGACTTCCTCTAATTGTTCATTTGTTGGCTGTCTTTCTCCTGGGACACTGGAGAGATGCTCTGTGGGTAGGCACACTGAGAGTCTTTATTGTTACGGGGAGTCTCATATCCTGAGAAATACGCAAGCTTCACATTTTGTCAACTAAGGACTGTGAGACTAGGCTGCTGATTTACCTTCTGGTTGTATCTAAGCAGTAAACTCCTGACCTTGGGAAAAAATAGATTAATGGAGCAAAGACTTTCTTGACACAAGAATTCCTCCTCAGGAATGTTATCCTCATTCATGACGGTAGAAAAAAAATCCCTCAGTGAATATACTCCCAGAGCATCCATTTCTGCTTTCTCCAAGAAGTGTAAGAATTAGACCTGAGCATATTCTTTAGCTTTCCCACTGGCACTGAGGGATAACAATTTGACAAAGTTGTCTTGAATAACTTCACACGTTTGAGTACCAACAAGTCCTTCAACAGACATTTTGAACTGTGAAGACCTTCTGCAACCTTTATACATTGCTGTGTCCATATAAACTCTTGCTCTCTTAGCCAGAACTTTGGATGGAAGCAGGTTGTTTGTATTGTTTCACAGATGTATGTATTATTGTCGGGAAGGAATCTACCAGGCTGCTTTGCCTCAATGAATGGGTGAGATTTTCAGCCAAGTGTTAGGCAAAGTCTTTTTCTCTAATTAGGTTTCCATTCCAATTAGTCTATGTTACCTAAGGCTACTTTGGGTTTTTGTGATGTAATTGAATAGAAACTGCCTTTAGCAGTGTTGCCATAAATTTCAAAGACAACTATACTTAGGGTACCAATGGGATAAAATGATTCTTTGAACTCAGACTCCTGACGTGTGTGTACAAGATTTGACATCATATTTTTAAATAATTCTGTTAACTAAGTGATTTATGAGTTTTTTCAGCCCATGAATGAAGCATGTATGCAGTGGCTAAATTTACATTCAGTATTCCTTCATTCTTGCTTTCCCCTGCATGCTGATGTACATTTGTGAATACGCACCAAGCCTTTTTTGAAATTACAGGCAGCTTCCATTTTTGTAGAGAAAACAGTATCTTCTTGCGCAGACTGCAGGGAGTCTTTAATTCATCCTTTGCTTTGTGTCACTCTTCTGGCATTTTCTCTGTAATTTTTTAATAGTGTTTTCTTTGTGCTGAGAATAAGCCTGGTTTTATTTCAAAAAGGGAGTTTTACTCTTGAAGGTTGTGAGTATAAAAACTGCATATACTGCTGATCTTGGCATGAGTGAACTCTTTGGTTTTTTACTGTTTCATTTCAATAACGTATTTGCAGCAGTTAATAACGCACTGCTATTTAGATATTTCTGTTTTCTTTTTCTGAATAACTTTTTTCATGGATTCTAGGTGTGAAATTAAAAATGTTGAATTTCCAGGGTGCTGATCCAAGTAGTGAACAATTTATGACTATTTCTTCTACAGACTACCACTTTATTTTTGTCTCTTTTTCACGGAAATTGGCAATTCCACAAGCTGGCAGACACTAGTAGTACTACTAGAATAAACTGTATGTGTCTCATTAGCAGCCAGATGTCACCGTCACAAGGCTGCCTGCCTCTAACTCCTACTCCTCGGTAGCGCCCCGCTCACACGTTCAACTATCTTTTTTTTTTCTTGGACCGGAGTTACGAAATTCTCTTTCCATCTGACTGGGCTTTTGAGCTACAGCCTTAGAATTTGGTTTAATATTTGTAATCAATCTCCCTAGAGAAGCAGTGGTTGATACAGTGGCTGGACAGCTTCCTAAAGCAACATACTGTTTTATTTCAAAGCAAATATTTTTTTGAGAAATAGTGTATGTTTATTCTCCTATGTGATTGTTCTATATCTTTTTCCTCTGATAATTTAACTTGAGACAGTTCCCCTTAAAGAGTGCCTGGCTTATAAATCTCCCCAGGCATTTCCAGAGTATTTAATTCTCCGTTGTGTGATCAATTCCTGTTTACAGAAGGCAAGTTTCTTTTTAGCTGTACCTGTCCCTTCATTTCTAGCTTTGAACAGGGGGCAAATAAGGCATCCACTTTGGGGGTGGTTACTTACTGGATTCCAGGGCTTCTGTTGTCCTTTCTGTCCACACTGAGAGAATCTGGATGGGCCATTTCTTCTTCCTAGTATCATCTTCCCTGGTACGTAGTAAACAAGAAGCAGGTAGTTCATGTAGTAAGTGGTCCATCTTAGTATTTAGGTTTTCTGATTAGGACTCTGATGCTAGCACATAACAACAGCAGGCCGGTTTCACCAGTTGTTCTTTAATGCACTACCCTGAGACGCAAAATGGATACTAAAGTTTTGCCAAGCAGCGCTGCAGGCGTGGCACCTTGTATGTTGGCTTTGGGATGTCAGTAAATGGAAGCCCCTCCTATTTGCCACCTAAGACAGAACTTGATTTTTTTAACATCCCAAAATGGGATGCTGATCTGTTTTTTTCCCCCCCTGCATCATCATAGACCAACCCTTTATATACTCAAATACATGCTTATGCTAGTATATTGGAGAATTTGGTTTTGAGGTTTTTTGTGCCCAGAGTTTTATCGTAGCTTGCAAAATCAAAACAATTTTAGAACTCTAATTTCTCACTTTTGTTTTGGCCTCTACTTATTCCTTATTACTCTTTGAAAGCATTCGTGCACAAGAGGTGGATGAAGGACTATCTGTCTAAACATCATGCTTTAGTAACAGTCCAGTGTTACCAGTCAGCATTCAAAGTGCTATGTAGTAAGGATTAGAATTGTCTGCTTTTTGTGTAAAATGTCTAAAACAGAGCTAACATTATTTCCTTAAGTATAGACTCTGTGTTCAAGCTGGTGGACCTGCCTTCAGCGTTTGGCACGCTGGACCCCACCCCCACCTGATTATCTCACTCAGCAAGTGTTGAATGCCAAACATAAGAACAGCTCCAAATCATGTCATTCCTTTAAAATTCAGCTGGCGATTATGATTGACAGCTTCACCTCTCACAAGGCACTCACTTAAAAAGATTAATTTTTAATAATGGGAACTGACTTTTCTATATATACCTGAGATTTCTGTGGGGAAAACTGACAAGCCCCACTGCCAATAGTATGACATAGGTGGGTGTTTTCAGCTGATGTAGCCATGACCGTGTCTGTGATGTCACAGCACCAGCAAGAGCTCAGTTTGGATGAAGAACAGCTGACACAAGTAAGGGAAGCATGCAAGTTTGGAAAAGGAAGTGCTTTGAAAAGGCAGTTGAAGACCTGTCTCTAACTGTCTAGAGAAGATCCAAATCTCCATTCGTTATTGCAAACAAAGTCTGAGGGACCTGCTCAACACCTCCCCGATGCTGAACGAATGAATAACATCAGTTCTCAAAAATGCCATCTTTCAGCTTCTGCTTGATATGAAATGTTTCTTTCTTCTTGGCATAGCGATCCATCACTTCATGGCTGAATTATTGCATCACAGCAGTAATAAAAAGTGGATGTTACTATGATGAACAGCTTGGTACAGAATAGGTATTTACCCTTACTGTAACAGTTTAAATGCAGAGTAGCCTGACTCTGTCCGTGTTCTGAGCTAATCACCAGTTTGGGGAGTACCTACACAGCTCTTCACTTACTGCCAGCCAGTCATGTGTCTGAGTCAAATTATGGCACCCTTTCCTGTTGTGTGTGACAAGCAGCGCTCTACAAGGTCAAGTGCTAGGGCATGCATGAGTGTGCAAGGAAGCACACTCAACTCTCTGCACCTCCTTTGAATGCAGTTGAAGAAGCAGCCATTCCCACCTTGCCTCCAAGGAGCAGATGTGCCTGCCCGTTGGCATTTCTGGCTTCTGCTGCTATGAAGGCATCATGCCTGTGTTGAAATCCCTTCCATTGTTTCTCAGGCAGCTTCAGAGGCCAGATTAAGGTGCTCCTCCTAGATTTCAAAGGAAATAGCTGATCAGGCTTCAGAAAAGACCACATGCAGATTTCTGAACTTCTGTGACACATGAGCTCCTCTGGGACAATGCAGACGTCAAAGTTCAGGATGCAGCAACTAGGAGTCAGACAGAGCCTCTTAGCTAAAGAGACTTGTCTGTAGGTTAAATTTCCAGAGGAAATTGGAGTATCATTAGAAATTCCTGGAGTGCTTTCCTTGGTGAAAAATTCTTTCCATCATTAAGAACGATACTCAGAACACTAATACTGTTAAATTTCTACCCTCTTTCAAAAGAAGGGAGTTATTAAAAGAAAAAAAAAAGGGGGGGGGGGGGGCAAAAAATAAAAAAAAAGGGGGGGGGTGCAAAGGCAAAAAACCAGAAGTTTTGTCTTTTGTCCTCGCAAAAAGAGGCAGGCTAGACATTCAAATGGAAATTTCACCCTTGTCATTGATTTTTCTTACACAGTGTTCAGGGTAGCAGGTATCGTTGCGTTATTCATGGCTGTGCCTTTTTCTTAATTTCTATCATCAGTATGTGTACTTTGAAGTCAATAATTTGTAGAAAAATTTATGCCTGAAAAGCAAGTCAGTGTTTCTTGCTTTCAGTATGTGTTTTAAAATTCTTATATGAAAGAAGACAATATTGATGTCTGTACCAAGTGATTGCTCCTATACAGAGTAGCAAATTTTAAAATGTTACTTTAAAAGATGAAATGCAAAGCAATTTCCTTTTTCTTTTTTTTTTTTTTCTCTCTGTGGTTGTTATGTTAAGTAAAGGTGAACAGGACAGATATCAGGAGGTGCTTCCTGTTTGTGCAAACAGATGGCAAGCTGGCATTAGCCATATATATGAGATAACATTATCAGAATATCTTAACCACATGCGTCACTTTCAAGAGGACTTTTTAGAAAGCATTTTCTTTAATTTTTTTTAATTAATCTAATTAAAATATGTGCAGATGTGACAGCTGCTTAACTGGTTATTTGTTAATTGTCCGTAATACAGCATTTTTAATTGTCAAGCTTTGGATAAGAAGTGTTTTCACAGAATATGCCATAGCAGGTATGTATATGGGAAACAGGTAGAGCTGCTTTTCAAAAAGAGAGGAAGGAGATTACCTGAAAAGAAGTGGCATGTCTGGGGTTTTAGCAGACTGTACAATCAGAGACATTTGCTAGCTCTAAGTATCTCTTCCTTATTCCGTAGGAAAGGAGGATACTCCTTTCCTTGTAAATAGCATTGTCCCAGACACCATAAAAAACAACCAACCCAACCCAAAACGAAAAAAGACATCAAGGATGTGACCTCATAAGGCACAACTTCAGTACGTAAAGCCCTGGCAGCTATCCAAGAATAAGTCATCAATATGGCATTTCCTTACAGCCTTTTCTGCGATGAAGACCTGCTATTTTCCCATTCGCTAAATCCAGTCTGTTCTTAAATCTCTTTCTTTGTTTGTTCTCTTCTTGTAACAGAAATTCCAACATCACCAGCATTCTCCTAATCCACTTCTAGTAGTAATTTATCAGAGACCAATAAAATGGTCTTCTTGGTATGATTGTCTCCTATCAGGCAGTAACAAATACTTGCAATCAACTGATTAACTCAGTCTTTGCCTGCTAAACTAAAGGAAACTGGATTTGGAAAGCAAAGTATGAGGTCTACAAAATAATTTCTGTGAGGCAAGGCAGAGTATTGGTCTAGAAATCTTCTTCTGCACATTTTTTAACTGGAATTTGCAATATTTACTTCATTTAAGACATTTTTGCTGTTTGCTCTGGGTCAAACTAAAATTCATAGATCTTCGTATTATTCTGCTGTGACAGTTAAAGTTGTCTTAAAGTCTTCACACAGTCACCATCCACACTGGAAATCCACACCCTTGATCTCCATCTTCTGTGGATCCAAGACATTAGCTGCACTTCCTAATTTTTCCGTACCTTTACTCGGGGATTGGCCACAGTACCAGTCCCATAGCTCCAGCTGCAGTTCCCTGAGTCTCTGCTCTTTGGAGCCTGACTGTGTGCATGTCCATCATGTAATTAGAGGCAAGTCTGTGAGGGGAAACAATTTTTTTGCAGGTAAGATAAAGAAGCTTAATGTGCCTGGGTTTGGTGCAGTTTGTAAAGTAATACACGGATGAGAAGTGGACCGTGATGTTGGGATTAATCCTAAACACTACTGTTCACATACCATTAAGAGTTCCAGCCTTTAATACTGATTGTTGTTGTATGTTGGATAGTCTTACTTCATTAATGTAGTTAAGAACTGATGGGTTATGATTGTCACGGTTTCCAAAGGTAACTGAAATACTCTGAGGGCAATCGCAGAAGATGTTTTCACAGCTATTTTGGTCTAATTTGTTATTATCTAGTCTATTATTTCTGGGAAAGGATTAGCAGTTTTCGCATGGAACTTCTCTGAATACATCAGTCCACATCTGTAGTTATCAAAATATTTGCTGTAAACCTTCAAAACTAAATAGTTATCTTTGTAAGGAATCTGCATTTTTTTCTTGAAAGTAACGAATTTTGTGTACATTAATTTGAAATGTATTGTAAATTTAGGGTAAGGAAGTGGACAAGTCTCTTTGTAGTGTTAGGTGACAGCACGCAGAACAGGGAAGATGCAAAACCAAGCTGGAATAGGTGCAGCTCAGTATTGAAGCTGAGGGCACAGCTGGAAAGGTATGTTTATTTCGGTCTTCAGATCTACTGGAATACTGCTAAATACATTTACTGTAGTTTTTATGTTTCATATACATGATTCTGTATGACTTCTGGTGCCTCAAAGGAATGTGTCGTAGTCCTGTTGGCAATTTTCAATACACCAATTTAATGTGAATGACCCATGGAATCGTTATTTTCTACTCCTCAGGTTTTTTCAAAAGAATAAAAACAGGCAAAGCAGCATTAGTGCAGTATTCTTGCTGAGCTATAGAGCTTAGTAGACTTTCAGAAACTGGAAGTTAATGAATTAAAATTCAACATAGTTCTGAGTTAGGGGAAATTGTAGGAGGGGAAGTACAGGACGTGATTTTCCAAGACCCTGGTGTAGTGCAGTGGTGTCAGTAGGAGGTCTGAAATCCCTCTCTGGGTTTAAACCACAAACCAGTTCTCCTTTTTACTACACTACACTGTTTGGCTAATGCAAGGCTTATACTGTATCCTTTGGTTGAAACCTCATGGATTTAAGCAAGTATTTTATACAGTATGCAAGACAGAAATACAGATAGGCAATCATTTTTTAAATTCAGAATCACTCACAGTGGAAACTGTCTTGAAAATGGGTGATGACTCCTAGCTAGTGCACATTTTCACAAGTTAAAATGCACTTTAGTATAGAAGGGACTGGAACACTTCACAAGGTAGCCTTTCAAATCTCCAAATGGTTTTTTAAGTGTGCTGTTGCACTGCCCCCTGTGGTGTCTGGGCTGGTTGGGTCTCCTCTGGAGAGAAAGGAAGAAAACAAAGGAAAGGGCAGGAAAACTAAATAAACAAATTTTTTTTTGGGGGGGGGGGGGGGGCGGGGGGGCAGCGGGTCTGGGAGCAGGTTTAGCTGATGGTGATCTGATTGAGCAGAGAACATTTTAATGCTCTAGGGGTACATAAAGTCAGGAAGAGCCCTTGCTGAGAGAAGAAAGGAAAAAAACTCTTTAAGAGGAAGGTCTTCTGAGAAGCAACATTATAGAACTAAAATAGAGCAACTAGAGGAAGGAAGTCCTGTCCTATATATACAGAAAGGGAGGGGGATCTTCTCCATAGTAACAAAGGGAGCAGGGGAGGAAGAAAAGGACAACACAAACTGCTAAAGATGTTTTAACAAATTGTATAGAAGAGAGAGATGTGGAGTTTGCTCTTTTTCCCTGCTTGTAGGGCCTGTGGTTTTGGTGTGATACAAAATCCCTTAAAAAAAAAAAAAGTTTGTTTAAGCTAATAAAATGAGGATTAATTATTTCTGGACAATTATAAAGCTTGTACTTTAGTATTTGTACTTTATATTCTAGCTGTCTTATTACTAGAGTTGAAGCTTGGTTGTTAAAAGAAAGTTTCAGTTCTGTGATTTACACCATCTGTACGTTACTGCTGTGTATTTGTATTACTACTATGCAGTTACAAAATGTTTTGGTGCTGGAATACAGCCAGATTTTGCAATGGTATTTAACATGCGGAAGTTAGGTGAGGTGATCTGTCTGTCTGTAACAGTCACGTCGGTGTCACAGAAGTAATGACCTGAGTAGAAATCACAGGTATCCTGAAGGTTGGACTTGTTCTGAGTTCCCTCGTGTGGTTTTGCTGATGCACTGAGAATTCATTTTTGCTCCACACACACCCCCACCCCCCCCAGTTATTTCTCTGGGTAACTCCAGCAGCAGTCTTGCAAAGCATTTGCAGGACCCGCTGTTGCACCTCTTGCCAGGCAAATCCTTATCAGTAAAGACAGCGGTCTTTAAGCCTCAGAAGTCTAGCACTGTAGTAAACCAGATCTTTCACAGTGGATGTGAAACATCCTTTCCTCCTCATGTTAGCACTTTTCCAAACTTCAGTTTGCAGTGATTACTTCTAATAAATAACTAGTAAAGCAGTAACCAATTTTTACTTCATAAGAGACTGCAGCAGTTTTTTGTAGTTTCAATTATGAATATGTTACTCAAAACATTTGCCTTTTGTATTACATGGGATGAATGATCCTTTTGTTTAAGAATATCTATAGTTCTTTTTGCAAACACTGACAGTGGTGTCTGGTTTCAGGGTGGGATGATTAACTGGAATAGACTGTTTCCTCCTTTACGTCATAGACATAATGTGAATTACCAAGATCATCACCCGTCTGAACAAGACACACCTCCACCTACCGAGGTTTCTGAAGAGCAGGTAAACATTTTTCTGTTTCAAAATGGCATTAAAAAACTGGTTAGGAATTAAGTCTACTAATTTTTTATCATCTGTTGACACAGTTTCTTAAACGTTCTCTATAGCAGCACAAATCAGAATATCAGATAACGGTCGCAATACAGAGACAGCAAATTGTCATTACCATCCAAACCAGAGTTACAGATCAACTCTGCAGTTTCTGCTTTTGTGTGTAGCTGCTTGTCTTTCGTATTTAAAAGACAGTTGAGACTGTTTGAGATGGTTTCACAAATGTTTCAGAGAAGGAAGAATGATAATTTGATTTCATTATTTGTTTCCTATTCAGTCACATATTTTTTTGGAAATGAGAGTGTTATGCCAGCTGTGGTCTAAAACTTGGATGTTTCCCTCAATAATGTGGCTGACTGATTTCACATGTTGATGCCACAGAGAAGTTTGTCTTTTCTGTCAAGTATAGATTTAGACTTACCGTAGATGTAGAGATTTAGACTTTTGTTAGCTTTATTCTGAAAAGACAGGATGATTTTCTAGGAAATGTTAAGGATTTTAAGATTAGTCCTATTTCTGTATTTAGGATTTATTGCATGCAGGGAAGTTCTCCAGGTTGTAGCCTATCTGAAGTCAGCTGCATTAGCCGTTTTATAGTCTGAGGTCTCAGCTACCCTTGAACAAGAGTAGGTTTCAAGGGTGAATCTTTCTTTTCCTTTTTCCTGTTTTTAGGGACTTGATAGCACCATGCTGTTATTTTTAGTTAGTTTAAAATGAACTTGTTCCAAACAGAAATCTTTGCTAAGAGCTCATTTCTAGTTTTGATTCAAGGTTAGATTATGTTCACAATGTTCAAAACTTTAATTGCGCTAGTGGTTTTGTCTGCAAACCTGCTGGGCTACATCCAAAAATGGAGGGGGGAAAAAAAAGAGAAAAAAAAAAAATGAAAAAGAGAAACTCTTAAGAACCAATGAACACTTGAGACCAGAAACTTAGTTTTGGTCAGCCTGGAAGCCTACTTGGTGCCAAGTATGGAGTGGACCAAAAGGTTTCCCTGCTGCGTAGGTTTGTTTACTTGTTTTATTGAAAAAATACTGCTTATGCGAACTTTTATTGTTGGGCTGGAGCTAATGGAATAGTTACTAGTCTGACTTATGCTGGATTCTTACCCAAAGCCTTTAGGCCAAGATTTAGGAAGGCAGTATACACTTGTATTTTCTCATGCGTTGAAGTCGTAGAGCTCACCTGATTGTTGTCATTTGCAATGTTGTCTAGTTACCCTGCAAAGAAAGAAGTAATATAAGCACCTTGAATTTCCCAGAACTGTGCTAATAACTGCATGAGCAGAAATGCAAAGTTTTCCTCTGTTCTTCAGATTAAAATTTGCAAGCCTTTGCAACACTTTTGGTACAAAACTCTGCATTTCTTATGGGTTTTTTAGCACCTTAAATTACAGTTACTAGTATACTTCTCTGTTTCCTGGAGCTGGATTCGGTTCCTGTGGTTAATACATACTCAGATGAAAAGAGCTTTTCCTTGTTACAATCTATTCCTTGTGATAATCACTGGATATTTCTGTAAACGAGAAAATGAGCATTCCATCCACCGCTTCTTAAGGTTAGAATTCATGGCAACTGGAGTAAAAACCTTTCTTCTGAAACTTATTTCTGTGGTTAGCTTCTATTCCACTGCTTGCCCTTTTTCTCATAAAACCCACAATCTTAGATGAAAAATCAGAGGAAACTTTCTAAAGTTACAGGTTACGAAATACAGTTTGAAGTTACACTATTGTTGCAGAGGTGTTGAAAGTAAAAATTCGATTCTCTTTCTACAAGAAGGTGAGAAACTGACATTGGCTGGTAAGGGAGGAAAAAGGAGGAAAGGCACAAAAAACGATCAGTACTGTATTTGATATTCAGACAACCGAGGCAGCCGTTTTCAAACCTTTTGTAATGGTGTATTTAGATTAAGAAAAGGAGGACCCCCACCTCCGGGCGTACTTGGCAGCAGTGTATTTCTCAGCAAACTGCCAAAGCAGAGAAGATTAAAAATACTGAAAGTTGTGGAGGTGTCTTAGAGGAAGGGGAGGTTGCCTTAAATAGCACCTTTCTTTTAAAAGGCCTTTAAAGTACTTTCAGTGCTAATGCACATTGCTCTTGCACCCTGGGAAGATTCCTCCTGAGACGTAAACAGCCTCTGCTGCATTCCTGCTCAGCTTCGTTCTGCTGCTGCAGGCTCCATACATGCAGACAGCTCCTGTAGCCCCGGCCTTCCAGGTTCAGGAGCTGTGGTGTCTGGTCACAGGGCCCTTTGGAACAGCGTGGGGAATGCTTTATGCTGTCAGCAGCCACAGTTAATTTTACACACTGCTCCCCCCACCCCCACCCCGTTTTGCCCCTCTCTGGAAGATTAACTATAAAAGCGAATGAGTTATATTGTGACTTTCAGTCATACCTGATTGAGAATTGTAGATTGGAATTTAACCATAAATTAGATTTGAGTATACATACATTGCTTTTTACATGTGGTAGTTTGGATACCTGTTAGCACAGAGCAAAAAGGTTAGGTGCCAAGTACATGATATTATAGAGAGGGATGGCCAAGTAGCTATTGATTACCAAAATCACTTTCTTAATGTGCCCTTTTCCAGGTAATTCCTCCATCAAATTTCATTGACTTACGCCGTTTTGAGATTAGGTAGAATCCTTCCAAAATTTTTACTTTAAGTGTATTGTACTGCCACTGTTTTAGAGCTAACTTTCAGGTTTATTTTAAAAACCACCTAGTATGAATAGTTTTGAGTGTTTTCATGCCCTCTGGAGAAATAGGTCTGTTCAAGGAAAGCTAGGATGTCTAGAACAGGTTTTCGCATCTGCTGTAAAATTCTGTATTTTGGTCAGCGTTGGGTTCTTGAGGTCCTGTTCCTGTCAAGAGCACCAAGCCCCAGGGTCAGATTGTAGTTGTCACATGTGTAGCCATACTTTCTATTTTACTGTTCTTTCGAAACTGGACTGGCTAGGAAAACGCAGGTGTGGCATTTTCAGCAAATGGTTGATTTTGAATAAAGTATTAGAAAGCAGTCATTTCTGTGGCAGTGTTTTCAAGCATGCTGTCCCAGGTACATCTTTGTGGTGGTGCTCAGCCATGCTTGCTTATGCTCTGGAAAGGTACGCTTTTGAACAGTGTGATCCGGGGAAAAGTGATGTCTGGTACTGCTAACATGACTAATGCGTACACAGTGTGAATAAAACGCTGGTTATAAAATGGTGTTATATTATTTCTTTTCCAGGTTGCACGACTTATGGAAATGGGCTTTTCCAGGGGCGATGCTCTAGAAGCTCTGAGGGCTTCAAATAATGACTTAAATGTAGCCACTAATTTTCTACTGCAGCACTGATGGTTTTCTGTGTGAAGGAACTCGCTCAATGGGTTGTACACATGTGAAAGAGGATCAAAGCCACCTGCTGGACAGACTCACAAAGGTCGTCCCTGCAAGAGCATCAGAAAAGAGAAACTGGCTCCGTGTGACTGGTGATTCAAAGCGATGTTAACGAATGATGAATGACGTGAACTCTTCCCCAGCCTTCAGATCACTTGGTGGTTTCTAGTCTGGTTATCCTTTTCAAAGTAACTTTAGTTTCTACTTATTACTGGATATCACCTATATTTGTTTTTAAAATAAAGTAGGTGGTTTTTTCTTGTAAGTCCTTGTTAGACATGTTATCATACTTAATGACTAGGAAAATAAGCTACAACAACGACAACTTGATTTACCTATCAAGAAAAATTATATTTTCTTCGTTTACCAGTCTAATTTCTCTAGCTTACATGTTATTTTACAGTACTTGATTTTTGGTTACAGTAATACGAGGTTTAAAGATCGCTTTGTTTTCAACTCAGTAGAGGGTTGTGGGACTATTATGTCATTCTTGGAAAGTTTTATTAATGCCTGTAATATTTTATTTCTTTAATTCCTTTTTAAAATAAAAGTTGTCTTTCAGCACATAATGCACAGATAGGGTGAGAGAAAATTCATGTGCATATTGCAAGCTATGGTAAGTGACCGCTGTACATTTAAATTTTTACAAACTGAGTGAATTGCTATTCAGATACAGGTCATGAAGATACTCACTGGAAGCAATAAGGATGGATCAAATGATACAGTAAGGTCAGAACTGAAATGATTGGAAGGGACTTCCACGTCTAATTCAGACACTTCTGTAACAAGGGATATATGCTCAGTGTCCTATGTGCTGGTTTCTTTTTTTGAGCTGGCTACATACTGTCTTAAAAGAAAATGATAAAAAGCTAACTTTTATATATAATAGTTCTAGTTTTCTACTGTCAAAGATGTGGATGACCCTGCATTTTCTGAATCCTCACTGTCTGAAGCAACTTATTGGTGATCACAGGCTGGAATAATTGACCTTAAGGGCAGTTCAGGTTTAACACAGGAGTTAACAGGACGGTAATGTCAAGGTCGTACAGTATTGGTTTTGAAGTTTAGATTGCTAAGTAAGTTTGCTCAGCTTGACTCTCAGAAGCCTTTAGTATTAGCACCTTCAGAGTTTCAGATGGTAGGGTGGAGAGAGGTGAACATCTCTATAAAACCGAGCTGAAGTAATACAAGTTTCCAAACTGCGACTCCGTGAAAACAATCTGCACATGTATCTCAAAGCATTTAATGTATGTTTCTGTATGTACTTGTGTTTGTATATTGTGTGTATATGTGTCTATTTATATACACACAGGCATATTTAATACATACATACATTTAGAGTAAGATATAGGTCATTGGAAGCATAACAAAGGCACTAGCAAGCGCAGAGGGGAGGAGATGAAAGAATACAGGGGAGAGGAGGATCTTTAGGAAATCCAAATGAACATGTGTGTTCCAAAGTACAGATCTGCGCAGTCTCACTCAGCCTGGAAAATATGCCAGGCAATTATAGGACAGATCTAGGGAGAGAGGGAGATAAGTTTTATTTTTTAATTGACTGAAAACTGAAAAAAGTCCTTCAGGCATACAGGTCCTTATCCAGAAGTAACAGCAGATTTGTGCAGCTTTTGGCACGTGACGTAATTTTTAATAAAGTCAATGTCTGGATGGGGTTTTTTTTAGTATTTTCCAGTGGGTGAAATAAGGAATTTTTTGAATGACTGGGTGTTTTTCCTGGGCTTTGGTCAGCCTCCTTCAGGGTTTGGCTTGCTGCTATGATCACAGTATTTAAGCAGGGTCTGCTTTTTAATTGAAAGGTTTTGTTTGTGTGAAGCTGAGCGGCTCTCTGTGTGTGTACACTGGGGACATTTCTGTACCCAGAGAACTCTGGAAACCTGCTGTCTTACAAAGCAAAGGGCAAATGTAAGGGGAAAAGCACTACAATAATTTGTATATGCAAACTAGTTAAATATTTTGAAACATACACAGGTTTTAATTTTGAAATGTACAGATTCTTCCTTCACAAATATTTTATCAAAAGTAACAATAAAGACGAGTGAATTACTTCAGAAGTCAAATTCTGTCTGTAGGTAATAAAGGTCCACCTAGCCCAGGGTAAATTAAACATGCCCTGTTCTAGGGACAAGCACAAAGAGCTTTTATTCCTTGGAATTTTAAGTGGCATCTGGAACATATAAGTGGATATTCTCCACGTCTGAATCCTTTCTTACTATTATCTGTACAAGGGGTATCCAAATGTCACAGTTGTGTGGAAAACCCCATTTAGCTGGGCATTTCACAAAACATGGTCAGTCGTAAGGGGTAAAATTCAGGTCTTGGTGACGTCAGTTGAAAACTCCCCTTGATATCTGTGAGAATAGTTTCCAGGGTTGTGATTTCCAATTAAAAAAAATGAAGTGGTAAAGGGAAGGGTCTCAGATGCCGTTGAGTGCAGTTCCTGTTTCATGCAAGAAGTACAGAAGAAAAATTCACACACTAGAGCTGGAAAACAACTCTGTTTCCACTTGATGGTAAAACTTTCACGGACCATTTCTGGGAATGTGAGGAACGTGTTCTTCACAGCCTACGCAATGTTTGTCCAATACGGTTTTGAGTATCTCATCACACAGTTGCTATTTCGTGTGTGACACAATGAGATATTTTTTTTTTAGGCAACAAGAGAATGCAGAATACTTTTCTATGGAGAAGATTTAAGTCCCTGGGAAATTCACATTGGTTTTAGTAAAGCCGAGATTTGGTCTTTTGAAAGAAAAGTAGCTAACATTTCTCTACTAAACTGGGAATGTTGTCTTTTGAGACAACATCGGAGTAATTTATTGGGGACTTTCCTAGATGGTTATGTGGTACTTTGAAATACACGCACAGTGAGGTTTGTATTTGTGGAAATCTGCCTGATAAGGCACCAGGTTCTCAAGCCTTAACTTTTTGCTAAGATGCAGGAGAATTGGGCTCCGTACCTACCAAAACTATTCTCCTCTCTCAAAACAAGCGCTGGCAGTTGCCCGCTACTTAGTGAGCACATAGACTGTCGCAGCTGGTTCATGTACCAACCTGTGCTGTCCAGCGCTTGTTGGTGCCTTTGTGAACATGTGATGGAGAAAAGGGTTCGTTATTTTTGTCTGAAACAGAAGAACAAGCAAGCAAAATGTAATCACAAGGTACTAGGGAAAGGGCAACATTTGTGGCTTTCCTGTTTGTGTGTGTGTATGTATATATATGCATCTATGTGCCTGTATGCATATGTATATATACAGAGAAAGAATGAGAATATTTATGTATCGGTTTGATGAATTTAACTGGAGCTAAGAGTTTGTTGAAGAAAATTAAAAGTCTGTATTCAAAGTCTCCCATCTCTCAAACACGTGTGTATCTGGAGTATCTATGCAGTTGCCAAGGCACCCGAATTTGAAAACACTCAGAATGACAACTTTCATGTTGTAGGGGAACTGCATCTGAGGATAAAGAAGTGCACAGTATTCATCTGAACTATTCGAGGTTTTTGATAAGTGCAATTAATCTCCTGCATGTGTTTTTCCACAAGAAGAACCTAAATGAGATTAGCCTTCTTTAACTGGGTAGCCATAGTAATAAGTATTTTATATAAATGAGTATAAATGCTATTTTATTAGCAGTCACATGAACACACAAGCACTATATGTGTTTATATATATGCATGTGTGTGTGTATCTATATGTATATGCTTACTTAAAATATACTGGGCTTGGCTTAATTTTTAGTAAGATTGCATTCCTCCTGTTTCCATATATAAAGGGATGCTTTGACCATAGGAAGTCCACTCATCATTGAAATTCAGAGAGGGTATGTGCCACCGATAGTTTTTGGTCCACATAGAAGAAAAGAAACGAATGATGGGAGCAGAGGAACAGTATGACCTGATGAATGGGTGTGGCTGTTGAGAATCTCAACAAATCGATAGTTCAGCTGGTGGCATTTGATTTTTTTGAAAGGAGAGTTCTAAGAGGAAACAAAAAGTTAGCTGGGCTTACACATGTTTGTAGGGGATTTTTTTTCTAAACCTGAATGGTAGCATGGGAGAAAGCAGGAATATACAGACTTTAAAAAATGGGTGGAAGAATTCCAGGACCGTGGCCTTTTGACCAAAGGTAAGTAGGGATCATAAATGTCCTTTAAGATTAGCAAAGGAGAGGGTTTGAGGGAAATGAGGGAGGTGGAACTGAGCAAAACCAGAGAGTTTGGAGAAAAGGAACAAAGTAGAAGATAGGCTGCAGAGGACAAAAAAAAAAGGCCTGCTGAGAGAAGGGGGGTGGGATGTCACATTGTGCTTAGTTCAATTTTGAAAGGATTGACAGAAGTTCAGTGTGGAAAATGCAGGTACACAATATTGTAGTTATTCTTGTACTGAAAATCTGTTGTTTTCAGTGGTGTCCAGCAGGGGAATCCTTCCATTTTATTTGGTCGATTTTGCATGAGATGATGCGTGTAGCAAGGGAGAAAGCAGTGTCATCCCAGCAGCTCTGCACTGAAGCAAACCCTGGTCAGCCACAGCATGTGAGAAAGCAGGCGTGTTTCTGGTTTTCAGCGCCCAGTTGGTCCTGTCAACCTGACTCTTCTCCTTGCACCCCATCCCAGCTGCAGAGAGACCTGCTCCAGAAGGGGCACAGCTCCTCACAGATCCCTCTGCTCTTCCCACCAAAGGTTATTTATAAATTGCTGTGCCTTGAGAACACACCAATTTCCAGGGGAAACAAAGGGGTCCTGTATAAACGAGGTGGACGGAGGACTTGTGCTTGTCCCTTGCCACTTCTGAACGTTAGCTTTGCTTGCAGGAGGGAGAGGCACGCATCCACCTCTGAGAAGAAAACTGTTCCCCACATCAGGTAGCCCAAACAATCACACCAGGGCTTGTTACTCAGCCATGAGAAGCTTTTATTTTGAGTAGGTAAGTGCATTTTTACATGACAGTATTTTACTGACTTACAAAGATGGATGTCACGACATGCGATAGCTTCAATTCAGGACAACTTAAAGCACAGGCTGAAGAGATGTGTTGTACGGCACAGGGACTTTACCAACAGGCAATGTGTAACTGCAACCAGGAGCTGTTGTCCCCTGGTGCTCTCCTGGAAATTTATGCTTTTAGCTGAAAGCATAAAGTTGGGAACCGCTGCGAAGCGAGACAACAGTGCTGTTTGAGCTCCGTGTGCTTCTTTGCCATCAAGATAACAGCTCGACAGGCAGGCAGGTTGTCTGCAGAGATCCTGTCAACTGTCTGTACTCCATTCGGTTGCGTGAGATTGTCACCCTTTTGCAGAAGTTAGGAGAAACCTGAAATGCACCATGTTAGGGGCGTCTGGCTCACAAGGGGCTTCGAGCCACAAGGGTCACGGCATGAGCTGGCTATGAGAATCTGAGTTTGTGTCGTGTGCGTATATAATCTGTAGGACTGCATGCAGGTGCGGTAGTGTGCGGCCACAAAAAGTGTACTCACCACCCGTAGGTAAAAATGCAGTTTTCGTAGAATCATTTAGGTTGAAAAAGACCCTTAAGATCATAGAGTCCAACCGTTGAGGACTGCCACGTGCGATGCTAAGCGATGTTCCTGAAGTGCCACATCTGTGCGTTTTTCAAACACCCCCAGGGATGGTGGTTGCACCAACCTCCCTGGGCAGCCTTTCCCGATGCCTGACCACCCTTGCTGTGAAGACATTTTACCTCACACCTAACCTAAACCTCCCCTGGTGCAACCTGAAGCCGTTCCCTCTCATCCTGTCACTTGTTACTTGGGAGAAGAGACCGACCCCCACCTGCCTACAGCCCCTGTCAGGCAGCTGCAGAGAGCGATAAGGTCCCCTCAGCCTCCTTTTCTCCAGGCTAACCAACCCCAGTTCCCTCAGCCGCTCCTCACAGGACTTGTGCCCCAGACCCTTCACCGGGTTCCAAGGAGACGGCATGGCGGCAGGCTGCCGGCCGGGGCGAGGGCAGGGCAGGGCTCTGCAGGGCGAGGCACCGGGCTCCCGGCGCCGGCGGCCGCCTCTGTGACTGTTCTGTCCGGTTTGGATTCGCGGGTGCATCTCGAACCCCGACCAAGGGCGGCTGCACCTGCCCGCTCCGGCGGGCACCGCCGCCGCCCCTCCCCGCGGCGCGGCCCGTTCCCGCTGCGCCGGCGCGGCCGCAGGGTAGCGGTAGCGCGGCGGGCGCTGGGTGCCGCCCCGGGCGTCCCCTCCGCCTCAGCCCCCGGCCAAGGCGGCAGCCCCGGGGCCTCAGAGGCGTTTCGCTCGGCGGCGGGGCCCGGAGCGGAGCGGGAGCGGCGGCGCGGGGCCGTAGGGGAGCGGGGCTATGGCGGTGGGCGGGCTGGGCCCGGGGCTGGCTGCCCGGCGTGCCGGCCGGGTAGAGGAGGCGGCGTGCCGGGAGCGGGTGGGTGAGGCGCAGGGTGTTACTGCGCCGCTGGAGGCCCCGCTCCGTGCGCCTTCTTTTCCATCTTGGGGTAAAGGCGCCGTTGTCGGGCGGCCAGGGAACACCCGCAGGCGGGCAGGCGGGCCGGGGCGCTGCGGGGCTCCTCAGGCAGTTCTGCTTGGGCCGGGCCCGTCTGCTCCCTCTGCCCCAGTGCCGTCCCTCCCCGTCCCCTGGGTGTCCCCTCCGCCCCAGCTGCCCGCCGCTGTCCCCGGGTGGGTACCGCCGAAGGCCAAGGCCCCCCGAGGAGGGAAGCCGGGGCCCGCTCTTCGCCCGCCGCCTTCCGCAAGGCTCCTGGTGGCGCCAGGAGGGGAGGTGGGGGACACCTTGTGAATAAAGTACTTCGGGGAAAGCCAGAGCCCAGTAAGGAGAAAACAAGGCTATGTTTATACTGCGCTTTTTCCTGAGAAGGCTTCGTCAGGGACTTGCCTTTGCCTCAGCCATAGGCTCCAGCCTGGCCAAACATCTCCACACCTTGGTCTCAAGGAGGGTTGGTCACTGCTGCAGACCTTGCTCCAGCGTTCACGTGGAGGCTCGCTGGGACCAACAGCTGCGTACCGCTGGTCTCCTGGCAGCCCCGCCACAGTCATGTGGGAATTTAAGTTACAGAGGTGACAGAGCCAACTCTTCTCAGCATGAGTAGGTGATGTTAGGGGTGACCGCCACCAGCTGTGAATGGGGAGGTTCAGACTAGACAGTGGGGAAAATGTTTCCATCTGAAGGGCGATGCAGCACAGGAGCCCTCACCTTGGTGCAGGGAGTCTCCTTGCCTGGAGTTTCCAAGCCTTGGCTAGATGAAGCCATGGCCAGCCTGACATGCCAGCCACAGTCCTGCTTAAAGTAGGCTGTTGGATGAGGCGATGCAGAGAGGTCCCTTCCAGCCAACACTTCTTTTCACAAGTTGGTCACATAACTGTACAGCAACTACCAGCCCAGCCAGGCTCCTTTAGGGTGTTCAGACCACTGATATCCTTGCATTACTGTATACCAGCTCTTCCTTGTCCATTGTAACATGCTTTTTAGAACACAGGCTCTCTGCAGGCCAGCACTGAGGTTAGACCTGTTTGAGGAGGGCTCAGCCTCCTGAAAGGACCTACTGGAGTCTCTTCCCCACCTGAATTATTTTAAGCATCCCTTTTCATCGGCTTCCGGTATGCCACAGTTACCCACACTGTAAGGAAAACCATCATCATCCAAGAGCTCATTCATGTGCATTTAGAACAATAAAGGGCTGCATGTGACTGTTACTAACTTTCTAGACATAAAAAAGGTTATTACCTTAAATAATGATTTGCATTAATCAAAAGTGTGCATTCATGAAACTGCTTCAGGTTTACTTTTCAGCAAAATAAAGCTGCTTTTTTTCCTCTTCATGTCGCTGTCCCTTCCAGCCTCAAAGAGAATACCAGCCACCCCAAGAACTGTGGAATCCTACATGTTTGGGTTTTTTCTATCGTAGTCCGGTAATTTCACAAAAGAGCCAAGGAGGTCCTTGCTCCTGCAGACTTTGTCCTCATCACACAGTCTCAAACACTGACAGGAACCTGATGTCTCGGGGCTCCTCTTGCTCTGGCGTAGTCACATGTAACCTGCCCTTATCAAGGCTCTTGGACTTGTCAGGGTGCTGGGTTCAAGCAAAGATCAGTCAAGGTCACGTAAGGCCACCCTCAGTCCTCGTCCCCTTTCCTCCACTCCAGTCAAGTTAAAGGGGGGTGGGAAGGTTTCAAGCCAGGCCAGCCCCGGCATCCCTTTCCTGGCTGTGGGTCCCAGGGCAACCACAGTGCTGTCAGGTGCAAGGAAGGACACCCTGGGGAAGGAGCAGCCGCCTGAGCAGCAGACACAGGCAGCAGCACTCGCTGAAGCTCTGCAAATTTGCAGTCTTGCCTTGCTCCCTTGAGGAAGGGCTTTTCTGGCAGCTCCCACACACCCTGCACTGACTGCTCATCCTGTGCAGCGCCCGGGTGCAAGAGCAAAATGGTAGGCAGGGGGAGGGTGGAGCTGCTGTTTGTCAGCGTAGGGAAGGAGCTGTAGGTGACTTTCTGCACAGAAGTAACATCCCAGCCTTTTCCTGAAATGCCCTGAGTCTGTGTGCTCCATGCCGGCTGCCCCCAGGCCTGCGAGGATGCCGCCCCAACACTCCAGGACAGCACAGGGGAAGGGGGCAGAGGCAGGGACAGCCATGGTGGTTACCAGCAGCCACTGGCCCCTCAGGAAATGCAGGACAGGCATGGAAGGGTGGCATGGTGCAGTGCTGGAAACGCCCAGCTGTGTTTGTCAGCCGGAGTGGTTGCACGAGCTGCCTCCTCTGGGGCTGGGATGGGAAGGAGCCTCTCTGCTCCAGGACAGCGGCTCCAGCAGTGCTGAGCACAGAGCCAGGCACGCGGAGCCAGGCAGGGCTGTGTCCTGGCCAGGCTGGCTTTGCAAGAGCCCCTGGTCCAGGCAGAGGAGTGATGAAGCTTGTCAGAGGTGCTGGTCCTGCTCCGCAGCCCAGCTCCGGCTCCTACCCTTGGGTATGGTCCGTAAGCTGCAGGCCAGAGCAAAAGGTGAGGGGGTTGTGCTGCTACACAGAGACAGAGCCAGGCAGCTGGCTGTTGCTGTTGCTTTCAGAGGGGGTCTTGGCAGTGGAGGAGGTGGCCATTGAGCCACTGTTCCTGAAGATGCGGAGCAACCTCCGCTTGTAGCCCCGGAAGGCAAAGAAGTAGATGATGGGGTCGATGCAACAGTTGAGGTTCATGAATGCCACAGTGACTTGTAGAGACATCTTGAAGGCTTGCTGCTCATGGCAGGATGGCTGGTAGAGGATCTTCCTAACCATGAACTGGACAATATTGAGGTGGTAGGGACTGAAGCAGAGCAGGACAGCCAGCAGCACCACCAGGATGACAGTGAAGGCCCGGTGATGGTGCCCGTTCTTCACTGTCAGTGGGTTCTCCTTGGCTGTCTGGCAGAGCTTGAGGTTGATCCTCACATAGCACACCAAGATGATGCCCACGGGCAGGAAGAAGCCAAGCACACAGGCCCCCAGGAGCAGGTAGGGCAGCTTGGGAATCTGCTCGAAGTTGAAGTACTCCATGCACGTCAGCTTGTCCCCCATCCTCCGTGTCATGGGCCGAAAAAGCAGCGGTGCCGTCTGCAGGAACACCAAGGACCAGATGAGGACACAGACACCCCTGGCACGGCTCATCTTCCGGATCCTGCCAGGGTGCCTGGTGCGCACCACAGCAATGTAGCGGTCCACGCTTACACAGGTCATGAAGTAGATGCCCACATAGGTGTTCATGTAGAAAATGAAGGCTGTGGCCCGGCAGAACCAGTCCCCAAAGGGCCAGTCAAACTCCAGGACGTAGTAGGCAATCCTGCCCGGCAGTGCCAGGGTGAAGAGGGCGTCAGAGAGGGCCAGGTTCACCAGGTAGAGGTCAGTGGAGTTGAGTTTCTTCTTCCTGCGCTGGAAGGTGATGCAGAGGGCCAGGATGTTCCCGCAGGCACCAAACACCAGCAGGGCAGTGTAGAAGAGGGAGAAGGTGACTTTGGCAGAGAAGTGGTGGTTGTGCACGTTGCACCCGCTCTGGTTCCCCGAGGTGAGGTTGGCGGGCGGGAACATGTCCTCTGCAACAGCCATTTTCCGTGGTGCCTCACGAGCTCTTGCCCTCTCCCTTGGAATAAGAACAGACATTAAATTTGCAGTTTATCAAGCTTGACACCCCCTGTAGGGCCAGCCCTCCTCACAAAGCGAAAGGCCTGTCCCCTGCTCCCTGCCACCCCCCTGGCAGCACACAGATCGAGTCATTTGGAAAAACGCATCTCTTGTGATTTCGGTGCGAGCGTCTCACCAAAGGCTGTGACTCATTGTCGTCTCTTGTCACCAGCTCCTCTTTTTTTTTTTTTTTTTTTTTTTTTTTAAGTCCAATCAATTCCAGAAAGGAGGGGGGGGGGGGGGGGGGGGGGGGGGGCTGGCAGGGGAAAAACAAGGTTCCAAACCCATCTGGTGGCAGCAATGTCATTTATTCATCACTGCGGGGGGAATGGGCAGCTTCATTGAGAAAATGCCCCGAAAGCTGGGGGGGAGTCCGGCAGGACCAGCGGGCAGGGGGAGCAAGGAGCATCTTTGCAACCCTCGGGCTGCGACCAGAGCGGCAACAAAACTGAAGAAATTCCAAGCGAGAAGTCCCAGCCTCGCCCAGAAACCCCGCTCCCTGTGCCCGCCGCAAGCGGGGAGCGGGGAACACGCCGGCACCAAGCCCCGCGTCCCGCACGCCCTCCTGCCGCTCGCCCCGCGTTGGGCCCGCGCCGGCCCGGGACAGCGGGGCCCGGCCGCCCCGGGGCTGCAGCAGCTCCCGCACCGCCGCCCCGTCCCGTCCTCCCCGTCCCGCCCGCCCCGTCCCGTTCCGCCGCTCACCGCACGCTGCCGCCCTCGGGGCCGCTCCCGCCGCCGGGCTCCGCTCCGCGGGCGCGCTGCAGCCGCGGGACGGGGCGGGACGGGGCGTCCCGGGCACCGCGCTGCCTCCCGCCCCGACGGCGGGGACCCCCGAGGGGCTGGGATGCTCGGGCGCGCACTAACGCGCACAGGCACGAAAGAGGAATCGCGGGCTCCTACCTGGGAGCGGCGTTGCCGTCTCGCCGCCTCCTCCTCCTCCTCCTCCTCCTCCTCCTCCTCCTCCTCCCCCCGCCCGATGCTGGCGGGGCGGTGGGCGCGGAGCCTCCTTGCCCGCACCCGGCTCTGGGGCTCCCTGGCCGTGTGAGCGCCTCTCGGGATTCGCTCACATTATAAAAGCACCGTGAGGTCTGGGGGGGGGTGTTCTTTTTCTTCTTTTTTTTTTCTCTTGAGTTTAGTAAAAGTGTGGGTTCTTTCTGGGTGTTTTGTGTTGGGTTTTTTGGTTTTTTTTTCGGTGTGTGAGAGGCATTTTGCTGCAGCGGGGGTTACTCTCAGTAGTGGCTGTGCTGGAGAAGATAAATGACTGTACCTGTGCAGCAATCGCTCCTGACATCTGAGCCAGCTTTGGGTTTTACTCTGAAAATTTCTACAAGGATGCAAAATGCAACTGAACAATGAAAACAGCCTCAGCTCTGGTTCACGTGTGGTCCAAAGAGTTCACCCCTGGGCGCATACACCTTCCCGTATGGCCACACCATGACACCTTCTCCAATAGTCGGGACGAATTTACCATGGAGCTGATTGCACCGGTGGCCAGCACAAGCCACACCATGCATGGGTCCCCAGGCTGTGGCGAAGCCCACGTTCGCCTTTTGTACACACACAGAGGCCACCAGGCAGGGCTCCTTCAGGCAGAGGCTAACCTGAGTGGAACAAGACAATTTGCCCTTGGTGGAAAAATATTTTCATTATTAGGATGATACATTGTGTGGTGAATGTAGGGCAAAGCCCCTTGTCCCAGCAGGAGCTCTCGGGACAGGCTTTGTTCCTGCAGGGTGCCAGGCAGTGGACGGCTCTGATTTACCCTGTGGCCCCATGTGGGGTGGCCGGCAGGGCTGTGGCATGGCTGGGGAGCCACCAAGAGCATGGCAGCCCTGACCATGGCACAGTGCTGCTGGAGATGGGGCGAGGGCTGTGGGCAACCACTGCATCTTGCAGCACGGCGAGAGTACTTTCCTCTCCAGCGCTTCCCAAAATGTTTGCAGAAGCACAGCCTGCCCGGTGGCTGGCAAGATGGCCTTCCCCATGGCAGCTGTTTACTGGAGACCAAGAGGATTTTATGCTCTTTTTAGTGGGTTTAGGGTTTTTTTTTTTTGTGGTCAGTGGTGATAGTTTGGCTTGTTTTCTTTTTTTTTTTTTTTCCCTCCCAAAAATTCCTGATAAACTAGGAAATTCCCATCATGGGACATTTCAGGGTGCTACTGAAAAATACTGAGCCCAAGAAATGTCAAGGTTAAGATTAACAGTTAAGCTAAACTTAAATCTCCCTCTGAGCCAGTAAAGCTCAACAATTCTTCAATTGCATAATATTTATAATGTTTTATAACATAGTGGCATTAAACTCAGTATACTAATCTGTGTACCCACGTATGGTGAGTCATTTTATAGAAATTACACAGTAAATGATATTGCCATGAATTACTACAAGTTGAAGGTACCTAGCAAGACTAATAGTGAAAATTTGCTAACAACCATCTGTTAATGGAGATACTTCTGTTGCTCGGGGGTTTATATCGCACGAAGGGAAAGGTCTGCTAATGAGAGAATAACTGCTCAGTAAATTATTAAAAATATTCCTTAGTAAGATGGGGATTTTCTATGTGCACATCTTTCAAGAGTTAAGCTAATCAAACTTGTGTGGGGCTCAAATGTTCTTCAGCTGTTTCACCATGATGATGAAATACCTGATGGATATAACATTAGAGAAGTGTTATCCCTACACAAATCCTGAGCCCACGCCGATGAGCAGATCCAGGACTCTCCTTTCGCCTACCTAATGCATTGCACAAAATACAGCTGCAGCTGACATAAATACTGGTCACCCTGAAGTCAGGGGTCTCCATGGCACTGACAGCAGAAGAGCCGATGCTTTGCCCACTAAAGGCTTCTGTCTGCCCTCACTGCACTTTCTCATATGAGAGTTTTATTTCCACAGATTAACACCATCAAGGAAATAAATCTGTGATGAAGCTGGGCAAAATGCCGTCACCTTCCAGCTGGGTGCCCGCAACAGTGATGATGGACTGGGCATTTTGCAATGCAAATTTGCAACTGGGACTTTCTCCATGCAGTCAAATACCACCCATACAATCCCTCCCGTCCCTTGGGCTCTGTGCTTACACAGGCACCAAAAATGGAGCTGCAGATCCCAGCGGGGAATTACGTGCGGATAATCCAGCAGCAGCAGCCCCACCGCTAACACAAACCCCGAGGACAGGGGGCTTCTCATGGGAGTGGGAAGGCATCACTATGCCAAAGGGGGGCCTGGATAATGGGGCATCTGCGGGGGGCTCAGCCCCTGAGCAGTAGGTGAGGTCCTTGCCGGGGGGCAGGTGCAGAGCAGATCCCGGGGAGCTGGAGCAGGGAGATGCCCCAAGAGTCATCATCAGCCTCAAAAGCAGGTAGAGCCCAAAGGTCCCGGTGACAGCTGCATCCAGGGACTTGGGAATGAGGAGGAGGGAAAACAATGCTCTCCGCCTAATTTTATTTTTCGTTTTGCAATGCAGAAGAAAGGAAGTGGGTTCTTCTTTTGTGCAAAACATGCTCCTGCCCTGCGTGCAGCAGGTGCAGCAAGACAGGAGCGCAACCCAGCTCCACCCGTTTGCACAGCCCCAGCAGCCCCACCAAGCTCAGCACCGCACCACAGGCAACAGCCCCTTTCGGGTGGGGGCACAGCACTGGGGGGACCCCCCTTCCCAGCCAGTGGGACCCTGCTCCCTGACTCCGCAATGCTGGGTTAGCTGAAAAGGGCCCCCCACACACACCCTGCCCCCAGCAGTGTAGAGAAGCCCTGTCTGCCCCAGTTTGCAGCCATCTCAGTTAAGAGATACTGCCCTTCACTGAACCCAGCAGCTGGATGAAGCATGGTGTGGGATCTGGGGTGTGAGGTTCAGCTTCAAAGCTGGGTCCAGGTTTTCTTCTTCTGTGTCTGTGCTTGTACAAAGCCACTTTTCCTTGGGCCTGGCAGGGGGCAAGCAAAAGGTCCCGCAGCCTGGGTACCTGTCCCAGGGCATGTGGGAGCTGCTGTTCCGGGGTGTGCCTGCTGCCAGGGACCTGGCCAGGGCATGAAGGACACCTTCTGGAGGGGTCCTTTGCAAACACTCAGCATGGAGGGTCTCTTTCCTGACACATGCGTCACGGCCATTAACCACGACACAACCCCAGACAGGTCCCTGCCAGGCAGTCGTCACGTGCTGCTTGCCTGGGAGTCAGTGCCCCCCTCCCCAGAGCCAGCTGTTGGGTATTTTGGGGTGGACATGCACCTCCAAGCCACTACCGCTCTCTCTCATGTCATCATCATAGAGGACATCGCTCTCGGCCATCCCCTGAAGGCTCCCTGCAGCCCTTTCTCCCTCCTGGAAGCCTTTGCATGGACATTTTGTCCCCACCCAGCAGAAAAGCCAGCTCGCAGCTCCTCTGGGGTCAGGTCCTTCAGGCCACCAGCCTGGCTGTGGTGGTGGGAGTGACTGGTGAGGAAAGCTTGCAAACAGCCACCAGAACCGCACCAGGCAGGCATTTGCCCTCCCATGCTGGGAGAGCTGGCACCAGGCTTGCTCCAGAGCTTCGTCTTTGGGTACAAAGGCACAGTCGGAGGTGCTGAGGCTGTTGTTTACACCTGGTGGGGTTTCCCAGAGTTGAGAGATGATTTGGAGCTGGACTTTCTGAAGGCAAGGCAGCATAACAAACGTAATGGCCCCTTCGTGGAGAGACGGCAGGAAGTTTGTGCCTCCTCTTTCCATTGTATCATTGCCTCTCCCTCTTTCCTTTCCCTGTTGACTTCGGTCAGCTTTTCTCTCTTCTAGTGCAAAACACGTTCAGGAAGCTTTGGGTTTAGACACACAAAAAATTAAATCCAAGTGCTTTCAGTTTCGAAGCAAGAGGCAGGGATTTTCCACAGCTCAGCCCCTGGCTCTCAGGCCACCACTAGTCCTCTGGTGGCAGAGCAGAAACTAGCAGAAATTCTGATTTTAACATCCACCTCTCCATGCAGTAACAGCAGCTATGTGGGGAGGACAACATTTGAGAAGCTTTAACTCAAGATGATGGGAATTGTAGAGAAAGCAAAATCTGAGATTCCTACCAATTTATGACAAAAATCTAAAGAAAATAATGACTGGTGTTTTGGTACTCTTGAAACCTAATCTGGCCCTCAATCTAAAGTGGGAAACACTGAATAATGAAGCAGTTGAAATCTGTTTCTGCATGACATGACCTGATTTATTCTGCATGTGCAGTACCAGCTCTGGAAATGATGTTGCAGCACCAAGTCGCAAAGCAGTCAGAGGAGCAGCACAGCTCATTCCAGCGTCCTGAGCAGTGGAACACAATGTGGCCACTCTGGGAGCTGCTTCCTTCCACATCCCCTTGCCTTCGGTCCCAAAATGTGGGCACGAAGACTCGCGTGTGGGCCACAGAACCGCCACGGTTTCCATGGGCCTATGGTTTCACTGTCCCTGGCTGCAGAGAGGGGCCAGGTATGCCAACAGGGGCAGCTCTTAGTCATGTAGGTCTGGGCACCCTGGTAGAAGAAATACCAATGAAATTCACTTTATGAAATAACTTCCTCCAGTGAACGTGAAAGGCGTTTGTTCCCACGCGGTGCTGTGACTTAGAAGCTCCATTTTGATTTTGCAGGAATAAGATGAAAGTTTTCTTGGTATCTGATTTCTGTGGTTAAAAACAATGTTTAAACGGTTGTTAAAAAAACACAATCATAAGGCAAGCTTGGAGAACTGAGCTCCTATTTTTATCTGTTTTTTTCTTATGCCAGGGCCACATATGCTCTACACGTGCACACACATTTGTAATGTGCAGCTACAACGTGAAAAAACCCAACCCATGTAGATGATGATCACCAAACACAGAAATGAATGTTTGTGATAGAGAAAGTGCCAAAAATGCACCTTAATTCAGCCTGGATCTCCACGATCCTATACAACGGTTCCTTTTGGCAGGACACCTGCTTATTTTGTGACTTGTTAGTCTTTTTTTTCTTAATTATTCTTTGCATTCAGTGTTTAGGCCATGTTATGTCAATATAAACACTTTGCCCATGTTTAACACATACCAGGTAAATCCTAGGACGAGTGGAAAAATTAGCATCCTCATGAGCATTTCTGTGGGGCACTCAGCACAGTGCATTGATGCCTCACAGATACACAGGATGGTTGAGGCTGGAAGGGACCTCTGGAGGTCATCTGATCCAACCCTCCTGCTCAAGCAGGGCCACCTACAGCTGGTTGCCCGGAACCATGTCCAGATGGCTTGTGAAGATCTCCAAGGATGGAGATTCTACCACCTCCCTGGTCAACCTGTGCCAGTGCTCTGTCACCCTCACAGTGACAGAGTGTTTCCTGATTTCAGAGGGAACCTCCCATGTTTCAGCTTGTGCTCACTGCCACTGGTCCTGTCACTGGGCACCACTGAGCAGAGCCTGGCTCTGTCCTCTTTGCACCCTCCCTGCAGGTATTTATGTACATTGATGAGATTCCCCTGAGCCTGCTTTTCTCCAGGCTGAACAGTCTCAGCATTTTCAGCCTTTCCTCATAGGAGGGATGCTACAGCCCCTTCATCATCTTTGTGTCCCTTTGCTGGACTCTCCAGTATGTCTGTGTCTTGGTTGTACTGGAGAGCCCAGAACTGGTCTCCAGGTTCAGCCTTGCCAGTGCTGAACAGGCAGTATGGATTGCCTCCCTCGACATGCTGGCAACACTCGTTCTATTGCAGCCCAGGATACCATTAGTCCTCTTTCCTGCAGGGACACATTGCTGGCTGACATTCAACTTGGTGTCCACCAGGACCCTCAGGTGCTTTTCCACCAAGCTGCTTTACAGCTGGATAGCTTCCAGCATGGGCTGTGCCTGGGGCTGTTCCTCTCCAGGTGCAGGATTTTGCGCTTCCTCCTGTTGAACTTGATGAGGTTCCTACCAGCCCATTTCTCCTGCCTGTCAAGGTCCCTCGGATGGCAGCACCACCCTCTGGCATATCAGTCACTCCTGCAGTTTGAAGTGGTGTCGTCCAGGTCGTTGATGAAGTTGAACAGGAATGGACCCAGTATTGACCCCTGGGTACACCAGTAGTTACTGGTCTCCAGCTAGGCTTTGTGTTGCTGATCACCACCCTCTGTGCCCAGCCATTCATCCAGTTTTCAACCCACCTCAACATCTCAGCATCCTCTGCTGATTTATCTACCCAGCACTTGCACGCAAGCCAGTGGGGTGCTCTCTGCTTTATTGTGGGAAAGGAAACCTCAGAGAAGTCACGGTGAACAGCGAATAGCTGGGGACCTAGGCACCTGGGGTTTTTTTCAGAGTGGTTCATTGTTGCTTGCTGAAAGCATGGCTGTAACCAGCTGTGTTGCCAGCCCCAAGCACTCAGCACCTCTTTGCATTTCCATCTCCTCGGCCCCAAATCCTGCAGAGTCCCACAGTATGGTGGGTCCAGCTCGCTACGGAGTAAAACCTTAATGAAACCTTCTTTAACAAGTACCTCCCTTACCAGCGGTGGCCAGAGTGAGCTCTCTAGCTTTTGTGGCTATCACTGCCTAGGCTTGGTGTGGGCAGAGCAAAGAGCAATCCCTTCGCACCACAGAGGTGATTCACCCCAGAGTGCTGCCCACGCGGTGCCAGGCACAGCACGGCTCCTGGGGGAAAGCAGCCAGCAGCCACCCAGCAGCAGGCACGTGGTGCCTGCGTCCACAGCACCTCGCTGACTTCAGACGGTCCTAATGCTGCCATCTCCTAATTTATAGCACTAGGAATGCAAGTGCAACGTGCCATTTTGGTATTGCTTTTGTTACTCCTTTCTTCTCTCTTTGTGCTGCCTAGGAGAGCAGGCAGGAGAGGGAAGATGTGGCACCTCAGAGCCACGATGCTCACCAGTGCCAGCCACTGGCATGGCTACGCTGCAGACCTTTGTGCCTTGCTGTGACATGTGCCATCTCTCTGGGGAGATGAGCAGCACCATGGGCTGGTTGCTTTACAGCTGCTCCCTAGACAGCAAGGGAAAGCAGAGATGTGGGTGTACATCGGCTCCTGCTGGGATACATGTTCGACCAATTGCAGGCTGCCCTCCTGGAGCTGCCAGCATCTATACTCCCTCCGCCGGTCTGGCCAGTGCCAGGGCCTCCCATGGACCCCACCAGTCCTGCTTGCAAGTTTTGTGCAGCAGCATATGGATGAGACCCTCAGAGATTTGAGAGCAAACACTAACATTTCTACTGAGCTTATATTTTGGGGGGACGTGCAGCTTGGCCAGAGGATGCCAAAAGTTTGTGCAGCAAGCAAAAAACCAATAGCCACATCCTTGTAAGCACATCCCTCTGTAATCCCTCTTTAATAGCTGGCTCCCTTGGGAGGCTAGCACCTCTCTACAAAACCACAGCATTATTTTTTCACACATGAAAGGGAATTTCTGTCTTGAATTTTATTTTCAGAAATCATTAAGCCATTTTTAGGGGGAATTTTCTGGCAGCACTCACCCCGAGGCCATCTTTCAGCAAAACCAGACCCAAACCCAAACCGAACCTGTCTGGCCAAAGCCATACAGACCCAAAAGACGTTGCTCAATAGAAACCACCGGGGATATGTAACCACAGCCAGTGCTGCCAGTCCAGCCTCCTGCACTGCTCCCACACGGCGCCTGCTCCCACCCCACAGCCAGCCCGGGATCAGCCCCTGCCTGTGGCACCCAAGGGCTTCCCCGGCGACGCAGCAGGGCATCCCATGGGATCCACGTGTATTGCAAATGTAATGGAATTTTCCAATTAAAAACAGAATTGAGAGCCCAGGACACAAATGCATGTGCATGTCTACATGCATCTACTCATACCTCCATGTACCACAGGATTTTGCCGCGAGTTGGGAAACCGGGAATAGATACCAGGCACTTCTAGGGCTGAACAGTAAGTAGGGAGCAACACCTCAGGGTGAATTGCCTTTTTTACTTTGTGGTTTCCTCATGAAGGACCATGTTCATCTGAGTAAGACCTTGTTCAAAGATGTAAGAAAAATTGGCTGTTAGATAATAACACCCTTGAAAAGGTTAGAAGTCATTGGGAGCAGGGAAGGGAGACATTCAGCCCCATGGTGCAATTCTGGTGAGGTTCTTGGTGTCCTCCCCCAACAAAATGGTACCAAACTCCCGTGCAGGTCCTGCACAGGGCCCAGCCCTGCATTCTTCCGCAGCTGCCTTCCCTGTAGAGCTTTTCCCCTGAAGTCCACTTGCGGCAGGTGATGTGCTTCACCGAACCCTCTGCAACTTCTGCTCCATCTCTCTTTGCTGTGTTGCAGCTCCGTGTGTCTACATAAGAAGATGTGCTGCTTAAACCAGATGGGTTTAAACCCCAGATGTTTAACCAGATTGAATTTTGGTGATGCTTTAAATATTTGGATTGTCTTGAAGGATTTACTTTGCAGTCACCAGCTTTTACCTTTTAGGGCTTACTTGTAAGACCACAGATGCATCTTAAACCTTACCACCTTAAATGTCCATAGTTTTCAGGATTTGTTGGCTGAATATTCTTTTAATGCATTTACTACATGCCTTTGCTTCTCCACTCTTGTCTCCTGAGTCTCAGTTGCGGTTGGTCTCTTCCCTTACTTGCCCGGGAATATAGTTACCAAATTATTTCTTCATAGAGGAAATTTTGCTTCCTGGGGTTTCACTCACTTTTAACATACTCATGGAAGACTGCAACATTTTAGCTGCTAATGCTTATTGAAAACACTTGAGTCTCTGGGCTCTAATGTAGCTACATTTGATGCCTAATGCTTTAAATGATTTGTGATCATGAAGAGTTTGGTCTGACAGCATAATTGCAAGTGGAGAGACTTCTGAGCACTCCATAAAAACTAAAAAGAAAAAAAAATAGTACAAGCTTTTGCATCTTCGGGGGAGTTTTCTATGTACATGGTAAATAGAGGAAATTGACCTCAAAATTAAGCTTTTTTTTGGAAAAAGCAGAATCAGATGTTAGTGTAAGGGGAGACCCTTCCAAGAAACAGCAAAACCCCTCCATACACACAGAAATAGAGCCTGCTTAGCTACGCGTTCAGCCACCTCAAGAAGCCATGAGCCACACCTTAACCAGGCGAGCAGATGCCCCTGCCTGACTTCAGCAGGGACAGGGGAGGAAAAATCAGCTTTTAACACCCCAAGTGAGAGCGCTGCCCATGGCTTGCTCCAAGCCCCCTTGTTCCTGGGAAGGCTTTGCGCAAGCGGGAAGTGTGAGCACTTCCAACGCAGTGAGTCGCGGAGGCAGGGATAATTCCCCTCCATCTGCTGCTGAACCTACCTACTGCTCACCACCCGAGCATCTGTGCCTCTGTGCACAGATTTTACCTCTGCAATGAGACACAGAGCAATGATTTGCATCTCACAGATAGGGATCAGAGGCAGGGAATGAGGTGGTCTAGATTACTTTCTTTACAAGTTGCAGCTGTATGGTTTAGCATCACAGAGCCAGAAGTCTTAAAGCAGGACCTTGCCTGTGAGCCGCGCTGGAAACTTTTAGAGGCTGTTAAAATCACAAATTTGTTATTCAGCAAGTATTTTGCTTGTGACAAAATACCATGCGGCTTAGCTGTTGTGGAAGTGAGTTTCTGATTTTTTTTTTTTGTTTGGCTCTTCGCCAGCATTAATTGTCTGCAGCAACCCATGCAGTTCAGAGCTGTTAAAATGTGTAATCTGGAAACGTGCAGTCAGAGAAGCGTTTTGTTCTTCACACCAAAGTCTGACCTCAAAGTTATCTAAAATCCTGATTACTGTGAAATGATTTTCAAATGCAGGAACAGGTCTCCATCCTCACACAGTTAGTACAGCATACTGCTGGTTCTTTAGTACCATCACATACAGCACACGTGGGTATCACACCATCTACCACTGATCACCCTCAAGCAAGCAGGAATTTAGCTTTCCTGCTAAATGTGTCTTTTAATCACCAGCTCCCTATAACCATCTGAATGTCCCTGCTTAGGAGGGGATGTGACCACTCTGGTTGCAAATGGTCGGTGCCAGAATGAGTCAAAGCTCAGCTGATAGAAAATGGGAATAACGAAGAATATTTCTAAAAGAACAAGAAACACAGGGTATTTTTCTTCAAGAGCTGAGGGAAATTTGAGGGAGGCCAGTGATTTCCCATCTCTCCAGCACTGCAGTAATCTGATGACTTCAGCTGGCCTTGACCACTGATTACTAAACACACAATTTCACATAAGATGACCTGTTTGCCATGGCCTGATTAGTTTTGGTTGTGGTTTTTTTAAAATGCATTCAAGTAGTCTGGGACAATAGACTCATCATCCTAATCTGATTTAAATGCCAGCCCCTAAGAAGGTTAAAATTAGTATTTACTAGAAATGAAGACAGTGTCATTTCAATAGCCAGACTTTGATACTCCCCAGAAGGTGCAGATAAGGATACACACCGTCTCCCCACCCACACTTAGTTCACAGATTAACAGCCTGGCTACAGCTGGCAGACCGAATGCCTCTCGCTGCGAAAAAGCAGTTTCTGCCTTCAGATCTTTCTCCTAACAGTCTCAGCCATGTCCACCCCGGCCATGGCTGCCAGTGGGATGCTGACAGGTGGCCGGTCCTGCCGCCCACCCAAAGGCGTCCAGGGCTCACAGCAGCAGCCCCCCCACCGCTTCCCACCACCCAGCCTCTCCACGTGTTGCTGGTCAGAGCTGTGTTTCAGTTCCAGGCTCTGTACACACAGGTGACCTGGCAAACCCTTGGCAGCCAGACCTGAAGGTGGACCCGCCAACACGGATGCGTGTTTCCCTGCTGGCTTCATGCTGCTGGGTCTGCTGGGTCAGGCTTCTGCACCTAAATCATTCTTAATTTCACTGCTTGTGTGGTTTTTATTTTGTGGGCAGTTTTTCCCGATATTTGTTTTCCATGGTTGATCTGTGAGTTAAAAGCTATGAACACTTTTTCTGGTGCGATGCGTGTTGACAATGGGATTAATGTTTGTAACTGGGTGCAGGCTGGGGTGAGGACAGTGATGAAGGTGGTTTTATGCTCAGGAGCACGTTTCCTTCTTGAGGCATGAAGATCTTCACCCTGCTCTTCGAGGTAGAGCATATCTGTGGGTGGACTCCCCAGAGCTGGTGGCGTCCAAGGACTGGTGCACCGTCAACAGGGCTCTTTGAAATAAGGCGATCTTGCAAATTGTGCTAAACTCAACAAGGAAAAGGCACTTACCACTTGGATGACCCAGTTTTTCCACAGAATCCAGTCTGAGGTAACAGGTACCGCACTCAGGCCCTTGAATAAGGCCCACTGAGCAGATACTAATTAGATCCAAGTTAATGCATGGGGTGTGGGCTTTTGTGGAGAGAAAGATCCCTGAGCACAGTGATCACTCTCTCCACAGGACAAGTGGAGACCAGGTCCACAGGAGGGGTTAAATGGATATCCCCCCTACCCCGAGCCACCCAGCTCAAGAGGTGGCAAACCATGTCCTTAGGCCAATCTAAAAGTTTGCTTGAAGATCATTTCCTCCAAGGAAATGTTTGCTCACATGCCTCTGTGCTGCTGGGTGCGATGTGCTGCCTGCCAGCAGGGAGCTGGGTGGCATGGGACAATGCCACAGCAGGGTAAGACAGCCCTGCCAGAGGAAGGGAACGTGCCAAGGTGCAACCCCACACTCTGCAGGCAGCGTTGACTTTTCACTGCCCTCCCGAGGGTGCAGGGCATCCGCAGGGCCTTGACAACCAACCCTGAGCAGGGTGATGCCAGGGACAAGCCCTGGCACAGCGGGGGTGGCATGTTAATACCTCTGGGGCTTTCAGGAGGAGCAGGAAGGCACCGTGGACTCACCAAAGCCATAGTGATGCTGATCCTATTATAAGATGCTCCAGTGTCTATGGGGGAAAGTCACCTTGCGGTCACTTCTGCATGTGCACTGTGCAGCAGGGAAGAAGTGTTGAGCAACTCTGGAGTTTCTGATGGCAGGTACTTCTCTCGACTTGAGCTGAGGAGGGTGGCGCAGAGCTGTCAGCAGGTCCTGGTGCAGATTCATAGAGGTGGTGGCGGGAGGAAGTGGTTTTTCTCATCTCTGGATGATCTGCTGCTGCACTCCAATTGCAAAGCCTTGTATGGGGCTCATAATACACCTTGCCCTGCATAGGCAAGGAGGGACAGGTAGTTAGTGGAAAAAAAACATTTAAAGGAAGAAAAGCAGTTTTGGTAAGAAGGAAGAAAAGCCATCCCTCATCACCTGTGGGACTGAGACAAGTTAGTGTGGCCCTGCTCGGTGCAGATCAAGCGTGGTGAAGCCTGGCCCAGGCACCTCTCCACACAGCAGTGGTTTGCCCTGGGACCGCCAGCGGCTGACAAGGTGGTGGGGAGCTGGCCTGGGTGGTGGGAGACCTCCTTGCCCTAGGAGGATGCTGGTGGGGGCGGGCCACAGGGGGCTAGTGCACACTGGGGCTGGTCCCCACCCCAGGGTGCCCAGACAGGAGGTGAGCTGATGAGGCTGAGTACCTCAGCCCATGTTGGCCAAGGGAATTGGTTTTGCTTGGGGTCTGAGCTTGTGTGAGAGGGCCAGCAATGTGGAAGTGCAGGAGAAGGAGATTATTTCCTTCACTTTCTGAGCCCATCCAGAGCAGGGATGGGGCATGGAGGAGGACAGGGGCACTGGGTCCCAACCCACATCCTTTCCATAGTCAGGGATGCCAAAGAAATGTTGATTTACAGCAAGAAATTCAGAAAGGGAAGAGAGAGCAAAAATAGATTTTAATCCTAAGATTAAAAATAAATTAAGGATAAAGATATCCTACTTCTAGGATACCTAAAGGTGAAATCTGCTGCCCCCCCCCCCCCCCCCCTTGGAAGCAGGCTTGCCTTCCCATACACGCGAGAGATGTCGGTTGGGGTTTATGCACTAACAGTGATGCATTAACTGCTACTTACTAGAAGGATTAGATCTTGTGGTAGGGGAGATACATGCACAAAACACCTACCACAAATTGCAGGTAACTTGTTCCTGCGCACCTGGATGGAGGAAGCGGGGAGCCGGCGCCCACCCTCCTCGGGCTGGCGGTGCCCTGCCCCGGGGGGCGGCGGCTGGGGGGCTGGGGCGGCGGGGACAGCCGCTCCCCGCTGCCACTAGAGGGCACCGGCTCAACGAGGCAGCGGCCCGGGCCCGGCGGCGCAGGGCGAGCCCCGCCGGCGTGGGATTGCACCGGCAGGAATTGTAAGGAGCAAGCACCCGTGTCCGGCCTTTGCCAGCGCCCCGGGAAAGGTTCGCTGGAGCGGACGGAGTTCAAACGGCTTATTAATATCAACGAGGGAGGGAGAAAAATCAAAGGTTTGTGCTTGGAAAGCGAGGGCTTCTTGAGTCACATTAGCTCGATACACTATTACCAGTCATTAGTATAATAATTAAACATTGTAATAAAATCTAATTCTACTTAGAGAATTTAAAAGCGTTCAGATGGAAAATGCCATTTTTATTTTTATTTTTTAGCTTTTGAAGGACACTTTCCACATCAACCTATGCAAAATCTTCCCTGCCACAGCTCCTGGAAGCTGATTTTTTCCAAAAGCTTCAGTGCCAAGCGTCTCCCATGCTTGCACCTCCATCAAACACATCTTCACGTCTCCCCACCTCTGCCCTACGGCAGGGATGGCGGCAGAAGGGAGGTCTCAGCCACACTCGGGCTTTACGGGAGCCACAGCACGGAAATCCTTGCTTTAAAACCTTTGTTTCTTATTGTGTATGAATTACAGACGTTTAGGTAAGAGGTGTTAAGCTTGCCTGATGGAAATACCTACAGTCAGGCAGTTTATCTTTCTCCAGAGCTTCCCTCAGCTCCTTCGTTGGATGCTTTCACTCCTGCCTGAAGTTCAGGCCTCAGCCTCTTTGGGGATGGAGGGCTCTCATTTACACGCCTCAAATGTTTCCTGGTAAGGTAAAATTTAACAGTAAGTAACTATCATGGGTTGAGCCAGGTTTCACTTTGAATCATCAGCTTACCTCAAAGCAAAACTGAGAAAAAGGCTTGGGCTAGATCTCATGATCTCAAATTTTGGACTATTGTGCATCTTCGCTTACTGTTGGAGTGAAATTATTCAGAGCCGATGCTCCCGTTAGAAACCAGACAAAACACCCTCGATTTCAGTGGTGAAACTGAGAGCAGGATTTGTTTTTAGCGGCTACCCCGTATTTAGCCGGCGGAAATGCCAGTGGCCATCACCACCACCACCAAGCAAAACCCACTCTCGCTTTCCGCGTTGGCAGCCTCTGCTGAGCCACCGCTTTCGTAGCGCTGCTTTCTGGGGAGGACCTGGACCTAAAGCCCTGCATCAGGGTGGGAAATGACACACAGTGAGGAAGATGGGGGATTTTTGGCTGGTGGAAGGCAATGGGTGTATGGCACCAGGGAGTAAAACCCGGTCAGTGTGGCATGGCTGAGGCTGGCACCTAAACCACCTTTCCTCACGAAAGCCGAGCTCCTGCGGAGCTGTGCGGGGGTTGCCCTTGGGAGCTCTCCCCATTAAATTTCCCATAGAAAAATGCATCTTTTTCATGCTGCAAATGTTTGGCAGCACTGTTTTTCCTCAATGCTACCACCGCACACAGGTACCATAATGCTGGTGGGCAGTTTTGAGACGGGCAAATCCTTCCCTTTTGCAGCTCATGAAACAGTGCCGCTTCTTTTATCACGCCTCAAGGCCCCAGCTGTTTTATTTTACAGATGAGTCTCACTTTCACTAGGGAAATGCACCTGCAGGACCAGGTAGTCACCGAGCTCTGGGTTTCCAGCCACTCATCTGCCAGGTCTTGCAGGAGGAGATGGAGGAGGAGGTCCAGGACCCTGCAGCAGGGAGGCTCAGCCAGGAGGATGCCACTGTACAGAGTATTTCTGGACCCTTATGTCCCCCCATTCTCCCAGTCTGGAACCCAGGGGCCAGCAGGCATTTTTGTGTCCCCAAAGCACTATCTGCTTGTTCACAAGCTTTGCAGGCACATCATAACAGACTCTGTTTGTACAGGCAGCCCCAAGGACCTCTGCAGCCATCCAGCTGCCCGGCATCTCCTTGGTCACAGGGGAGTGAATATTGCTCCCTGGTAAACAAAAAGGCACCGGTGCATGTGCTCCAGTTTAATTTCTTGTCTTCATTATACAAGGCCAGGTGCAGGGGTGGGGAGGGGGAGGTAGGAAAGGTGCCAGCAGGAGGAAGCTCACGACCCTGAGGGCAGCGGGACCCTGATTTCTGGAGAACACCCATGGGTGTTACAGCATTTAAATGTGTCATCTGGCATTAGGGCCAGATGGTGACAGTCCCAGACCTCACAACCAGAGTGAGTGTCAATGCCTTTCCCAAGGCATGGAGGAGATCCTCTCAGTAAACAGGGACCATAAAGCCAAGGGGGGTGAGGGTCCCACCAGCCTCAGCTGAAGTGGGTGCCACCTTGAGAGCGGGACCACGTTTTCCTCCCCTCGTAGGGAAATCTCAAAGGAGAATCAATAAGAAAACCTTGATAATAAACACTGCAGTTCATCAGACTGAAATTATCAAAAGCCAGTGCAGCTTTTTTTGTGGTTTATGCCATTTAATAAAACCTGCTTTTCATCTCCCTCTGCAGGCACGTGATCCCAGTGATTGAAAGCAGGCCAGGAGGAGCTCAAATGAAAACCCCACCGTAGGTATGGGACAAACTCCAGTACAGGGAAGTTAGGTGCTGATTAGAGACCATAAACACTTGAACAGAAATAACAGGGCGAGCCAAGGTGCTGGAAAAGCCATTGCTCATAGGAACTATAGGAGAAGGTGAACTGCAAACTGATACAAGGCTCCATCCAGCGCCAGATGGCCATAGCAGGGCTCCTTCGCGTACCGTTTGATACAGAGGGAGGTCTGGGGACTAGTTCTTAAGCCAATGTTCAGGCAGAGCAAGGATCTCAATGCATTTCAGCTTTGTGTCACTTCTGACTGCTCTGTTGACAGCCGGTGTGGTGAGATCCAAGCAAGGTAGAGGTGGGAAGATGGCCTAGATCCTCATTTTTGTTATTCAGGCATTCAGTGAAAATCTGGAAGACCTACACGTACCCACGAGGAAACAGGTACTTTCAAGAAACTTTGAAATGACAAGCTAGTTAGAGAAAAAATGTACAGCAAGATGATTTGGACATCCAAGGAAAAAAATGGTTCCCACAAGTGCAGTTTTTATAGATTACATACCAAATCCAAGAAATAAAAGCAATGTGCCCATATTCTTTTCTAATTTCATGATCAAGGGGTCAGGCTTTGCTAATATTATCAATGGCGTGTTGGGAAAGGGCTGCTAGTAAGATCTATTCCAGCTTTTGATAAGAGTAAGCAAACAATGTTGATTGACAGAATTCAATTAATCAGAGGCAGGTTTTAAGGATCACAGCCTTGCCTTCAACAAGGAAGTTAATCTTGGTTAATGCCTTAATTGACAAAAAAAACCCCAACAACAACCTCCCCAAACAAACAAACAAACACACTAAAAGCTCCTCCCAGAAATCCTCCCAACACTTTAAATTCTTCTATTTGCAGAAATGTGAATGTCCTCAGTATTCAGGGCTTTTGAATCTACCCAGGAAAATTAGATATATGACATTTTGACAGACTGTGTGTATTTTGAAATATAGAAGTATGACACAAATGTTTCTTGAATGAAATCATTGTGTTCATGTGGGTGAGATTCAGGATCTATGGATTCACCCACATACACTGAGATGCAAAACAGGTATCTTTATGTGAGAAAAAAGTTTCAACGTTAATATTCAGACCCAGCCAGTGGAGCTGAGGAGAGACAAACCGTCTGGAGTTTCAAGTGGAGAAAATAGCAGGGAAAAGTTACAATCTGGTAGCCTGGACAGTGAATTTAAAAAGAGCACAGCTCTGTTTGCTGTTATTTCTTAGATTTGAGACATAATCCTGCTCTGATTTAAGTCAACGGGAGTTTTGCTGTTGACTTCAGAGGGACCAGAATCAGGCACTCTGTCTGCTCCAGACCTGACTGTTTCATTTGGAAATATAACTTTTTAAAACACACACTTTTCTCTTAAAATGCTACAAAGTACAGCAAGTAATTACATTAAGCTCTACCTGAAGCTCCAGAGAATTAATACAAAGGCTGCTTGGCTCTTGCCAACTTTCACTATTACAATTTTACTAGCACCATATGCAGCACTACTTTACCTGCTTGTTTCACTTAGTAAACTCATTGGGCTTTGGGGTTTTTTTTGTTGGGTTTGTTTTGTTGGGTTTTTTTTTCAAAGGAACATGCAATATCCACAAAGAAAAGCTCCAGAGAGTGAGGACCAGCTCGGTGGCCCATATGGTCTTACTATCAAAGAAATCAGAGATGGGGCAAGTCTGTTTGCTCAGCAACCCCGTCCCTTTTGCAAACGTGCAAGAGCTGGCTCAGGAAAAAAACGCTCTTTTGCGTGGTTTCTGTTTCTTGCTGTCACGCAAGAACTGTGAAGTGAGATTTCCGGTGTTACTTTGAGCACCTCTGTGGCCAAGGAGGAAAGGAGCTGCAACGTAGAGACAGCACTGGCTGTGTCAGCTTTGAGACTGTGGAAAGGCTGGGGACAGTTTTTCGAGTACAGCTGGGAAAGGGTTTCTTCAGAGCAGAGTTTTCACAGACAAAAGCTAATCCAGTAATTTTCATGTGACTAATTCCAATGTAGGAGAAGAACCAAATACAAATTATATATACAATGCTTCACGTGAAGACCAGAGTGTCTGCTAAGGCAGAGTAAAAGTTGACGAAGGATTTGTCAGTACTGGACTTGAAAATAAGGTGACATCTTACTGGAAGATGAGTTTTGAATACCAAAGACTTTTGCAGGTCCCTCAGGTTTGCCCAGAAGGGACCTTCTGCTGCACGAGGCTGGGGAGATGGACCTTAGCTTCACCTGCGCACTGCCATGCAGTGGCATGTAAACAGTCATGCCCTTGACAGTCCTATTTTTGTTTCATACTAGTGAAAACACCTTGTGGTCAAGCCAATGAGGATTTGGTTCTGCCATCATCCTTTGAGACTGTTGTACTTTGCTGCATTGGAGCAGTCTTACGGTTGAGTTGGGTCCTCCCTTACTCCTACGCATGGTAAATGGACAGAGACGTGACTCCCTTGAAGGTCAAGTGGTGTAAGCTCTGCAAAGGGCAGCCCGTGAGCTTTTTTAGCCCTAAGGATTGTCAGCCATGAGGTAGACAACGAGAAGGTCTGGGAGTCCAGCTGGTGCCAGAAGGAAGCAGTGTTAGATGGAGCAGAGAAGGGAAGAAGCGGCTGGAAAAGGAAGGCAAAGGTGGTAAACTCATGGAAGTTTCAAGTTGTTTCTCAAAGATGGGTTTGGTGATTGAGTACAGTGTATAGATAACTTCTCCCCACTAAACAGAAGATTTACTGTATCAAAGAGCTCCATCATTTGGCTCCAACTTAGTTGAAGCTGTTGCAAAACTAGGTTTTGTCTTCAGAAGACAAGTTGTATTGGCTACTCCTAGAGTCAGAGAGAAAAATTTGTGTGGATTTGTGTGGACAATTTAAAGGTTTGAAACTGAAGGAGCAGCTTTCAGCCTCATTTGGAGTCTCCTATGGCTTAGCCCACAATGAGATTGGGGGGGTTACTGCTAGTAGGCTGCCTCACAACGCAGAAGTACATTGAGCTGTGACTACTGCAAGACACAACCATGTGGAACTCAGACACTGGTGGCTTTAAGACGCCAGCTATCTATGGCTGACAGGTTTTGTTGCAGGTTTGTTTCTGAACCCCAGCCTAGGCTAACACACACTTATGAGTAAGAGCTAGGCTGGGACCAGCCCTCAGGAGCCAGGATCTGGCAGAGCTGCCCTCTCTCTCTCTGACTGGGTGAACTGACTGATGATTTGGGACATGCTTCTCCCTTGCTCTGAGGAAAAGGACCACAGAATCACAGAAATGTTGGTTGCATGGGACTGCTGGAGGTCGCCCAGTCCAATCTCCCATTGCAACAGGGCTGCCACCAACATTATACCATTAAGTCAGACTTTATCTAGCCAGGGAAAGAGCCACCATCACCTCTCCGGAGCGCTTGGTGGAGTTTTTCCTAATGGCCAGTCTGAATCTCCCCATCTGCCATGTTGGTCGTTGTCCCTTGTCATGTCCTCTGGCACCACCAGGAAGAGTTTGGATGTGTCATCTTTGTACCTGCTCTTGAGACAGACACAGGTTGCCGTTCCACCACATTTTGGGCTCCTCTTCACCAGGTGAAACAAGCCCAGCTCCCTCCACTTCTCTCACGCCATACCTGCACTGTAGCCCTGCACCATGGTGGCAGCCCTGAACCACGACCTCTCCAGTTTTTCCACATCCCCCTTGAAGCAGGGGTCCCAAAATAGGATGCTGTACTCCAGGTGTGGATGCACCAGTGCTGGGAAGGAGAAGTGCATGGTGCCAACTCTTTCAGCCACAGCCTTGTTTTGTGGCCCAATGCATGGTGTAGGCACCACCATGCCTTCCCCCACGTCCACACAGCTGGCTGTCAAAGGGGTCTAAATAGTTGATATAAACTAGGAGAAATGGGGCAATTTCAGTTACAGCTAAAGCTTTGGTGTCAAAGCACCAGAGAGCCCTCTCCTCAGGATCTGCATATAATTAGCCATTCTTATTCAGTAAATCAGAGCAGCGCTGAGCTTACACCCTCTTGTTCCTTGAGTTCATGTTTCGGCCTAAGGCTTACCAAAACATAGTTTTATATGCTAATTTCCTTATAGTAAACCCCTCACTGTATGTCGTTCATCGATACCGAGGTGTACATGTAAGAATAGGCTAATATTCTGTATATATTACCAACTTTATGAGTTCAAGAATTACAATGTGCTTGCTTTATTTAGGTGGTAAACTTTTTTAATGAGTCTGGAGGGTCCTTTACATAAAAGTAGTGACTCTAGCTTGGAATCTCTTTCCATGTTTATTAGAAATGTGTTTTACTTTACCATGAAAAAAGCCAAGGAAACATGCAGCCTTAAAGTCTAATGAAGTAGTTATTCATGCAGTCAAAGTTCATAAATTTTAAATACATTTAATTTATAAATTGAAAACATAGCTTGCACTGGCTTTTTCAAGATTATTGCTTGCCACAGGGGTTTTAGGATAGCTGCCGAGCCATGCTTGTTACCTCTTTCCTTTCAAGGCCAAGACTGGATCTTCACGATTTGCGCATATTCATTCTGATGTTTTTATATTTTAAAAAGTATTTTCAGAAATTAAAATACTAAAAATCATAATGCAGCCAGCAGCTTCTTTGTTCTCAACTCAGATAAGAATTGCTTTTGAGCTGACACTTTAATAGAGAGCTCTTTCTCATGGTGAGAAACCCTTTGTCCCTCTGGAGACCTCTTTTCTGAGCTAATTGTGGAGCACAGCCCCTGCAGCAGCAGTCTGAGCTGGATTCCAGTCTCACACCAATAAAACCTCGGTGCCAGCCTGGGTTAGGAGCCCAGCTTCCAGGAAGATGGAATTTAGGGAAGAGGGGAAATGAAGATGCCAGCTTCCCACTTTTGCCCTCTGTAGTTTCAGGTTGCTCATCCATCCTTCACGAGCAACTCTGGCTGCACAAGCTCTGCCATAATTTGTCCTGCTTGAAAAGCAGTCTCGGGCACAAAACATGCCACAGGGATGCCTGGCACTTGGCAGTGCACTGCCTGCATCAGGAGGAGGTGAGAAAAGGGCACCAGCCTTATGACAGCTGGGATTTCCACCAGCTTGGGCACCCTGCCTTGTGCCGGTGCTGCCACAGGGTGAGCCGGCAGCCAGCTGACGCCTGCGGGATGGCTGCTTGTTGGCTCAGAGTCACAGGAGGCCAGTTCTGGAGCTTCAAATAACTTTATGTGGATGTTATAGAAATGGAAATGCGCCTATCATAAGGGAAAGCATTAAGCCCACAATACCTAGAATAGTGGCATTGGTATTTAAATGCTGTACTTTTAAATCTATATGGACGATCCCCCCCAGGTTTCTTCTAGCAATACAGCAATGCAGCCAAAGAAAAAAGGGTAGCAGGGCCCACCGGCCCACCCTCCCCACCTCCCTGCCCCCAAACCAGTCAGTTATACCCAAGCCATTTCAGAAAGATATTTCTCTCATCTGGCCTCCAGTGACAGACGTGCCACAACATCCTTCGCCTGGGTACTCACCGAGTCCCTGTCCTAACACTGGAAAAGATTTTTCCTACACATAACTCGCACGAGGGCCACTTCTGTGCGGCTCATCCAGACAACTCCATCCTCAGCCTCCACGGACTTCTGCAAAAGGCAGCTGCGAGACGACGCCCTCCCAGTGACCGATGCACATCCCTGCTCTGCCCCACCGCTCCTCCCATCTCCTCCCCCCCTGAGCCCCACAGCCCCGGCATCGCCGCCGAGCCAGCAGCACACGCCAGGCCCAGCCAGCACGGGGAGCGGGGCCAGTAATTGGAAAGGGGAATTGCAAAGCACCAAAGCTTATCAACAGGCAGCAGGGGAGAGCTCAGCAGCCGTCCTTGGTGGCCCGGCCCGAGGCCCAGTGCGGGTTGGCAGCCGCTCCATCAGTGGCACGGGGCAGACGCGCCCGGCTGCCTCGCTCAGAGCAGGCACCGCTGCGGCAGGAGCAGGAGGACAGCTCGATGGCCGGCACGGCCCCGACTTTCTGCTGGGGCTGCCGAGCCCACCAGAGCAGCGCGGGAGCGGGAGCCAGCGCAGTGCTTAGGGCATGCTCCATGAGTGCTTTCGGGGCAGCCTTAGGCACGGCTTCTTGGCCTCTGAAGTGCCACCAAGTGCCGCCACTATGCACACAGAAGTAGCAGCTATTTTCTCATGTATCTTTTACTCATTAACCGAATAGTCTAAATATAGCTCCGACTAGCACTAGCAAGAGATGGTGGGTGCCCTCTGCGGTTGGGTCTTTGCTGCCTGCCTACCTGCAGCACTGGTTTTCTGCACCAGGTCCTTCACTTCGCTAGTGCCATGTCAAGTGCCCTGAACCCTCAGCCCTGGGGCGGACAGCTAATTGACATTACAGGCTGCTGCCACGCAGGCAGGCAGGAAAAGCATGCAGCCCCAGGAACACAGCCAGCTCCTGCCAGCCCGCTGTGCCCTGTGCAGTTTTCCCTTCCATCCCCGCACCAGCTTCTGACCAGCTATCGCTCCTGTCTGGATGCTTGGATAAATCAGGCTCTTGGTGCGGCAGACATGGGCAAAACTCATGAGTTCAAAGCCCAGCTCCTTTTGCAGGAGCTGTTCTCGCTCATTACCCAGGATGGGTCCATCAGGAGCTCCCCAGTCCCAGCAGGGGAGGATTTAATGAATATCAGGACATATCTGATATGTCTGTGTTCCCAACTTCGGCCTCAGCTTCATGCCAGGTACTAGTATTTCCACACCTGCCAACTACTCTGCTAGCCAACACATACCCCATCACTCAGCAATTTATTCAAAACAGTGGGCTAGTGGAGAAGAGGGAAGACACCTCCAGTCCCTGGGTGGATTTTAGGCTACATTCCAGCTGTAGCTTCTGCAGGATTTACATGTGTCCATCCCTTTCCCCAGTTCCATAAGAATTGAAAAGCATGGTCAATGGAGGAAAATTAAATGCACACTTGCACATTTTCTGACAAAGAAAAAGGTTATGGATGTTTAATGGGGTTTTGCCATATTCTATGGAATATGGCTGTGACCTCTCGCATGTTGAAATGTGATGCCACTGGTCAGCTTATTATTGATTTCATTTTTTGTTCATTCCTAACAAAACAGGCTTTCCAATGGAGTAAAATTTCTAGCTCTAGCCTCCGAAATTCAAAGCTTCTTGGAGGAGTAGCCCACCACGAGACTCTCTAATCTCTCTACAGGAATTCCTCAGCTCATCTGTCTCAGTGCAATTTCCTTGGAGTAAATGGAAGATGACACTTCCCTATGCCTATTCTATTACAATACTTGAGGCAGCACAGCACTTTATAGAGAGATAAAAGCTTGTAAATGGCATGATATCCTCATCAGAAGTAATCTGCCTTTTTGTGAATGGCCTCTCATCCATCCTCCCTTGCCCACAGATAATTTTCCTCAGTAGCTGGAAATCTGACTCTCCATTTCTTCTCTTGGGATAACAGTATTAGAAAAAAAGATGTCAGTGAGCAAATATTTGGTGGCAAAGCCAAAGGAATCACGTTCTTTTGAGACAAAACTCTCTTTACTTACAGCTGAGAAGAGAGAGATTAAGTTATAAGGAGTCCGGGCTCCTTGCCAATTCATCCCCATCTGCTTGTCAGGAACAAATGTTTCGTTATTTGGCTTGGAGAGGGAGCAAGGAGCAGGAGAGAGGGCAGTGGGCCATGGCCATGCCCTCCCACAGGCACCTCCCCACCCACAGGAGCTGCTCTTGCCTGGGGCTTCCAGCACTAACGCTCCAGGCTAGTGGCAGAGAGAGTGCCAGGGCTGGCTTGCCAGCAGAGGTGGGCACCATTACGAAAAAAACATCTGGATAGAAGAGAAAGGAATGAAGATGGCTACGTGAGGCTTAAGAAAAACAAAGGTGGGTGTGGAAAATCAAGAAAGTCAAGAAGAAAAGAGATTTCCAGCGTCCCTGCAAAATCAAAGCACACTGTGTCACAGAGACAGGGCCTGATAGACTACTAGGGGCTGTGAACACCTGACAGAGTTGGTAGTTCCTGGATCTATGTCACTGTGTCACCAGTATACTGTGAAAAATCTGAAAAGTCACAAGAAGAGCAAGCCCAAGAACCATGTACTCTTACCACAGCAGCAACATCAGCTTTGTTCTGCATCTAGTCCCACGTAGCAGAAGGCAAGCTGAAGTGGTAAGGAGCCTTGAATGAGTGGCAGACCGTTGCATGACACCTGTGCTTGGGAGCTGAGGAAGTCTAGGCCAAAGCTGTAGGATGGTCTGATGTCTGTTTTACTGTCTGGTGATTTGAAAATTGCTTGGACTGTGGGGCTCAAATGGCAGTGATCAACATCTTGTTGCTCCTTTGGTAGCTAGTAACAAGCAGAGTGCCCCAGGGGCTGATACTGGTGCCACTATCATTCCTTGTTCTCATCAAAGACCTGAATGAGGAGGCAGAATGCAAATCCATAAATGCATCATCCTCAAACAAATCTGTGGATGCTGCTAAACTAAGGGAGTGCCTGACAAGCCGAATGGTAAAGCATCGGTAAACAGACCTTGGAAACACAGCAGAAATCCCATGAAGTTCAACAAGGATATGTGAAAAGTTCTGCAGCTGGGACAGAATAAGCCCAAGCTGGGAAATAACAGCTCTGCTGAGAAGGACCTGCAGGCTATGGTGGGTGACAAGAGGAATACGAAACTACAGTATGATCTCATTGCAAATAACAGCATGTTCAGCAGTGTTGGGAGGAGGGTGGCCAGCAGATGAAACAGACACCTGCATGGCACTGGTAGGTCTGCAGGTAGAGTACAGCATCCTCTTTTTGGAGCCCCTGCTTCAAGGGAGGATGTGGAAAAACTGGAGAGGTCTAGCTAAGGGCCGTCACCATGGCCCAGGGTCTGGAGTGCAGATGCAGTGTGAGAGAAGTGGAGGGAGCTGGGCTTGTTTCACTTGGTGAAGAGGAGCCCAAAGTATGGTGGAACAGCAACCTGTGACTGTCTCAAGAGCAGGTACAAAGATGACACATTCAAACTCTTCCTGGTGGTGCCAGAGGACGTAACAAGGGGCAACAGCCACACACAGCAGATGGGGAGGTTCAGACTGGCCATTGGGAAAACCTTCTCTACTAAGTGCTCCAGAGAGGTGATGGTGGCTCCTTCCTTGGAGGCTTTCTATAACTTGGCTGGATAGAGGCACAGCTGACCTAACGGTATAACACTGGTGGTAGTCCTGCTTTGAGTGGGGTGATCTCCAGGGCCCCATCCAACCAACATTTCTGTAACTCTGTGATCTCATATCTTTCCATAAAAAATATCAGTGTAGGGACTGGCCTACATCACTAGCACGGATGAAATTTCAGAGCAGTTGCAAACAATCAATGGAACACTACACACATGGGCAGACACGTAACTTGCTACATTCCAAACATGTCACCCAACTCAGAGCAATGAATGCATAGGTTGCATGCATTTTCCATTCAGCCAGATCACACAAATATAATTATGTCTTTACAAAGCCTTTCCCACTGCACCAGAGGTGCCAAGGCACTAGCAGACTCTGCTGTTGATGGTAATTGCTTCCGGATTCACTGTTTTTTGACAGGCCAAGCCATCACAGATTGCACTCTTCTTTTTTGGCTTACAAAACTCCTGGAGGACACACAGTGCTCCAAACACAAATACAGCAGCACTAAGAGGCTTTACAGTCCATACGAATGCATAGAACGCACTATATGCATTGCCAGCCCTCCAGACTACCACTCTGCACTCACTGATCTATATGAAGGAGGAACAGTATAGAAACTCATGTATGCTGAAACCGCGTGTTCAAAGATCCACATGCAATGTACTGGCAGTGCATGCAGTTTGAGTATCTGTGAATACAGCCGCAGCACCGTGTAATATCAGAACCGTAATCACCCTTTCTGCATTTAAATATTATATTAATTTCATTTAGGACTACAAGTTGTCTGCGCATTACAAAGTCGTACTATTTAGGAGATCACCTAATCTGAAAAAAAAAAAAAAAAGAACCAACAACCCCAAACCAAAAAATGGATGACTTGCAAAACTCTTGGCCCTGGCAGATTTTGGATTGTGTTACCTTGCCATGTTCTCAGCAGCACTGTCCTGTGTTCCTGCTCAACCAAACCTGAGAACAGAAAACAAACACCTCTTTCTGAGCAGCGCAAAGTAAACCTCTGCAGACCTACCCACCATGTAGGAGTGTTTATAGATGATTTTCATTACAAGTATCCTGAGATTTGCCTTGTTAGCAACTCACACACCAGGTGAGATTCTTGTCACTACAGCCTGTTTTCTGCTTTTGCCTGTCTGTGCAGTGATCATGTAGAGCATGGCAAGTGATCCTCCCAGGGAATGTACTGTAATTTCCAGAAAGAAATCACCAAAAGAGCCATCATCTTTTTACCAGATCTCCCCAAGCATTTCTGTCTCTTTTCTATGTAAATTAGCATGCACGGATTTTTTCACATCTGATCACCCTTCCTCCCACCAACCGTAAATTAAAGAGGCAATTCTGTTTATCTGTAATCTGCATAATCTTATTACATGTGGTGAGATACGGAAGACAAATCAGAATGCAATGTGAAATTTCCAGCATTCCTCTAGTTTACAACAAATTTATAACACAGAATAACAGACATAATAATTCTCCTAGCTGATGTTTTATATCAACTTTTGACATCCTAATCCCATTGACTGTTAATTTAATTAAGATTTAGCCTAACCTCCATCCTGTTACTGATTTGGATATATTGACAAAAATCGTTAAAGCATGTGAAGTAATGCTTTAAAAAAGATCTCAGCAGAGATCTTACATGAAAATGAATAGGAGGACCCCCAGCTCCTGGTGGTCTCCTTCCCCCGAATTACCTGAACACTGCTAACAAGTCACTTTGCAAAGGGCAATGGGGGCACCTAAGAAAGAAGTTTAATTGCAAAGGAGGGCAAATAATATTAGTAAACCAGTTTGTGGGTGGGAGCTGGCAAAACTACCTCTTGTAGTCTGCTCATCAGAAAAATGTGCCTCTTGATTTTTTTTAATCATTCAAATTTGCCTACTTAGAGACCCCACCCTCTAGAACATAAAAGGGAACATTATTATGGGAGGAGCTGCAGTGGGTTTGCTTGCTTTTCTCCCTCATTTGAGAAAACAAAAAGCTTCATGCAAAGGATCTTAATGTTTCCGTCAGCATAGGGCAGGTTTGTATTTACTGATTTGGCAAATCAGATTCCATTCACAGTCACACACCAATGCTATAAAGACATAGGCATCTGTGTGAAACTACAACACTAGATGTGTAATATTGTGTTGGGGTTTTATTTTGGACTTTTTTTGTTGTTCTCAGAGGAAAAAAAGTTACCCCATTTTGTGCCTTCTTCCCTCTCCACAGCTTTCTTCCTCTCCTGTCTTTCACATGCTTGCCTGATGCCTTACCTCCTTTTTACCCCACTTTACAGTAGTTTAATGAAGAGCACATGCCCCTAGTTGGCCCATGAGAGTGTCATATGGGACAGTGTTAGAAGGTTTCCTTGTACTGCTTGCCTGCAAGACACCTTTTACACCATCACTTTGACTGTCAGGTCATCTTCCTCGGCGGCCACACTGGCCTCTCCCTATTCTTGCTGCGAGCCTCCTGCATTAGGGTGGTTTTTCATCGCATCTTCAGTGCCTCTTTTAGGAGCTGAGAGCTCTCCAGGGTTCCCTTTCCCATTAAAATTCCTTTCCACAAGACTGCATTTACCAATTCTTTGAGCGGGTTGAAGTCTTCCGGTTTAAGTTCATTAGTCCATTGCTTTCACTCCCTACTCTCCTGAAACTTGAGAGCTCTGATGATTTGCGATCTTTTTCACCCAGATTGCCTTCCTCCAGCAGCAGCCTCCCAACCAGTTTTCCCACATTAACCAGCAGCAAACCACAAGCCTCCAGGTACAGTTATACACACCTCACATCACTGAAACAAAAAGCCACTATTTATCCCCAAAACTTCAGGGATGGGCTACACAGTGCAGTTGCCTCCCAAACACATAACTAGGACAGAGTTTCTGTTGCAGTGGGCCTACAGGAGGTATAGGCATCACTTGCCCATGTCCCCTGCAGGTCCCTGGTTCAAGACATCAGCTTGCTGCGGCTGAAGCGGGATGCTTGCGGCTCCACAAGCAACCTCCTAGTCTCCATGCAAGCAATGCCCCTCAGAGCCAGGAATCAGCTCAAATGCTTTGGGTCTGTGCTGTCATCCACTCCCCAGAAGCCCTAGGATATACCTGGCTGGAAAGAGATGGGTCTGTGAAATTTAAAGCTGCATTGATATCCCTGTCCCTGAATCACTGAGCTTCTTTCTTCAGTAACAGGCAGTCAGATGTTCCGAGGCAGTTACTGATTTTGCATGGTTCTCATCTTGAATGCTGAATAACTCTCTGAAGTCAAGGGAAGTGGCATCAGGCGCCCAGCAACGCTGAAAGTCACATGCAGGTTGTCTTAAGAAGGGGCAATAAATAAACAAAACCCAAAGCCCACAAAAATCTGAAATGCAGACTTTAGAAAAACAGAAAAAAAGAATTTTTGCCTGGCTTTCTCCCGGAAACAGCTGCTATAATTCCATTAGGCTGAAGATCAAGAAAATTATCTTTTAATTTTAGCCACATCATCTTACATAGCATCTTAAACATAATACTATTCACCATAATTTTTCACTTCTAATTGTGAAGTTCTTTTACGTCTAACTGTAAAGCTTGAAAGAGCTACGTAAAGCTCTTTTCAGTGTCAAATTCCCCCAGAATTAGAGGGCTGAGTATGAATTACCATTACCGTTTAAGTCACATCCTGCTTCTCACCACCCTCTGTTCTGCTTTTGCTTTTCTCTGGCCATTTATTACCTTCTTTCCTTTCCCCACCTCCTATTTCAGGCTGTCAAGGAGAGAGCGGAGTCTGACTCCTGCAATGAAACGCTTCACCTGCGGAGCCTGCTGAGAGCGAAATTGATAAAGGACAGCACCAGCCCAGGCAATTTCACTCACAGCGGGCACTCGCAGGTGAAGCACTACCATAAAATGGAGCAAGGTTACTCGCCTGCTGCCTCCCAGCACAAGTCATCAGCTGATAGCTGCTTCTTTCGTGATCTTTTCACCGGTCTCCCGCCAGGCACCACTTGCTCTGACCTCGGTGCAAGAAGCAGGAATTGGCCATGTACACCAGCGTTTGCTAGTGGGGGTTGAGCCCAGATAAGCGCTCCAAATGTGGAATGCTCAGTCAAAGCATGGCCCAGCTGCAGGACCGCTGGAGGCTTTCCTCAGGCCACCTTTCCACCAGTGACATCTCAGGGAGGATGCCCATGGTCCCATCTACCTCAACAGCTACAACAGTCCCGCAGAGCTGCCACCACTGCAACTACCTGACCGGACAAAGGCGACTTGGAGCTGTTTCTGTAGCATCTGACAAGGTACCAGCCTGATGCTACAATTTAGGACAACCTATACATCATTTTAGCTGGTGGCTCCTGTGGATCTGTTTCAGCGCAGGTTAGGTCTCATGGGGTAGGTAGGGACACTATCACTCCAGAATCACTTTGCCCCAGTCCCGCTTTCTCCACTATTTGAAAATCCTGTGTATTAGAGGATGCCTTTTCACCAGCTCAGGATTATTTTTTTTATATATAGGAATAATTCTCAGAGCTTGATTGATACCAGGACTGAGATTTTTTCCTCAGATGGGTTAGTGTAAGGAATAGTCATGAGAGAAGCATCGTGACGCAGGGTAGGGAAACTGGGCTCTGCCATCTACCCCTTTTTTCAATACTGGAGGAGGGAATGAAGCTTAAAACCTCCAGATTTTAAACAAATAAAAAGCTTATTCTTACATAATTAATCATTTATTTGTCAAGGTCATTTCACTGTTTCATACCTGAGACCAAAATATTTTGAAATCTAAAAGGACTTAAGCCTTTAAGGGGAACAGTCATGGTTGCAGTTAGATCACTAACTGCAAAAACTTGCTTGATAAAGCAGGATGAGAAGTTACGGCAGATAACCCTCCTCATATCCCAGGGCATAAAATTCCACAAACTGAAGGCGTTATTGAGAAACTCCATTTCTAAACAGTGTTTTTTATGGACTGCTCTATAGTCCCTGCTAGAGATTTGAATACCAGGCAGAATACCACCAGGCAGAGCAGTTGCTGCAGTACTGGTGGGGGGAAATGGTTACGACAAATACTCTTTCTATGAGTCAAAAAATACCCATCATACCATTTACAAATTTCAAGGACTGAAATTAAGACCTAAGAAGCACAATGCAAACTCAATGTACATGAACACTCAGCTCCTAATTTGGCACATAATTCCCAATTGAAATTAGTAGAAAAACAGGAATCTCAAAAGGCTTTAGCTGCCTCAATACCTTCATAATTCTTGCCTAGATTTTCAGCAGCCAGATCCGAAATTGGCTCTGCAGCCTTTACCACATTGTTCCAGAAGGCTTCCCATAATCTGAATTTGATAAACGTGATTTGCTTTGCAACAGTACAAAATGCACCACTAGGAACTGGACTTGGGTAAAGATCTTTGTCAATGAATGTGGCTGATTGCATGTGCTAATACGTCAGGCCACAAAAGCATAGAGGGCAAGGACAGAATACTTGAGAAATGTGAGTACAGATTAATTGCTAATAGTCAGATGGCGTCTGTGCGTATGTCTGTGTGTTCCCACTTCCAGGCTAGATTCATTCTGTTATAGGTTATTACACAAATTTTTTCTTCCCCCCCTGCCCCAAATCTATATTAACTCTTGCAAAGATCCTGAGCAGTCTTTTCTTGATGGAAAAAATAAAAAAACCAGCCACCCAAACAGATTATTCTTTTCCCAGTTGATAGAAAACAGTAACCACCAAGAGTGCTATTTAAGCTTGGAAACTTGGATATTTAAGCTTACAGTGAAACTATTAATTACCAACCATGCTCACTGCTGAACAGGTAACCAGCTCAATTGATCTGGGGCTCATGGAGCTATAAAAAGAAAGCATTTCCCTTTGTTTTATCCACAAACATATTCTTGTATAAAGGTTTGTTTCTTCCCAATCCCTATAATTGGTACTAATGTGAACAGCAATTATATTACTACACACTGAGGGCTGAACAAACTAATTGGTGCAGCCTGAACCAGACCCACTCCAAACATGGGAGATGTGGGCCAGGCAGGCAGCAATCTGTCCACGCTTTCTTTTGTGCTGGTTTAAAATTCACCAGGGACCTCACAGAAACCTTACCTATAGCAACTGCTGAAGAGAGTCATAAATGCAGCTGCTCCCAAGGCCGTTAGTGCTCAGACAGCACTAGCTGGTGCCACATGCCCCCTCTCCCTCCTGGAGGAGTCTGGTTTGTGTTTGCTGGAAGGCATTGCCGCATCCCTCTTTGCACACACATTTCTCCAAAGGCTCTGCCCTACTGCTTGGCCAAAGGGGTCAGCCAAGCTGAATTTAGCCTTAAATATACAGTGATGGCTGTATACTTGTCTTCAGTGTTTTCTTTTTAGATGTTATTTGGTAGCGGTTTTTACCTGACAGAGATCTTCTTTGCCTATTTTTTTCAGTCAGTCCCTTTCTCTTTTTGAGAGTCAGGTGTCAGACTGGTGGCATGTTTCTAGCACCATATGAAATAGTGGGGAAAAGGACATAGGCCTCTACAGTACACCAAATCTCTGAAAGGATTTGCGTTAAATATTAATTTGAATCCGGTCATAAAGTTGCAGGAGTTGCTGGATTTAATTCCTGAGCAAAGATTAAAAATAAAAAGGTCCCCAAACCAAACAGATTGGCAAGTCATAAAACCAAACAAAGAGAGCAATGGCACAACCAGATGAGTTTCTATAACTGTGTGACCAGTCCAAATGCTGCACTGTTTACATAGGTAGTAAATTGGCTGCTGTTCAAGAGGATATGCTTTTCCTGGAACACCGTGGCTCTACTTTGACCTGAAGGAGAGGCACACCTCATGCCACCAAGCCCTGCAGAGTATTCGCAGGTTGCAGCACGGCCGCTGCAATGGGCCTGAGCTGCAGGAGGCCAACACCTACCCACCAAAGGACTGTGCCTTAAGAAGGAGGGAAAACAGCAGGATCTCTGTCCCGGTGCCTCACAGACAATGCTGCCATCCACCTGTGTGGACTAGGGGGTGCTCACGTCATGCCTCCACTCCCACCAGTCTCACAGGTAATGTAGTCAATGACACATTGCTATTGCCAAGGAAGCTTTGGATCCACAAAAAGCCTAGGGCACTTGATGTGCTCGACTTCCACTTCAGGCACAGAACCATAGCCCTCCTGTAAGCCTGCTCTGCTGTCATCCCACTGAGGAAGCATGCAGCCCCCTCTGTTTCCAGGCTCAAAGCTCCCTAAGGGTTGTGCTCCAATCACTCGCAGAAGCACCTTAGGCTTAGCAGGACTGCATTGCTCAAACCTCCTCAGGCCAAAGCAGCATCAACCTTCGCAAACTATAATCCTTCACCTGTTTCATCGGCGAGAAGTTCTCAGACACACTTGATACCTGCTGAGGGGGAGCTTTTTACCAGTGATCACTGTTAGTACAGCCATCTGGGACCTGAATTCAGCTTCCACCTCCATGTGATGAGGTCCTCAACCATACTCCTTGCTTTCTACAAAAATGACCAAACTACCAGTCTAGGGGCTACCTAACAATACGAAATTTGTCATTAAGTTATTACTGTTGGTTGTCTCAGGAGAGAAAAAGAGCACACTCATTTATGAAACTCTGTATTTTAGTTGTTAGGGGAACTCATTTGCAAGAAGGGAGATTTGGGTTCCAGGCTGCAAACAGATAGTTTATATTAAACATTTTTTTTTTAAATGTTGAAATTATTATTAGCAGTAAAGTGAATGTTAGCTGTATCCAGTTAGCACCCTAAACATTACACAGCAGAGTATTACTCTTCTCCTCTGGTAGTGAAATCACACCACTGAATTTTAACCTGTGGCTGTAAATGCTGTAGTGGGGGAAACAACTGTGCTTGCACCGTCCACAACAAGGAATGTTTATCTGTTCCACAGCAAGTGGAACAGCCCCACAGCTTGGCTGCTAAGGCCCTACAGTGAGAAAAGCAGGTTTCAGTGCCCTCAGGCAAAGGAGGGGGAGTATGCTGGAAGAAAGCGCTAGCCGCTGAGCTGCAGGATACAAGGGACTTTTGAGGGTTTGTTTCAGAAATGAAGAACTAAACTACGAAAGCTGTGAATCCCCAAATGAAAGAGGCACCCCTCACAGCCCAGACACAAGCAGTGAAAGGTAAGAAGCACCACAGCAGCCGCAAAAGCTCTTTGCAACAGTTTCTGATAAAATGAAGGGTAACATTTCTCAAGAAGTGACACTTATTTTCCCAGCACTTTCTTACCACTCCATATGCTTGTATTTGTATTTTCTTAACACAAGAATTTCTCAGGAAAAACCCCAGCCCCAGGCTGTTCTTTCACTTTGGCTTCTGTTGGTTCATTAATCTTTGAAAGTAATTTTTCCTGTGTTTTACTTCACAGTCTTGCATAAGCTTGGAATTTCGGATGATAAAACTTGTGATACTTGTTCTTCTGGTACTAAAACCGCACACCCTGAAAAACCGCACACCCTGAATTGTAGCCTATGGCTGTAAAACCTGTAGCAGGGCAATTTAAAAACAGAAGTTATCAAGCAATTTCCCACTGAAGATCTCATTAAATTAGAAAAGATGGGGTTTGCCCAGGCTGAAAGTGGATCTCAAGGACCATAGCCATTCCTGGGATTATAACCCATGGTTATAGTTGCTCAAAACCAGTTGTAATATTGAATTAATAACACAGCCTACAAACTGTTTTTCCACATCACCTTTGTCGAGCAGAGAGGAGGGAGCATCATAGCATACAGCATCACATCCACTGAAATGCTGTTTGGACCAACTGGCAGAGCACCCATTAAAAACTGCTCTGAGTCAGCAGGTTTTGTAGTCACTAGGGCAGAGTCAGACAAGGGATTTAAACAGGTCACAAAGCACACTGCAACTCCTACTCATCGTGCAGCTTTTGGAGCGTTCTCAGGGAAGATGAGGATTAAATGGGCAAAGGCTTTTAAATATTCTCTCATGCAAAGGAATGGAATTAGGCCCACAAAAGTAATTTGCCTGGAATATTAACCTGGGAAATGGGAGATACGTTTGAACTCCCTTGTGGCAGAAGAGAAACTGAACTTGGGTCATTTACAACCTGATTACCCTAACCGTGAGTAATTTTAAATAAAAAGAGGGAACTGGGATTTCTTCTCCAGCTGTGCTTGTCACAGGGCTTGATCTTATAATTGTGCTCTTAGGATATCTACAGGATGAGACAAGCCGAAATTAGACCTAGGAATGAGAAAGGTTGATGAACAACTCAGAAATTTTAATATGTAGAGAGTTCAAAAATACCTGATGTATATAATGTTATAATTAAAATGTATTTATCTAAAATGACGCACAGCTTATGTAATGTAGAAAATACATAAAAATATTGCAAAATAACCTTACCTAAGGACTACATTATGTGGCCCAGGGCTTAGGTGCTCAGCTCAGCCCTGCATCTGGCTGGATGCCACGTGAATTAACCACCGTGAAGCTCCACCCTGCCACGGACAGGCCAGCCACTGTACCCAGGTATCTCATTCACTGCTTTTGCAGGCACTGGTATGTTGCGTTGCAGGATACAGACCGGCCATCCCTTTGACAGCCCCACTCCTTCCTTACTGACTTTACTAGCAATACCTTAGCTGCCTAAAGACCTTGCCTATGTATGGGATTACATGAGCAACAGGTATACCCCCAAAGCCAGTAATAAATGGAAGAAAGGAAACGAAAGATGTTATGAGAACCAAGGAAACAAGTGGAAACACTGCAACATTTATAAACACCATTTTTCATTAGAGGCTGTCGTTTGGAGTTTCTAAAGCTGCACAAACCCGAACCGATGGAAAATATTAGGAAATAGGGAAAGGTAAAATGAGAATCAGAGCCATGTCCTCTCCCACAGTATCAAGACAACAGAAGTTTTACGTCTGCCCCTCCTATAGGGTTGGGGTTTTTTTTGGTGGGGATTTTTTCCTGGTAGATCACGCCACATGACGGCAGCCATCAGTGCCACCGAGGGAACGCGGATCCAGGCTGTTCCGAACGCCGAGCTGTAATGGATGTCCACCACAGTCGACACCTGTCCGTCTCCTCCCTGGCTCCACTCAGCCGTCGGTAGGTCTCGCTCCAAGTTCAGTTTAAAAACCGTAGTGGAACCCTTGTGAATTAGAAAGGCCAACTATATCTTCAAAGGAGCAAAGACCGCTGAACAGCCGCGAAAGCCACCGCTGCCTGACCGGGAGCGGGGCCAGGTGTCACTGGGACCGCCCAGGCGGGGATCCCGAACGGCCGCTGGGCCCGTGGGCATTCCCCCGCCGTTCCTCGGCGGCCGGGGCGGCCCCTCGCGCTCCCGGGGAGGGCTGGGGCCGCTGGGGAGGGGAAGGGAGGGCCGGGCCGGCCGCGGTGGCTGCCGCCTGCCGCGCCGCTGCCGCCGGAGGGTGCCGCGCTGCCGTAGCGACCGGGGCAGGCCGGGCGCTCCCCCGGAAGGGAACGCGCACTGCCCGGCCCGGGCTCGGCGCGCGAGCCAGCCCCGCCCCCGCCCCCTCCCCGCTCGTCAGGCGGCCCGCGCGGGGTGACGTGTCGCGCGCGCGAGAAGCCGGAAGTGGCGGCCGTCAGGGCGGGGGGAGGCGAAGCCGCGACCGTTGCCGCCGCGGGCGCGCGCCAGAGGCGTCCAGGGACCCTCCCCCCGCCGCCCTCCGCCGCGCACCCCCGCCGCGCCCCCCGCCGCCCCGCCATGGCCCTGCGGCCGCTCCTCGTCGCCGCGGCGCTGGCGGCGGTTGCGCTCCCCGCCGCCGCCTTCTACCTGCCGGGCCTGGCGCCCGTCAACTTCTGCGAGGCCGGCAAGGAGAAGCCCGAGTGCAAGGTGGGCCCGGGGGGCTGGGGCCCGCCGCGCCGAGGGGAGGGGAAGGGGGGAGGCCCGGGCGCCGCCCGCGCCCCTGCAGTCGGGCTGGGGCGCGGCCTGGCTGGAGCCCTCCTGCCGGGGGGCTGTGCGTGGGCTGGGGGGGTTCCTGGAGGGTTTGCGGCTGCCTGGTTGTAACGTGCCAGGCGGCCCAGGGCCTGTTGCGACAGGGACGCGTGTTTCAGTTCCCCCTGCGATCGTCAGGGTCGGGGCTGTGGGTGACGGTGGCGTTGCGGGAGGAGGCGGCTCCGGCCGCTGGTCTCTCGGGCCCGTTTGAATGCGTGTGGGAAGGCAGCGGGAGGGCTGGCAGCGACAGGTCGAGCTGGGGCTGGGTGCGACTGTTGGCAGGAGGCAGCAGCCGGTGGCTGCAAGCAGGTATAAAACCAAGGCAGGCGTGCAGTGACGCTTTCCTGGCTGTAGGAATCTGAAGTGTAGGGGCTTCTAGGCCCCAGAGCCTCAAGTGAAGCTTAAACTTATTTTTGTGCCCACGTAAGTGGTAAGCAACGTTCAGGTAACCAAAGTACTTGTTTGTAAGGATGTTGTCAGGTCGGAGGTCTGTACTTACAATAGTCTTTGCTCCATTGTGTGAACTTTAGAGGTTGTTTGCAGCTACTGTGGTGGAAATTACACTAAAGTGTGCTTTGAGACTTGAATGAGAAAGTTCAAGACCAGTCGCTTTTATGGCCCATTGCTCTGCTGCTGAAAGTGGCTATCCCACACTTTATAATCTCTCTATATTACTATATTATTAAAATATCTCTATAATCTCTGTTACACGAGACACTGGTCCATGATTCTTCAGAATAAGTCTATTTAGACTGTATGCTTTTGGCAAATACCTTGCACCTTATCCGTTTTCTTGTCATGAACCAGTAGAGTGGGTAATAAGCCAATCATATAACAGATGCGTAGTTGCTAGAAGTGTCTTTTCCCTTCTTTAAGTGTATTGGTCCATTCAGACCAGCCAAGTCTTGCTCCTAATACATAGCTGTGGATTTTTTCACTCTTGTTTCCATGCCGCTTCTGTTGTAGTAAAACATTCAGTGGACATTTTTTTATAGGATCATAGAAATGGTGTTTGGAAGTGACCTTAGGAGGTCATGAAGCATGACTGTTGCCAACACTAGATCAGCTCAGCTCTACCTTTGTTTCAGCAAGCCTTGAAAACGTCCAAGCACTGAAGCGTCCATCACCTCCCTGGGTGACCTGTTGCAGTGCTGTACTACCCTCTTAAGGATTATTTTGCTTCAGATACAGGCTAAGACAAGCTGCAGTTTGTAGTTTTTCACAACATCCCTGAAGAACATGGCTGTGTTTAATTATTCCTGCTATAAGCTAGGATTGTGGCAGAAGGATTTTTTTTTTTTTTTTTTTTTTTTAAGTCAGGTAAACCATTGCACACTGTCTTTTGTAACCAACTTGAGGCACTTCTGGGGTGATCTTTCTCAGATGTCTCTATGTTTTTTTCCCTCATATAATGTGTACAAAACATTTGTCTCATTATTTTGTAAATGTGAAGTGCTTAGGTAATGTAAATCTACCACCAGTGGCTAGCTGAACGTTACAGGATAACCTTGACAGCTGTATTACTGCAAAAATATCTTTTTTTAAATTAGCCACCTCTTATATTTCTCTGCCTCGTGCCAGCGAATTTATGTAGTAAGTGAGACTTAGCCACATGGAGAAGTCTAAATCACTCTTCACATCTCGTTTTCTCCATGTAGTCTGCAACTGAATGTAGTCTGGTCCCTCATGAGGAGAGACAATATGTGATCAGATAATTGCTATATCATAATATTTACGTAAGTGGGTAAAACTAAGCTTACTGGATAACAATTTTTTACATATTCTCATGGATTTCTTACTGTTGTCACTGTTGATTATGATGTCAGTAATAATATTGGGCTTTCCTCTGCCTTGAGGATTTAGTTCCACTAAATGGTACCTTTTATCTATTACAATCTCTGTGGATCTCCTGTCCTATATTGGCAACATTGGATGTTGTTAGTGGACATGTGGGCACATAGCTAACAGTACAAGAATGATGAGACTCGTGACTTTCCCCCTTCCTCCAAGCTGTTTGCTAATCTGCTTGGGCAAAGTCAGTTTGGCTGCTTTTCCTGTTTCTGGTTGAAGTATCATCAGAAATGAGATGTGACCTGTGCAGACTGAAATGGTAACTCTTGCCTGAACATTCAGCATCCTTACTCAGTTTAAAAAAATTACTGATGACTCCAAAGGGATCATGCTGTTGTATGGGAAACTGTGTGTTAAAGATGCTGATCTACAGTAATGCTTATACTTTGCATGCAAAATTGGAGCATTCGGTTAAATCTGCCCTTCCAATGAAAAAAAGCTAATCTGAGGCCATGGTTCTGTGACCAACTGAGGTGGTCTAATTTCTTGCTGCTTGGTGAGAAAATAGGTGGCTTGCTGTTGAAAGCATTCAAAAAATAGGTGGCTTGCTTGTTCCTGAAAGCACTCGCCTTCCTCTTCCTGTCTCCAGCTCTTGTCTGATTGCGCAGTAACACAGTTCAACTTGCCATGCTGCTAAAAACTGCTCTTTAAAAATTTGTGGGGTAAGTCTTTTACTGTTTTAGCCAGTTGAATTGATTTACTGTGCAAGCAGGTAACTGCCAAAAACAGCGTAAGTTAAACAGTTGGAGTGTACTGGGACTGTGGGACTAGAATAAGGGAAAGGATTCTGAGACTAAGAAGGAACAGTGAGACACCTCTTCCTTTCTGTAGCAGCAGGTTACCCTGTCGATAACTAATGTGTATAGACCAAACTAGTATGAAACCACAGCAGACTGAATTTCACGCTCTTATGCAAGAGTTGCTAGAGTTATCGATAAACTTTTATAAGAAGGTGAATATGGATATCCTTACCTTCTCTTTGGAAAGAGCTTCTGTTCAAATTTAAAATAGTGTATCAGTCTGAATACGTTGTTTAAATCCTCATAGTTCAGTTTTCAGTTGCTACATAGATAAAATTGTGGAGCAGCTTAATTATATTTTTCATGTTCTTTTAAGACTTCTATTACACAAAGTTGTGGTGATGACTAATACAGCTGTACGGTACATTAAAACACTGGCAGCTGTGGTAATTCTTGTGCATGATTCCTTGCTATCTTGTAGTTTGAATGGTTTTGTTAGCCTTAAAGTGGTTTGTTTTGTCGTGTCACTGTTTTTGTGATGATTAGATAGTGTTTTACTTAGGCTCTCAGGAGATACAGTTCATTACACATAGATTCTACATTTCAAGACATAATTACACAAATCTTACATTTTCAGCTTTCCTTTATCTTATTCACACAAATCTGTTGAAATATATCTGTAGGAATTGAAGAAGTGCTTTAATATAACTGCTGATTATCTCCACTCTTTCAGTCTGGAATCGAGCTGTTTGTGAACAGGCTTGACTCTGTAGAGTCTGTCCTTCCCTACGAATATACTGCGTAAGTATATTATACTGTTTATGTCATTGTAGTTGTCAGTTCTTCCAAAAAGGTGAATTTAACTTACCTGAAAACTATTATCTAGATCTTGCTACAGTAATATGCCAGTGAGGAATATCTATCCATTTTGCTGACATAAGTTTGCAGATACAGAATTTTCAATGAGCAGATAGATGCATACATTGCTTACTTCTCAGTTGTCTTTGCTCATACTGTAGAAGTAGTGCCTGGATTTTTAGGCCCTCATGTAGGTCGGATCACTGCTTTAGCAGTTTAAAATGTGTGTGTGTATATAATACTTACTCTTCTGCATTAGTTGTCACTTTATAGATCAAAGTATTACTACTGTCTTTAGTTGCCTATAGCCAGATGAGTTAAAGTGGTAATGAGGTGTGAACTTCCCATCAATTATCTTAATGAGGTGTTAAATGTTTTCTTAGTACACAGCATAGGAGTGCACAAAATGTATCAGTGCCTAGTACCTTTAGGTAAAGTTGTTACTTCAAGGAATAGTTTGACTGTTAACCTTGGAGAGGTTAAGCACTAGTTATGTCTACACTTTAATGCATACAGATGTGATATACTTGAAATTAGGCTGGAAAAATGTGTGTGGGTTTTTTTGGTTTGGCTTTTTTTTTTGCTTTTATTATTCCTCCTGCCCGAGAATCTGGCCTGCATGCTTTTCTTTCAGAGCCATCATGAAACTCTTATGAAAGTTTAATTCTTGGCTAAAATCCCTGTTCAAACAGGAAAATTCTAATTATTTAAGGAAATTATTATGCTACGTTTCATATAAACTGAGCTCTGAAATAGCTGATTAAGAGGTTTGATTATTGGTTTTGTTTTGTTTGTTTCAAAATGGGACTGTGATTTTCACACTTTGCAGGTTCAGGGAAGAAACTGTTGTCTAGAAGGAAAGCTGTATAGTTCCTTTACTTGTGGTGAAGGGGTTGATTTGGGAGCACGGTTTGAGGTCTAATATTTGCAGCTGAGAATATTTTATTAACTTCTGTATCTTTTCTCTAATTCAGGTTTGATTTTTGTCAAGCGGAAGGGAAGAAGCGTCCCTCTGAAAACCTTGGCCAAGTATTGTTTGGAGAGAGGATAGAACCATCTCCTTACAGGGTTTGTTCTCTGACAAGGGGTGTTCGGTAATACATACGTTCAAATGTAACCAAAGGAGATGAGAACCTTGAAGATCCTCTTCACAAGGGCTTTGCCTCCAATGAGGTTCAAAATCTGAAATTCCACATAATAGAAGTCTGTCAATTTAATCTAATTGTAACTGTGCACTTTGCATCATGAAGCTGTAGCCTCAAGTGCCCTGGAGGTTATCTTCTCTCTTTGGAACCTGCCAAAACCTGATTGCTCCTCAGCTGTCCCTTTATTAGAGAGAATTGAGTATTATTTATTGGAACCAGATCTGAAAGCACCACAGCTGTAAAATGGAAGAATTGGAAATGGTGTTAGCCAGCTTGTCTTCTGGTGACTGAAGCTCTTGCCTTCTGTCCTACATGTAGTAGGAGAGAAAGTTATCAATTGAATCTGCCTGGGACAGCATTGCTGCTGTGAGGCCAAATGACTTGTCTGTTAAATTGTTGCAGAAAACAGTTTTTACCAGTAACAGGGAGCTCTTAGTGTAGGGCTCCTACAGTGACCACAGGAGGGTTTTATAGCGCACACACTGATGTAAAAACCTCCTCTGGAGGGTTAATATATGTAGTCTTCGTAATTTGTTAGGTGGTTTTATTATAGTAGTACAGGCAATTATAAATGCATGGGAGAAACTTGTTAAATGCTGAAATGATGCAAAGTTTGTTAGAAGTTTTTTGCTCATATGTCTTTCATTTTTCTTAGTTCACATTCAACAAGAAGGAGACATGTAAATCTGTTTGTACAAAAACATATGATACCACAAAGCCAGAAGATAAACAGAAATTAGACTTTTTGAAAAAAAGTATGCTACTGAATTATCAACATCATTGGTAAGTTGATATCAAAATTCATAAATGGTTAGCCTAGTATTTTGGTGTTAATTAAATTTAGGTTATCATTTTGTGTTTGCGAAGTAATACAGATTGAACACTAGGTATTTGCACTGAATCTGTTCCCCTTCTGTTCTTGCAAGACATGTTACATTGTTTTTCTTCATAAAAAAATTCTTTCACTTGAAGGATAAGCACCTGGTATAATGAAAATCAGTCTGTTTTCAAACACAAGGCCTTGTGTGTTTTTTATGCTGCCTCCGTGCTTACTGTAAAATACTGCTATTTCTTTGCATCTGTAAATGTACAAGTTAATCCTGCCCTAGCTTGAGGAAAGTCTTAAGGGACCTTCATTCTGTTACTGTGTTGTCTTTGTTTTCCTCGAGAGCCTTTGCATTCCCCTTCAAACGCAGTGTCCAGGAGATTGGATCAATGGTTCCAAAAGTTTTATGCAAAGTTTGTTTCTCTTATAGAATATGGAAGTGAAAGGTGGTTAGTGAAAATTAATCAATGAAATAATTTTGAGAAACTCATAAATACTTGGTCCTTTCCTGAGTCCTTGTGTAACCGTCTGAGTCATCTTGGAGCGTGCTGGGGCTCTGTTTCTGTTTGTTCGTTGAGGTCCTCTTCCAGTGGGCACTAAGGGTGGGGCAGGGCTGAAGTGTCGGCTGAATCTCATGCTGATTTTCCGTTAGGATTGTCACCACGCTCTGCACCGACATCCGAGAGCTGGAAAATGTTTTGAGCAGTCTCCATCTTGAGACTGAAAATACCCAGCCACGCTATCAGTGTTCATATAGTGCTTTTGTATGTTGGTATGCTGTGCTAAAGCAGCCTTTGGGTGGAAGGAACAACTTTGGGATGAGGTTGTCAGAGTTCCTGTGGTGTGTCTTTGCAAGTAATACATGAGCATGATTAACCAGTGTTGCCCATATGGTTCCAAATATGTGTTCCCTGTTTCACAGAAACAAACATTTTGTTCTTCGTCTAGTTAGATTAAAACTTTCTGGGTATGTTAGTAAAAATGCAGTTGAAATATCAAATGTTGCCACTGTCATTAAATGTTTTTCTGTCATGCCACATTCCATTTCTTTGGTTTTGAAATGGCTACCTGTGCTGGAAAGGCAATGAGTGCATTTTCTACAGTTCTTGGGAACTGATGTGGGGTATCCCTTTTCAGGGATAAACTATGGCTTGCTGATGTAAATCTTTCTGGGAACCTCTTGAAAATTGGTGTAGTTGGAAGCTGACAGATCAGGTCAGAAGGATTCACAGGCAATAGCCATATGTTCACATAGGTGAACCAGGAAGTAATAAAGAAACCCTGAAAGGTACAGCTACGTTTGCAGGGATTCAAAGTGTATATACCTAATGCTGAAATAGGTAGAGCTTCAACTATGCTGGATTTGGTTATATTCCTATTAAATACTGCATATATTTATAATATTTACACCACTTTGCATTTCACTGATGCATGTTGGTCTGGCATAAAGCTTCAGCTTTAAAAGTTTGTGTATGTTTTAGTGTATAGATGAAAAATAGTTTCCCAAGGGTATAATCCTGTCACTCTTTGAAAGAAATAAATTTTTTTTAGGAAAACTTGAAACTTAAGCTGACAGAAACTGAAACAGACCTATGTAAAACTAATCACACAGACAAGTACTTTAGACTGTTTCCACACCCCCACCCCCTTAGATTTAAACTGTATTACAAATGTGTTTAGTGTATTTAAATATATTTTTTAGATGGTATGACTAACTTGACAGGAATGTTCAGATTTTAGTTAGATGTAGTTCTGTGTTTCAGTGTGAAAGCTTACCTTTAAATTTAGGGTACTATATATATATATTCTTAGTTCTTTTAATAGCACTTCTACATTTAATTTTTTTGCTACGCCCACTGCCCTAAAACTTTAGAACTAGTGGCGTGAAGAACCCCTGTTTATGTCTGTCTGGTAATGATAATCCTTCTCAGCCACAGCTTCACAAAATGGAAGTGGCTGGATTTTGTGATGAATGATGTGTGGTCCAGGGGTATGTTGTACAGGGATCAGCAAGGTAGCATAAGTGAGGATTTAGTGGAGGTTTATTATCCAGCTTCAATTTATCATAAAATTCCTGGGGAACACAGATGGTGCAAAGTACTTTTAAGGTTTTAAAAGCCACTTAGTAAGATTAGGAATTGACATACTGAATTGGACTCAACAGCCATACTGGTATCTTGGCTGACAATGTTCATAACCAGATGTTCTTGGGAGACATATAAGAACACCTTTGTATAGCATATTTGCCCACATGTATAATCTCTTCAAGTCATTTTAAATTTGAAGATTAACTGTGAAAAATGATTTGCATCTTAAACCATCAATTTGTTCCAGCATTGCTGCTTGAAGGCAGCTCAGTATGTCTTTGCTGCAGAAGATGCAAGGGAAAGCCTTAACTCCAGCCAAACTCATTTGCAGTAGATTAATGCTTTACCTGGTTTTGATAATGAAATTAAAATACTAACGAAAGCAAGAGGTATCTCTAGCATATATTATGGAGGTAAAATTCCAAATATGGAATCATAGAATCATTTAGGTTGAAAAATACCTTTAGGGTCACCAAGCCCAACTGTGTGATGGGCTGACCCTGGCTCTACACCAGGTGACCACCAAAGCCACTCTATCACTCCCTTCCTCAGCTGGACAGGGGAGAGAACATACAATAAAAGGTTCATGGGTCGAGATAAGGACAGGGAGAGATCGCTCAGCAATTACCATCGTGGGCAAAACAGATTCTACTTGGGAAACTGGTTTAATTTATTATGAATCAAATCACAGTAGGGTAATGAGAAATAAATTCAAATCTTAAAACACCTTCTCGCCATACCTCCCTTCTTCCTGGGCTCAACTTCACTTCCTGTTTCCTTTACGTCCTCCCCCCACAGTGGCGCAGCGGGATGCGAAATGGGGGTTGCGGTCAGTTTATTACATATTGTCTCTGCCACTCCTTCCTTCTCAGGAGGAGGACTTCTCACGCTCTTTCCCTGCTCCAGCGTGGGGTCCCTTCCATGGGAGACAGTTGTCCATGAACTTCTTCAACGTGAGAGCTTCCCACAGAATCACAGAGTGGTTGGGCTTGGAAGGGACCTCTGGAGATCACCTAGTCCAGCCCCACTAAAAGAAGCAGGGTCACCTAGAGCAGGTTGCATAGGATCATGTCCAGGTGGGTTTTGAGTACCTCCGGAGAAGGAGACTCCACAACCTCTCCGGGCAGCCTGTTCCAGTGCTGTGTCATCCTTGAGGTAAAGAGGTTTTTCCTCATATTCAGATGTAACTTCCTGTGTTTCAGTTTGTGCCCATTGCCCCTTGTCCTGGCACTGGGCACCACTGAAAAGAGCCTGGCCCCATTCTCCTGACACTGACCCTTAAGATAATTGTAGAAATTGGTAAGATGCCCTTTTCATCTTCTCTTCTCCAGGCTAAACAGGCCCAGCTCTCTCAGCCTTTCCTTATAAGGGAGGTGGCTCTAGGCCCCTCACCATCTTTGTAGCCCTCTGTTGGACTCTTTCCAGCAGTTCCCTGTCTCTCTTGAACTGGGGAGCCCAGAATGGCACACAGTACTCCAGATGCAGTCTCACTAGGGCAGAGGATCACCTCCCTCAACCCGCTGGCCACGCTCCTCCTAATGCACCCCAGGAACCCACTGGCCTGCTTGGCCACCAGGGCACACTGCTGGCCCAGGGGCAACTTGCTGTCCACCAGAACTCCCGGGTCCGTCTCCGCAGAGCTGCCTTCCAGCAGGTCAGCCCCCAGCCTGTACGGGTGTGCGGGGTTGTTCTTCCCCACGGGCAGGACCTTACACTGGCCTTTGTGGAACTTCATTGGGTTCCTCTCTGCCCAGCTCTCCAGCCTGTCCAGGTCTCTCTGAACGGCAGTGCAGCCTTCAGGGGTATCAGCCGCTGCTCCCGGCTTTGTATCATCAGCAGACTTGCTGAGGGCACACTCTGTCCCTTCATCCAGGTCACTGATGAGTATGTTGAACAGGACTGGACCCAGCAGTGACCCCTGGGGAACACCCCTGGCTACAGGCTCCAGCTGGACTCTGTGCCATTGATCATAGCTTTCTGAGGTCTGCCATTCAGGCTGACATTCTTCAAGAACTGCTCCAGCATGGCTCCCTTCCACAGGGTGCAGCTCTTCAGGAACGGACTGTTCCAGCATGGGTCCTCCGCAGGGTCACAAGCCCTGCCAGCAAACCTGCTCCAGCGTGGGCTCCTCTCTGCACAGGGCCCACAGGTCCTGCCAGGAGCCTGCTCCCACGTGGGCTTCCCACAGGATCACAGCCTTCTTCGGGCATCCATCTCCACTGGTGTGGGGTCTTCCACAGCCTGTATCTGCTCCACTGTGAACCTCCATGGGCTGCAGGGGAATCTCTGCTTTGATACCAGGAGCATCTCTTCTCCCTCCTTCTTCCCTGACCTGGGTATCTGCAGTTGTTGTTTCTCGCGAATATTTTCACTCCTCTCTCTGGCTGAAGTTGCCATTGCACCACTTCCTTGCTCCCCACCCCACTCCCGCTTCCCTTCTGAAATATATTAGCCCAGAGGTGCTACCACTGTTGCTGATGGGCTCACCCTTGGCCAGCAGCAGGTCCGTGTTGGAGCTGGCTGGTATTGGTTCTGTTGGACATAGTGGAAGCTTCTAGCAGCTTCTCACAGAAGCCACCCCCACTACCAAAACCTTGACACACAAACCAAATAGAAACATAACCTAACACTGTCAAGTCCACCACTAACAATGTCCCTAAGTGCCACATCTACACTTCTTTTAAATACTTCCAGGGACAGTGTCTCAACCACTTCCCTGGGCAGCCTGTTCCAGTGCTTGGCAACCCTTTTGGTGCAGAATTTTTTCCTAATATGCAATCTAAACCTGCCTTGGTGCAACTTGAGTCTGTTTCTTCTCCTATTGCTTGTTATACTTGGGAGAAGAGGCTGATACCCATCTTGTCATGACCTCCTTTCAGGTAGTGGTAGAGAGTGGTAAGGTCTCCCCTCAGCCTCCTTTTCTCCAGGCTAACCAACCCCAGTTCTCTCAGCCGCTCCTCACAGGACTTGTGCCCCAGACCCTTCACCAGCTCCGTTGCCCGTCTCTGGACACGCTCCAGCACCTCAGTGTCCCTCCTGCAGTGAGGGGCCCAAACCTGAACACAGGATTTGAGGTGCGGCCCCACCAGTGCTGAGTGCAGGGGGACAATCACTGTCCTGGCCCTGCTGGCCACACTGTTTCTGACACAAGCCAGGATGCTGCTGGCCTTGGCCACCTGGGCACACTGCTGGCTCACGTCCAGCTGGCTGTCAACCAGCACCCCCAGGTCCTTTCCTACCGGGCAGCTTTCCAGCTGCTCTGCCGCAAGTCTGTAGTGCTGTGTGGGGCTGGTGTAACCCAAGCGCAGGACCCAGCACTTCTAGTTGAACCTCATACAATTGGCCTTATACAATACGGTCCAAGTGTAATGAATCCGCACCTGGAATAACTCCTAACTAGCAACTCAATTGGACCTCATAGCAACATGGTGAAGCGAATAGGATTTGGTTGACATTGATGCTGCCTGTGACTGTGATAGTCTTTGGAGTCTCCTGAGAACCTGGAAACTGTGGTTTTGGAGGGCCTGTCTTCACCTCTTCCACTGTATCAGTATGAGCTAAGAACATTGCTACTTCTGCCTGATAGCTAATGGTAGGGGTGATGGGGATCTCTTCATGTTGTGTGAACAAAGGCATCAGGTGCAGCAGCTCTTTTTAGCCCCATCTGTTGGTGTGCTTTAAGAAATAGTGCTACTTTAGAGACTGTTACAATACACAACAGACTAAATAATGCTTTGGGTTTGTTGTCTGGAGTCATAATTCCTGTGCTTAATTAGGGATTCAAAAGTTCCTAATGAGGTGTTATCAGGTATCTGTTAACATTAATAGCCTAGTGGTTATAATGATAAGACATGTAATTGTAAAGGATATTCAGTAGCTTGATAAGTTTTACAAAAACTGTATGTTGTTAACTTTCAGTGGGATTTCTTTTTTCAAGAAGTGGCACTTGTCTCATGTCTTCATGTGTGAAGTTTATTAATAGACCTTTAAAAACATGCCTTAAAGCAATTAGTGTTGCCCTAAAGGCAGCTGCTGAATTTTAAATATTCGTTGAATTACTTCTTTTGGGATTTATGTTTTAGCTAGTTAAAACATTTTATAACATAAAGGAACGGGTGTGGGTTTTTTTAGTAGTTCCTCTTACAGAGGGACAGGGCACTATTTTGGGTGTTTTTCTCTATGTTTGTAAGTATGGGTTTGGTTTTGACATTTCTACTGTTTGTATCATGTTGGATACTTGTCTTACTGTCTTACAATTTTCTGCAGCTCATGGAGTTGTGGGATTCCTCCAGAAATTTTTCATTGAAACTGAACTATAAACCTGCTGGGCTCAGGATTTATGGCTAATATGAATATAAATCTTGGGAGGCAATAAAATAAAAGCAGCAGGTAGACAATGGAGGGAGGTTTGAAAGTGATTGCTTTCCCAACTGTGTGGTGGCTTACAATTTTTTACTCATGTAAACCATCTAGTTAAAATACTGCATACTCTCAGGGAACTCCAGCTGAGGTCAGTGGTCAGGAATTCACTTAAATAGCAAAAAACCCCCACCAAAACCAAAACCCAAACCAAACCAAAAAAAGAACAAAAAACTCCTTGCACTTTAGCTTAAAGTGCCATGAAAAATGTATTTTGCAATGGAAAATCAATGAGGAAGCTGGAGAATTAATATGTGTGTAGACGTATTTTTTTGTGTGTGTTTTGTCTTAAACTTGAAATTATCAAGTTCATTTTAGCTGGTTTAGTGGATGATTTTGGTCATTTTAAAAGACAACATAATGAAGTTGTTAGGACTTTGGAGTGGGAGTTTTATGTATTGGGCTATAAGGGGACTTCAGAAACTAGTCCAGTGAATAGAATGTTTTGGTGGTCACAGAGTAAGCCTCCTACTTCCAAGGCACCTTCTAAAGAAATAGATTGATTTTTAAAATATTTTTTTCGTAAAAAAAGATAAAGTTTCAGTTGAAGAGCTGCATGCTTTTATCTCATCTGGAAATTGGATTGGCAATCAGTGTAATTTCATGGGTTAAGATTTAAAAGAAGTATTCTTGTAGTTAAAGCTTCCAGTAATGAATGTAGCAAAGTTAGATTAATATTAATCTGGTTTTGTTTCCATTATACTGTGTATTTTGAAAGATTGTGGAATGTCACTATGCCACTTACAGGATTGTGGACAACATGCCTGTGACCTGGTGTTATGATGTTGAAGATGGTCAGAGGTTCTGCAATCCTGGTTTTCCCATTGGCTGTTACATTACAGAAGATGGCCGTCCAAAAGATGCCTGTGTTATTAATGTATGTTTATGCAATTATTATTATTTTTTAAAACCCCCTTTTTACTAATTTAAAGACTGGCATTTCTCCTATGTCATGTTTCTATGGTGAGTTCTCACTATCTTAAGAACTCTTGTTGCCTAAAACTAGGTGTTTTGTTATCTCTGCAAGTACCACAATTTGTAAGCCTCACCTAAGCCTAAGAACTTTGGTTCCTTCTGTTGCATAATACAGAAGGGCTCTGAAAGACAGAGAGGAGGTGAACATGCATAACATTAATACGTTTAAAGGATGAAGGAGAAAAAAAAAACATGTCATCCTTCGTTTCCTAAACATTTGAAGGCTTGGACTTTACATTTTTGTGGTATAAAGGTGTTTTCATGGAAGCAGGTTTTCATTGATATATATGTACCACTGCATGGAAATTAATACTTCCAGAAGGATTGCTTTCCCTAAAACTGTGTGGGCTGATGGAAGAAGGCAGAATATAAAATTTCTGAGTGAACAAAACTGTGAGAGACAGATCTGCTGGATTAATGGGTGGAGGTCCAGATGAATGCACTGTAAGCATTATGGAAATAAGAATGCAATAGAAAGTCCAGGGTGTCTAGATTACCACAAAACTCCGTGGAGAGGTCACTGAGAACCTGGAACAGGTTTTTGGTTTTATCAGATGAGTTGGTTTTACTTAATGGATCTTACCAAACCAACAGTTTCTGCTGTTTTCAATTTTATTTCCATGCCTCCATAATTAATTGGTTTCAGAGGCTCCATATGAATGGATGCATTTATGATCAGATATGTAATCTGGCTATATTCTTTTAATCTTTTTTAAATACTTGTTTTTAGTAAGAGGAAAATAACCTTTGGAGTAATTGAAGGACTGTAGAAGAGCACTTCATCTATATAACATCTACATAACTATTCTCTAATTAGGGTGCTTTGTAGAAAGGGGTGGGGATAGAACTGTAAAGAAGTTCAATTCGGTAGACATAATGCTTGTGATTTAAAAGCCTCCTTAACTGACCAAATTCCAAGCTGATGTTTCCCTTCACCTGAGATTTATATTCAGCATTTATGGCTGCTGCTTGCAGTTCATTCTTGTGCATCTTTGGTTTCAAATGTCAGGGCGGTGCGATCACAGAGAGCAATTATCTGCATTGTTTGTCTTGGAAGGTTCTGTTTAATCTATGAAAAATACACACATTTTAAAATAGCTGATGCTTTTGAATACCCTTCTGATATGAAAGTTGTTGCATAGTTATCTATTGTTTGCTACTTCAATTAAATAAAATAGAACATCTTCAGTTACTGAAATAATAATTATATTTAAATTTATAAATATGTTTTATATTGAAATACTTTTTCTACTTTTCAGTTATAGTAGTTCTTAATGTTAACTTGTCTAATTTGTCGTCTTAATGCAGGGAAGCATGTTACTGTCCTTGTATTCTCAGAATTCTGCTTTATTTTTGTAGGAGAACTTCTTGACAGAAAAAATGTATGCAGTCTAAAATTCTGTTATGTAAGCTTCTGTCTAAGGCTTTTATGATGTCCTTTTTGATTGTTTAACATCATCTTTTATCATTGCAGTCAGAATTTCATGAAAAAGATACTTTTTATATCTTCAACCATGTTGACATAAAAATATATTACCACGTTGTGGAAAATGAAGCTCTGGGAGCAAGACTAGTTGCTGCTAAACTTGAACCAAAAAGGTTGGTACTCATAAGTAACTTGTCATCAAACAGTGGTCCATCCCAAGATACTTGCTTTGATCTGGGGACCTGTTGCTAGTCAAAAATGTTTTCAGATACATGACGAGTAGATTAGCTTTCCTGTCAATTGATATAGTGTAATGTAGGACAGTCTAACATAATTTTGTTCTGGATTTGATAGGACTTCGTGCACTATTTCCTATTTGGGCCAAAAAAAGATAAACTAAAACCTGGAAGTGGTGTGTGTTCTGTGAAGCAGCCCTCATTTACCTACTGGGGAGCATTTTGTTTTGTGACAGAATAGGCTGCCAGTGCCTGATGCAGGAGTAATCGGAGTGCAACATTTGATGTTTTCAGCAATGAGGATTCAAACTGAATGAATTCACAAATATATTTGTCAATTGTTCTGGTGACTATGTGGCTTTTGCACAACTGATGACTGTTTTGTTATTTCTTAGCATCTTGTCTTTCCTTTCTTTTGTATTCTTGGTATAGCTGAGCTTGTTGCATTGTTGGTCCAGCATCATAATGAAAGTATTTTTTTCTGGCAGAAATTAGTAATTCTGTTGTAACTTCTCGAGTGTTTTCGATGTTCTCAGCAGTACTCACACTTCTTTAATTTTTGGTGCTCTGTTTTTGAGACTGTGCTCTCTATAGTTTTCTGTTTAGAAGAGACAACTTTTAAGAAGTTCAAGTATCAAGAAGTTCCTTATGAGTTCTGAATTTTATGAGGCATTAAGAACTATTTTTGCAATTTAAGCAAATTTAAGCAATTTAAGGGAAGAATCCTGGAGGAAATCAATGCTTTTGCAAGATGAATGCATTTTTTCTCAAGGGTGTTGTCAGTGAAGCTGCTTTCATTCTGTGTTTTTTCTTCCCGCAGTTATAAGCATACTCATCCAGACAACCCTGATTGCTCAGGAGTACCTATGGATATAAGTAATAAGGCTAATGGAGAAGTCAAAATTGCTTACACATACTCAGTTTCTTTTCAAGTGAGTACTAAGCTTTCTGTGGTAGTTACCTCTCAAAATCATGCATTAATACTCTGAATTACAAAGATGGACAAAATTTATCTCGGAATACTAAATTTGTGGTTTTAAAATGTTATTTGAACTGGAATGTCAAAGATGGCTTGGGATTTAACCACACACTTTACAGGTTTGTATACCACCCAGCACACACTGAATGTGAAATGCATATGTGTTTTTTTAAAAAGAATCACATTTTCTGTGTTTACCTGGGCTTTCTGGTAGATTGTTTTTTATCCAAGCTCTTTAAGTCTGAGAAATTGTGTGTTTCGTCAAATGACTGTTGTAGGTAGGTTGAAGCTGATCATTTTTTGCTCTCCTGCTGCAAAAGTTGTCTCCCCTCCAAGATCTTCCTTCCATGGAAATCAGTAAAAGGGTAGGAAGCTGGTATTCTTTTGTTCCTCTGTTCTCCATTTAAAAAGAGAGGAGCAGTATATTGAGCAACTGCAGGGAGCAGTGATGCTTGAGGATGTCTCATTCTGGTGACTAGCAAGAAAGGTTTCTTTATTTTTAAATTGAGTTTGCTGTACAGATTGTTTCCCAACATTTCCCACTCTTTCCCAAACTGTTTCCCTATTAGTCTAAGACCTCAAAATGCAAGTGACTCGCTAAAAAGTGCAGTTTATAACTGATTGGATTTCTTGACAGCTTGTGTATGTATTGAAGGGATAGTTCACACACAGAAATTCATATTTTCATATTTTCACATTTTCAACATCAGTAATTCCATGATTCTTCTGGACATGAAGGAATCTACTCCTTTTTTCTTTCCTTGTATTTACAGACTTTAATTAAAATCTTGGAGATGAATAGATTAAAAAATAGCAATAAGGCAATTTTTTGTTTTTGTTTAACCTTTTTCTTGTTCTGATTGCAAGATCAATGGTGTCTTTCAAAATGATAGGCCGTTGTTATATCAAGGCTTTTCATATATCTTTCTTAATTCTGGACTTGTAGCCTGCCTGTAAGATTCAGTTCAGCTGTGGCAAAATGGAGACTAAATAGTTGATCTTTAAAGTTAATTGGAGGGTAGCATTGAGTTCGGGTGCAGGATCCGCCACCACTGCTGTAAGAAGTATGCAGTAACACGCTGGTCTTAAAATATCATTATATTGCCACAGTATCCCATGCATGAACGCCTCTTATTTCTTATAAGCTGATATAGCAGTGTTTGTAGAATTACCATGATGATTCTTTGCTCTAGTAATGTATTGGATTACATCATAAAGTTCAAAATACAATAAATGGGATGAGAAAAATATTCAGAAGGGGTTATATTATGGATGACGTAATAATTCTATTTTGAGGAATTATATCAGTTACGATGCTGAAATTGATGTGTAATCTGAAAAGCAAGTACTTCTGGAAACCTGTGAGAAATTAGTAATTAAGAATGACCTTAGCTTCATGCTATTAGAGTGTTTCTCTTACAAAAACAATTACGTGCCCAGCTCTGTGTGTGTTAGTGTCCCGTGCACAGTGTTGCATCACTTGAAGGTCATCTTCTGAAATTCCAATAGGTTGGCGGATCAAGTAATCTCAGGAAGACAAGAAAAAAGGCAGTGTAGGTATGGGGAAAAATGCGATTCTGTCCTAGAACCATTGATACCGATTGCTTGCTTTGAGACCTAGTTTTATAGTCTCAGTGAACTAGATACGTTATCTTGGCTAAATTTTTTAACTTGCTGGGTTTTATATTTTCAAAACCTGGCTTTACTGGAGAGCACTCTTGCTCTGGTATGTTATAAATTACGGAAATAAAATCCTGTCAGAAAGACACCTAGCCATTTTTATTGTTACTAGCGTTTATGGTTTAATAGCAATCTTCAGGTTGATCAGCACTGTTTATTCTTTTTTTCATGTTTACTCTGCAAAATAAAAGTTTTTTGAAGTTTTGAATGTTCAGTCTGAGTAAGTATAATCTGTTGAAATGCCTGAAGGAATTATTTGTTCCCCTCTACGAACAGTGTAAGTTCTGTAGTATTGTTTCCCCATCTGTTCTGCAGTATAAACTGCACGTAACTGGATTGGTAGTTGGTACTGAAACGATGTTATATGAAAGCAAAGGATAATTTGCACAGAGTACTATCTAGAAAGTAGAATATTATGCTGGAGACTATATAGCAGAGTTTAGTTTCTCAGCATCTGTGTGTTGCCTTATGCTAAGGAATGCATGTTCTTTTATTATTCTGCTCTTTATTTGAATTCCAGATGAATTATGTAATTCTTGAAGGGAGGAAGCACAATTGAATTAATTTGATAGGCCTTTATGCTTTAAGACATGGATGCTCAATACTATTCAGAAAATACTTTGGTTTAGATTGTATGGTCAAATCTTAGGTTAGTTCTAGGTAGCCATTAGTAGCCTATTCTCTTTAAGGCATGCAACATGAAATTTCCAATTTGTCATGAGACTTACGATTGCTTTGCATGAACATCCACTTGTAAATGTACAAGTTGGATACTGACTGTATCTGAAACTGATGTATTTAATCTTTCAGGAAGAAAAAAATATAAGGTGGGCATCAAGATGGGATTATATTTTGGAATCCATGCCTCACACTCATATCCAGTGGTTTAGGTGAGAAGAAAGTTTGTCTTCAAGTGTACTTTACTGAAGTGTATATACTGCAATTTGAATGATGATTTTTGTAATTTTTTTTTTTTAATTCAGTATTATGAACTCCTTGGTGATTGTCCTCTTTCTGTCTGGAATGGTAGCTATGATTATGTTGAGGACACTGCATAAAGACATCGCAAGATACAATCAGATGGATTCCACTGTAAGTCTAAAATGTACCTCCTAAAATTTATTTGGAATGTAATTTTTTCAGCTAAATGTTTTTCTGTAACAGGCTATTTAAATGGCAATCTACTGTATTAAAACAGGTGTATTTCCTTTACAGGAAGATGCTCAGGAAGAATTTGGCTGGAAACTGGTTCATGGTGATATTTTCAGGCCCCCAAGAAAAGGAATGCTGTTGTCTGTTTTTGTAGGCTCTGGCACACAGATCTTAATAATGACTTTTGTTACCCTGTGTAAGTAATGGAGTGGAGAGGAGTTAGTTGAGTACAGATGATTTTTCACTGTTAATTGCATAGTACTAGTAAAAATAGTGGTATAGTTTTTGTCTAGAAAGAAGTCTTAACGTTAGAAACAGCTGAGCTGATACAGTCGACATGCAACTTAGTATGCATAGTTTTTAAGATAACTGATATACTGGCTTTAAGTCAAATGTATAGTTAATTTTAAAATTGTGTGTCTTCTGTTTCAGTTTTTGCTTGCCTGGGATTTTTGTCACCTGCTAACCGGGGAGCTCTAATGACTTGTGCTGTAGTTTTGTGGGTACTACTTGGAACTCCAGCTGGCTATGTTGCTGCCAGATTCTACAAATGTGAGTAAACGTTATTTAAAATGACAAGGCTTAAGTTCATTAAAGTAAATTATCATCACAGAACTGACTTTTAGTTTGCAGTACTGTTTGTAGTTTCCCTTAGGGTAAGTTGGAGAAATGTACATACCTTAACAACAGAAAACACATAGAACACTGACATAGTTAGATTAGGTTTGATGTTCATGCCTGAAGACCTTGATTTGCTCTTGCTACTACGTATTTATGGAACTGGGAACCAAATTCCATTTTACTAGTACTAAGCTCATTACATCAGACAGTTTTGTACTTCTGTTTCCTACAGTGGGGGGGCACAATGTTAACTTGCATTTAGTTTTAACTATCAGTGTTGCTTGGTAACTTTTTACTTTATTTCATTTTATTTTTTTCTCCCCCAGTCAAGAACCTCTGTTCTTGCATGCCTGAGATTTGTTGCCTCTTTTTAGCTAGTTCCTAGATCCCTGGGAGAGTGGTACTTATCAGACTGTGACAGGGGCACAGGGGGAAGGATTATTAGGTGTTCTGTAGTTGCAGAAATCAACTCAGTGGTGTTTGGGCACCTGACAGTGGTTGGTTGATACTGTTTTCCTTCACTAATCCCAGCTAGCTAATGTTTCAAGGCCTGCCTACCAACCTCGAACTGCTGCTGTACCCTCTGGTTTACTTTAAGGTGAAGTACAGCTTGTTTTAATTACCTTACTAAAGGTAAAAGACTCTATGACTGGGTGAACTGGATCCTTCAGACTATTTTAGTTCTGAACATAAGGGACTAGAGAAGGAATTTATTTCTGAACTTCAGCCTGGCAGTAGCCATTGGAGTTCTTCATTCTAACCATTTTGTAATTTTCATGTGTGGAGAACCACTGGGGAAAGAGGGTTTGTATTTTGTAAGGAATTTTCCACAATGGTAGTGACATGATAGTGAACTATTCTTTTTCCTAATCCTTGAGCCAATTAGACTTAAATGGAAAGAGACTTCTAGACTAAGAGCATAACTGAGGACAGAAGTATTCTTTATATTACGTGAATATTATGTGTTTTGAAGGATATTTTGAATTGTCTTGATGGTAAATTGAATCCTGTGTCTTTGGTGGAGAGGTAGTTAGTAATAATTACACTTAATGGGAATAATTCAGTTGATACTTGAATATTGTGTTTAACTACAAAGACAGTGAGTGACTGGTGCAGAGATATTCTTGTTATAGCACAAGGTGGTCCATACATTGCATAGAGCATGTAAACATGAATGTTTCTCCTTATAGTATACAAATAATGTGAGACATAAACTGCAATGCAAATCAGATGGATATCCAGTTTTAAAAGGGGTGGGTCTTTTTTTTTAACATAGCATTTAAAAAGTGAAACCCGAGTTGAAATTAAATGGTTAATCATAATAACCAGTGCTATGTTCTACCAAGATTTTATGAAGAAATAGAAACTTAATTAAAATCACTCTAACCATAATCACTTCTGACTCTTGAAGTAAAGAAGCATGTCATTATGGCAGTGCTCTGATGAAATTGTCAGCTTCACTGAATTCCAGCAGGATATTTTCATTTGAAAGTATGCTGACTAGAATTTTTATAAGCATAGTGCAAATTCATAAAGATTTTCTTAATAAAGCTATCTTAATAAAGGTATCGCCACTACTTAACGCTGTTAAGACTTAAGAGAACATCACTACTTCCTGTAAGCATGTTAGTCCTGACTTTCTTGTAGGAATCATAGGCAAGAATTATTTCAAGAAAACTGTTAAGATAGCTTTTCACATATTTATGTATTTTTCTCCTACTGACACCTGCAGTCAAATGCTGGAAAGCTTAAACTTCTTAATCACTCCAGATTTAAACTGTTCTTTAAAGACTTAAAAGTACTGCAAATCTGCTTCCCCCTTTTAGCAGAAAAAGTGGTCAGAGACCCAGTTTTAGTTATATGCTTTTCTTGACCTTGGTCTGAGGCTTTGCTTTGCTTTGCAGCTCTGTGATTAAGCAGTATGTTCAATTTTATTACTGAAGATTTGGTTTACTGTGTTAAACTTGGCATGATAACACGTTATTTGAGTATTTGCGAGCTAAGTATAAGGGCTAAATGGACTGGAAAATTAATAGTTGTAAGATTAATGCATGTTTTGATGACTGTCAAATGTTTTAATACAGCATTTGGAGGTGAGAAGTGGAAAACAAATGTCCTGCTGACATCATTCCTTTGTCCTGGGTAAGTTGAGAATATTGCCATGATTAAAAGAATTAAATTGCTTCTCTGACATGCATAGCTAATAAGTTTCAGCTATACAAGTAAATGTTATTACATTGTCCCTTTATTCCAGAAGCTACAAGAATATCACAGCACTTTCGACAAAGATGAATATGTTAATGGCATATTGTCCTTAGATATTTTTTTTCAGTAAGCATTTGTTTACTCTCACAACATGAAGAAGTTGATTAAGAAAGAGCATTATGATAATATTAAGTTTTCGACAGGCACACTTTTTCATTGCTTGCTTTTACTCTCTAGGCTGTTTCTCTGACCACACTGTAGTTGGTCTTACATAGTGTCATACACTGTATAACCGCTATGATAAATTTTTCTACTTAATCACAGCAAGCAGTCTTACCCTGAAGTGTAGTTAAGACAAGCATATATTTGAAATTGCTTAGTTGGAACGTCAGCTCCTGCTGAACTTCAGTGCCACCAGATTAACAAAGAATTGCCTGTCTGACCTCTTGCATTTTGATATTTTGTGTGTGTCATTTGGTTTTAACGGAGATTTACACTAAGATCTTAATACAGTGCTATTGTTTTGTTAACATTGTTAAATATTAAGGAGTATTTCTGTGTTTTAAGTGTGTTACGTATTTTTCAGAATTGTATTTGCAGATTTTTTTATCATGAACCTCATTCTCTGGGGAGAAGGCTCTTCAGCAGCTATTCCGTTTGGTACTTTGGTTGCTATTTTGGCACTCTGGTTTTGCATATCTGTACCACTGACGTTTATTGGTGCCTATTTTGGTTTTAAGAAAAACGTAAGTGTTTTTGAGAAACTGTGTTGTAAGTGTATGTATACATATATATATATACACACACACACATGTATATTCTTCACTGTATAGACTATGACTGAGGTAGCACCTAAGCATTGTCAGCTCCAGTTCCGTTTTGTTACTTTAGATCTGCATGAGATATCTGATCTTGGGATTCCAAGACTTTGATATTCAGTTGGTTGTTGTTGGTGATAGTTCTCTGCAATGATGAGGGTTATCATTGTATTTAATTGAGTGACTACTCCAGATAAAGCAGTGATTTGGGTGTGGGTTTTCTTTTTTAGTTAGCATCTTTTCCATTACTAAAAGATTAGTTGACCCAGCCAAGCATAAGGGAAAGCAACTTACGCGTTTCTGGTTTTCCCCCATGTTTTTTTTACTGTCTGCCTTCTACACTGAGGATATTTTCTGATCAAATTGCTAGAGTTCTTGTGACATCTGTTTACATAAGTGTTCTGTAAATGGTTATTCCTGCTTGGCAGACATTAATTGGGATTTACTCTGAAACTGATCAGTTTTTCTTATTTATATGATGGCTCTTTCTGACACTGGTGACCAAACATTCTTAAATAATGAAATCGGTGCTTCTCTTTTTGCTTAAAAGTGGTTTATTGTGGCCCACAAACACAAAGATCTCGAAGTTCATATATTTCTGTGGTTTTCCTCTATAGGAAGCCGGAGTTCAAGCTCTCTGTAGCTCTCATGGAATACCTTCAGAGAACATTTAAGTATCTTAGAAGGCACTTTTTAAGTCGATTGTAGTTATTCTGTTTTTCTTAACCAGAATTCTATGGTTTTTTTCTGATAACCATGTTGAAATTTCAGTAACCTCCCTGCATTTACCTTTAAGAAAGGAGGATTTGATAAACTATAAGGCAACATGACAGGTGTCACAAATACATTCAAATCAAATCAGAAAGCAAGTACCTAGCAAGTGTCTATTGATGTTCTTCATGTAATCTTTACGAAAGGGGAGAGATGGCTAAGTATGCATTTATCTGCCTTAGATTTTTTCTCCCACCATGCTGATCTATGCACGCATCTTAAATTAGAATTTAATTGCTAGATTGAATCCTCTCAGTTTGTAAGTTTCCCTTAATGTAATTCTTGGAGTAAATCCTGAAAAACAACATACAGGGATTTTTAGGAGGGGAAAGCAAGAGGCTGCACCATCACTACCCCACAGCAGAAAAGTGAGAAATCAGCTCAGGCTCTGTAACAGATCACAGATAGGTAATCATAAAAAGGGAAGTCCAAAATATCTGCTGGTATGTTTTCAGTAAGAACTGTCTTTTAGCTTGTTTGCCTAACAAATGTTGGTGGCTAGGCTGGTAGCAAAAGCAGATGTAGTGGTAGCTGGGTATGCACATGCTCAAAACAAAATGCAAAACCAAAGACTTTTGCTATTAGTCATTTCAAAAAGAAAGCAAAAAGTTAGTGTTGTAGTTCGACATTTTACTTATTTAGTAATTTCTTAATTTTCGTTTAAAGGCGATTGAACACCCTGTTCGCACAAATCAAATTCCTCGTCAGATTCCTGAGCAATCATTCTATACAAAGCCGTTACCTGGCATTATCATGGGAGGGATTCTACCTTTTGGATGTATCTTTATACAGTTGTTCTTTATTCTCAATAGTATTTGGTAAGTTAGCCATGATCTATTTGAATTTTCTCTGTCACAAAGGGTGGTAATTTCTTTGTGAAAAGTTTTTCTTCAAGATGCTTTGACTGATTTTTTGGTGACGCCGTGTTACCAGAATACTGGTTCAATAAAAATTTAAATGTTAACATCTTTTTAATATTTTGTGGTTTAGAAGGGAGGTGGAACTAAATGATCTTTAAGGTCCCTTCCAACCCAAACTGTTTTATGATTCTATACTCGGTGCCTGTTTTGCTTGTTGAGGTGTGAAGAGAAGCGGCTGTGATATGCTTAGCAATTTACAGCTGACCTACAGTATTCAAATAGCTAGTTTTCTCATGCTATTCCTCTGACTTCATGTGGAAGTGGCTCTGAAACTGACATATGGCATATAACTTGAAAGTAGTAAGTATAATAAAATTTGAGTTTTTTGTTGTTGTTTTTGTTGTGCTAGAAAAGTGTAATTACTCCTGGGAGAAAAAAGAATCAAGAACAAATTTTGTGAAATCTTTGTAAAGGCACCAGAGAGTAATTCTTTTCAAAAATAAAGCACCAAAGGCCAGTCCATTATAAGTGAATTCTGATGTGAGTGCATAGCACACTGACAAATTAATCTACTGTGAGGGATTTGTCTTCCTTCTGGCACAATTTAGTTACTGGATCTTGTTAAACTGTTTCTGAACCTTGAATAGGTTTCTCTACCCAATGTAGACAGCTACAGCATTTGACATCTCTTGTTAATTTGCAGCTCTGCCCCTTTGATTGAAATGTGAGGTGAAATCCAAGTTCTGCTGAAGTCAGTGGAAGAGGTCACGCTGACTTCACTGGAACTGTATTTTCACTCATTATGTCTAGTCAGTTCTTTCCCTAAAATCCCAACCAGTAGCTTTCTTTGGGCTTGCTTTTCTCACTGTTTTCAGGCTGAGCTGCCAAGGCTCCTGTTCTTTAGTTAGAAAATAAATAAGTCAATTTTATGGCTGCACAACTGGCAGTACTTCAATAGGAAGAAGAATACTTAAGGTGAAGGTGATATTACTGTATATGAAGAAATAATATTAGCACGGTGTCTATTTTAATTTTTATGGTTTTTTAAACTCCCTTTATAGGTCTCACCAGATGTATTACATGTTTGGCTTCCTGTTTCTGGTATTCATTATTTTGGTTATTACATGTTCTGAGGCTACAATATTGCTTTGCTACTTCCATCTATGTGCAGAGGTAATAAATACTCTTCAGTATTCATACTTGATATTGTTTTAAGAATGTTTCCAAAAATGTTTAAGGCTTTTATAATTTAAAATAAGTATTGCAGAATTCAACGTAAACACCGTAACTAAACGAGATGTACTAAAACCATGTCTTTAAAAAGTGAAGCTGGCTACTTCTGGCAAAACTTGTAACAACTATTAAAACACTGCACTGAGTACTGCTAAGTCAGATATGTCATCTTTAGATTCTAACACCCTGTTTTCTGAAGATGCTAAACTAATTCATTAACTTTGTTCAATCAAAGTGCATTTTGGCCATGCCCAGCCTTGGAGAGGAGGGGATCTCTGTGGTTGGCAATAGTAGGTCTGGCTTATTTGGGGTTTTAGATTTTTGCCTATTTGATATTGATCTTTTGATTTTTTTATCTCTGACTGCGAATGGTGTAGTTAAAGCAGTATTGATTATATATAGTTATTTTTCCTGTAGATAAAAAATAAAAACTCACTTTTGGATAAAGTAACAATAGAAAAAGTAGCTCTGCATTCAGTAATAGGGTCAGTGTGTTAGAGGTGTATGGAATATTACTCATACTTTTTTTTTTTTTTCCCCCCTCCACCCCTTCTAGGACTATCACTGGCAGTGGCGTTCATTTCTCACTAGTGGTTTCACTGCAGTTTATTTCCTAATATATGCAATACATTATTTTTTTTCTAAACTGCAAATCACAGGAACAGCTAGTACCATTTTATATTTTGGTTATACCATGATCATGGTTTTGATCTTCTTCCTTTTCACAGGTAAGTGTATTGAAGCTTGATTTTAAATTTTGAGTCTACCTTTAGCTTTGCATTGTAGAATTCTTGGAAAAACTTATCTTGATATACAGGATTATAAATTTAAATATGTCTTTGATTGGGTTGGGTTTTTTTTCCCCAGGTAGTTGTGTAGCATTTTGCAACTCTAATCACAAATTTTACTGAAAGAGATTAAGTGAGGATGAGGCAGAACTACAGCTAATTTGGGGTGTGGCCTATAATTAGTTCTTCAATTATGACACCTTTAAACATCATAAATGCTTCTCCAGATTTCTTTCCTATGTTAGACATGTGACCAACTCAGTTTTTTTGATTAGTTGTCTTTGGAGAAATGCACTTCAAATCACACACAATCAAGTATAAAGTTACAGTGTCAATTCAGGAAAAAATTGCAGCTTTTGTGGAATATGAGGAAGGAAGAGAGAGGAATAAAAGTTGACAGAGAGGGCTGTTGTTTTTTTTTTCATTTGCTCTCTTCTGGAATGTCTTTATTCTCCAGTTGCATTGAAGTAGCACGGGAAGCAGAATTTCTTAACCATTTTTTGATGCAGTCTTGTCAGCACCTTGTCATCTTTATTGTGAGCTTTTGGAAAAGCACCCATCTTAGGTGCTGTGTTTCAGTTTCCTCTTCATTAAGTGAGATGAGGTCACAAGAATCTTCCTTTGACATCTTCAGCACTAAGAAGGAATCTTCAGTCAGACACTTATCCTTTGTTTAGGGTAAAAGAATGACAATGAAAATGGAAGAAGTCTCCTTTCAAACTCATGCAAGAGGGCAGAAATCACCAGCTCCTCAAAAATTTTTAAAAATTATAAATTCTGTTCCAGCAGAATGTAATCTGTCTTTGTGGACTTTATCCTACAGAGCAATAGTTTTGAAACTCTTTTGAACAGATCAGTGCTTTAAATAATTTCAAGCTCCACATTTATGAAGAAGCTTAATGATTCCTAAGGCTTTGATACGTATTTGTGTCAACAGCTGTACAGGCTGTATTTTGAGGCCTCCTAGAATACAAATGGCTTGTCATCAAAGCTTTTAATACAGATCTCACTATAAGTAGAATTTTCATTTCCACTTAAAGTAGGAGCACAAAAAAAAAAAATCTAGTGGGAAAAGAACTGACATTTGAGAATGGTGTTCATTTTAAGTGTAACTGAATATTAATTTCAAAGACATTGCCACTTCAGCTTAGGAAATACTGAAGCTGTTTGTGCACCATGACTGAATGCAGATGATGAACAGGAGCAAGAGCCTGCAAGGAGTTTCATGGGTCATTGCCTAATAAAAGGAGGGAATGGAACTTAAGTAAATTACATGATCTCTTTGAAAAGTGATCAAGCTGTGTTCCAAAAGTGGTTAGTTTTATCTTCCATCCTTCTTTTTAAGTCAGTCTAATGTGTTTTGGCATTGCTTGCAGATAGTTTGTAATTTACACATCATCTCTACTTTCTATTTTGTGTACTGGTTAGCAAGTCATTCTGAATGCGTAGATTAGTGATTCTGCCTCCCTTTCACCCTGCCTTTCTCTTAACCTTTATTTCTGATCTGGGTTTGCTAATACTCTCACTGAACTAAAGAATTTAAGAATGCATGGTTGTTCAACTAGAAATGAATGTGTGCTGCTGCATGTAGATCAGTTTTAAATGCGATGCAAACTTACGGAATAACGTGAAAAAATAAATAGGCCTTACATAAGTGTAAGGTCAATTAATTTAGTTTCGCTAGCTTTTGCAACAGATACTCAGCATGTCCGCCTTTCATAGTAAACAGTTTTGGCCAAAACCAGAATTGTTTACCCTGTCTCTTTTGTTCAGTCTCTTTACTTTGGATGCATGCGGTAATTCTGGAGTGCACACATTCAAGAAAAAGGGGATTTAAGTAAACTTTCTATATTGAGACATGGCTTAGGTGCAGAAAGGCAGCTAAGGTACCCATATAATTTCATTTTTTGCCCTTATTTTTTCAAGTCAGCCATGCCACGTGACATTGTCTAAAGGCATTAAGATGTGTCCAGTGCATCCCCCTTCTCCTTTGCTCACACGTTCACTTTCAGCTGACCAATTGGCTGTGCAGTGCCTGCCTGCAAATTTGGGGGGTCCTTTTCAGGGTAGGTTCACAAGCATGCAAAGAAGAGGTGGTTTATTGTCAGATCACTTCAGATGTTTTCCATGGTAGTCATTTGTATGTAATTGGGACAGTGGAGGTATGAGCTATGCTGTGCAACTTGAACTGAGCTTTCAGAGTTTGTACGCTTTGGTTTTTTCAGTTTGTATATTGAATTTAGGTGAGAATACGTGTGAAGTTAACCAAACAGAACTTTGAAACATCATATTTTAACAATTTTTTTTGTTTACTTCACACAAGATTCAGTGGAAATTATCCTTTAGTTTGAGGGAATATTCCTGTTTCTTAAGATTTAAGAATAATTTTATCCATTTAGGTTGATATGCATTCAAAGGCAGTATGTTCAGTTCTCTTAAGATTTACTGAAGTGCTTTGAGATAAGGTTTTACTGAAAAAGTTAGAGGCAGGGTAAAGGGACAGGCAGTTCTTCTCCAGTTTCTTAAATGAAAAAGCATATTAGCTATTTAGCAAAAACTGCTCCTAAAGGCAACTGACTTCCTGTGTCAGGATGATAAAGAAGCTAAAACGAAAAAATTGTGATTGTTGTATCAAAACTATGCTGCTGCTGCTTACTCATCTGTTAAAAATCATCAGGATCAGGAAGCGTTTTGACGGTGCCCTGCTGCTATGTCAGTGTAACACATGCTTCAGGCACTTGCATCCATACTGCATTCCAGGTCATTGATCAGACTCAGCAGGCAAAATACCGGGAGCTACATGACAAATCTTTGATTCACAGCTGGGACCACAACTACGTATCATAGTAAATGAGTCAGTTAAACATCAGTAGTTTAGTAAGCGTGAAGGGAAAAAAAACCCCAAAAACCGCACAAAATTACCATGATATCATTCATGGTTCCTTCCAAGCTTGTATAATGAATGAATTAGCACACAACTTTTGTGGTGCCTCTTACCAGATCAAAAATAAAGGCCATTTTTTTTCTTTAAAGAACTTACTTGTCTATTGCGTAAGTTTAGGCTGTGATTTTTAAGAGGTACTCAGGCAAAAATCCGATAATCTTTAGGGCTTTTTTTCCTGTCCTAGTTTTTGTGGGAAGTGAACATTCCTGTAACAGGTGTTCTGAGATGCTGTTTGGTCCATTATCATTCTGATCGAGGCTGTATTTTGAACTAATCCAGTTAAATTAACAAAGCCCAGCTATATTAACTACTTTGCATTCAAAATAATATTTTTTTAAAAACTTTTGTTGAAGTTTCACAAAGAGAAGGCATGAAGCTATTTTTGTTCAGCTATAAGGATTGTTATCAGGGAAACAGGCTTTGTCCTTAAATTTCAGTTCAAGTTTGCTTATACCTTTTGACTGCCTGAAGTATTTCAGAAGTGTTTATTTTTAAGGTATGTAACACATTTTCAATAGGAAGTACAAGTGGTGTAGTAACTACACTATGGTTTGAAATGTGTGTTAGCTTGATTTTTGCAGAAATAAAGGGTAGTGCTCTAATTTCCCAAGACCTTAAAGTATAACTAATAAATGGAAATTCCGTTTGATGCTGTCAATCTAATTGGTTTGTTAAATAACAATATTCTGACCAGCTGAGCAGGTCAGGTAAAGTGTGTATGACTAGTCACTGATAAGGGTGAAATGGAACAATGTGAAGGAGTTGGATTGGGGAATAATGAAGCAAAAAAGAAAAATACCTTGGAAGGGAAATAATACAGAAACATCTTACAATTCCATGTGGTCAGCTCGATGATTATGAAAATAACAAGATGCTTTATATAGTCGTTGATATATATAAAGACCATAAAGACCAGGTACTGTCTGTATCTTTCCATTATCTGGTCTGATGGATGAAGACTAAAGATAGCAGATTGCATATATGTATGTATGTATGTCATGATTTATGAACTACAGATAGAAATCAGTGTTTCCTGTGTCAGTTTCCCTAACATGTAACATTCTTTTTTTTTTTTTTTTTTTTCTTTCAGGGACAATTGGGTTCTTTGCATGCTTTTGGTTTGTAACCAAAATATACAGTGTGGTGAAAGTTGACTGAAGAAACCTATGTAAAGAATTAACACAGAAGAGGTTTAATCTTCATTAACGTAACTTAAAGACCTGGTCTAGTTGATGAACTTGAGCTTTATCAGAAGTATTGGCTTCCTATTCTTTGAGAATGATACTGAATATGCATCTACTTTTTCCACTAACACGTTTGTATTGTGACTTAACAACCTGTTTTCATTCAGATCTTAATGAAGATCAGAGTTCCGGTATTTATGCATTTGTAAATACAACTATAAAAAGAAATTTTAAATTCTAATGGCAGAAGTGGTGGTATTACACAACTTATTGATACTTCTGATCAAAGTACAACTGTAAATAGATTTTTCTAGCTTGGTAGGTGGGACGAATTATTTTTCTTTGAGGGAAATGAGAACTTTTTATTATGCTGACTTTGAAGGATGACTCTTAAGAAGTGTTGCTTTTAGTTTGGATGTGATTTTTATTTTTTACTGGTGTTATGTCCATAAATATTCTGATTTCTGTGACTTCATTAGTTTCAGTGTTCTTGGCCTTTTAAACTATGTGCCTCTGAGTCCTTGAATTTATAAATTCATAATCTAATAAATACTGTAAAAATGTCTTCAGTGGCTTATTACATACTATAAGTTCAAAAAATATGTAAATACAATTCTGTTGAAGACAGATGCTTAAAGATTGCATAGAGTATTTTATGGCATTTTCTATGGTTCAATGTATATTGACAACCCTTAGATCTACAAGAAATGTTATTTGTGCTACATGGCTATAACACAAAAATGTGATTGTGGCGCATGAGAATTAAATTATACACACATTTAACAAAACCACTCTGCAGCATTAATCCAGTCATTAACCCAGATATGCTTTCAGAGATGGCTATGGAATTGTCAGTATGTTGAGAAGATCTTACAATGCATGAGTCAGCATTCTCTGCTGATCTTGCTTTTAGATCTTGATGATGCGTATTCTATATGGCAACTATTGCTGCTTGTACCTAATGTAGGTTAAAAAAATAAAAGAAAATTAGTATTTTTGCCTTATTTTAAGAGACTAATGTTGATTTTGGATGACTAGCATTAAACCTATATTTGCTTTTTTTTTTTTAAATGGAGTATTTTGATCATTTCTTGTCTGGTAATTTTAGACTCATAACACAATTCAGCTTTTGGCCTGTTTTCACAAGTCTGATAAAATTTTATTTAAACTTAACGTACCAATTGCCATTCATAAGGTTGGGGGGTTTTATTCTTACCAGTTTACTTTTCTAAAAGACCTTGACCTGATGATGCTTGAATATGGAATCCAATAAAAATATCTTTGGTTAAGGTAACTTGTCATTATTAACCTCCTAAAAGTTGGCACGCAAAAAGGCTTCAGGTGACATTTCCCCAGTTGCTGTGCTCCACAACCCCTCCCAGAAGAACCACACCACTCTCACGCTCTGCCTGTCCCCCACCACAGCTCTGTTCACATGTTGTGGACAGGTTTGTTCTTGTGCCCCTCCCCACATGTAGTCATTAGGAAGTGCTGATTTTAGATAAATCTTCCATGTTTTAAGTTCAAAACAGGAAAAGGGCGAGTATAGGAAGCGTTTGCTCTTTACTAATGTAGTGAGCTGTAGTGTGACTCTATTTAAATTTTAGAAAGCATAAAATTGAATATTTTTAATATCCCTGGTTTTGTGATCACCTCCAGTATGTATAGTCAATGCTTAAAATCAACAGTAGTTATTGCACAAATGGCAATGCTTAGTTTGAGAAACATAAATCAGTTTTCTGTTATTGAAATAGGACTATAGGTGCTCAAGAATTTCACTGTAGTGATCTGAAAACAGATTTTTGTGATGTATTTGCAACTGCTGTTTAAAAATCAGATTAATAGAAGTGAGATCTATCTACTGTGGTATGTATATGAGTATATTTCCCGTTTTCCTTCCTACAGACTAGTTGACGAGTCATGGCAGCTTCTCAAGTACGTTATTTTTCACCTTTAAAGGGAGTTTGTGAAGTGTGTCATTATCTTCTGGAATTGAAACCTACTGCATACACAATTTTTCAAGCAGCCTTGTACCTTGCCTTGTAATAATTGCAGCTGTTTTGGAATTGAGGTTTCAGTGTGCAGTACTTGAGACAATCCGGAAAGTTTAATACATCACAGACTTTACAGAATAGCTATTCTAAAGTGGTCCCCTGCCTTGAAATCTATTATTGCCTCAGGTAGTTTCAAGTTTTTCTAGCATTTAGGCTTCTGGTGTGTGTTAGGGCATCCAGATGTTCTATTGCGTACCCTGTCTTTTCTTCAGATCTCTTGGGAGGCCTGAGTTTTTGTCTGAACTTTAAAAATACTGGCCTCATCCAAAATCTTTCTATACTGCCAGATATTTTCTTAAAAAGCACTTATTGCATGGATATCTGAGAAAATGTAAATTAGTAGGAGGGTTAAGAGGTAGGAACAAATTGTTGAGCTGCATGAAGGTAGGCCAAATTTAAACAAAATATAACGCTTGAGACCAGTGTCAGTTTTTTGGTAGCTGGCAGATAATTTGAAAACCGTTCTTGAGAGTCTGAAAAAAGTGACCATCACTGCCAAATGTAGTCTGAAAGTAATCCGCAGTCCAAATCGTGGTTTGAAAACATGATATGGGAGTTACTGGTTTGGCTTGGTCTGGTTTTCTTTAAGAAAGAAGAAATAAAAAAGCAGCTTTATGGCAAGTTGTATCTCATGGCAAGCTACCTGGTCCATCCATCTTTAGCCCTGGTAGCTGCACTTCTTACTCACATGCTTAGCTGTGTTTGAACAGCCGTAAGAGTCATTAAATTTTTGCTGTCGTACTGATTGTGTGTGCCCTTAGCTGCTTTGCTGGAGTCTTGCAGCCATATCACAAGTATTAGTTGACTGTGAGGTAGTCATGGCCAGCACTTCATGGGGTTTGTGTCATTTTCAGGTAAAAGGCAGTGAGGGGTGACTGCACTACTGACCTCACCACATTCCCAATCTCCTGCTTGCTGCTTACCTTTCTGCCATTTTGCAGTTTTGCGAACATGTTTCAACCCTCATGAGTGCAAAGAACAGCCATTACCCTACCTGGCTCTTGCAAACAGGACAATCCTTTTTGGAAACTCGGCTACCAGGACTGTATGTGGTTACGGCATCTGGGCATGATGCAGGTGTAGTACCAAGCACAGAGGTGTAGACAGCATTGTGGAAGCCGTAGCTGTATTCCCATGTTTTTGTAATGCCACTACTGTCCCTTTGGGGCTTGAGACAGAGTGATGGTATCACACAGAGGTCCATCAATATTTGTGGCTAGAGGAGAAAGCCTGTCCTGTGGGTGGTGGTGAGCTGTCTTGTTGTTGGATGCTTGGATGCTGAGGTAGAAGGACGGTAACTAAAGTTTCTCTGCAATTGCCTGAAAAATGCTTTATGTGGGTACTTCAGTCCTGTCGTGGGTGGACCTGTATTTTCTTCAGGAAAGGTTAAGTCTGGAAGAAAGTGAGGAAGAGAGGGCAGAAAAGGATGGCATTCAGGCAGGTGCCTGAGATGCTGCCACAGTTACACTGATCTGAATAACCGGTTTGAAGGGACAGAAAGCACACAAGTCCTGTTTGAACTGATGTACAAATCAAATAAAAAATGTGAAATGTGGATGAGAAACATCACTTTATTAGTACCAGTAAAGGCAAAAATACCATTCTCTAAGTTAAGAAAAGTAGGCTGGAAACATCTGCACTTAAGGGGAGGTAGGGGAGGAGTGAGAGACCTTGAAGGGGAAAGGGTTTGGTGCATCTGACTTCAGTCAGTAAGTGGAGTGTGAAATTATGGCCAAGTGTTTCTGGAAAGCTTTGTGGGACTGCTGGGGAGGGGTTGCTGCAGCCAAACCTGACTACGCTAGCAGGGCACAAGTCAAAACTACGGTTGCTGGGTGAATTACCGTAACTCAGCCGATAGAGATCTTGAGGTTCACAGGTAAGGAATGAGTTGCATGTAATCTTGTACCGGAAGTATGGTAAAACCTTAACAGTTGGTAGAAGTTTTTGTATTTGTTGGTTGATAAAACATTGTCCTGAACATCACAGAACCATAGAACAGTCCAACATTTTTTTTTTCTTTTTTTCTTTTCCTTTCTCCTTGAATGTTACTGCAGTGTTGGGTTTAATTTTCCTGCTCCAGGAAGGACTTCAATAAGCTTAGCTGGTGCAGGACGCATATGACCATGACTTTGTGCCATGAGGTTACATGCCATCCTCTTTCTCTGCCTTACTAGTCCAGACAACAGCTTCGTTTCTGGGGACAGCTGTAGCTGCAGGAGCCACCTCACACTTAAGTATTTTCTTAAAGGAAAGATTACTTCTGTAGAGATGTTCTCATCTTCTGCCAGATATACTGTTTCCTACAATTCACCTCTATTTTCATTTTTTATTCTTAGTATCCCACTGTTTCTCCTTATGCCAGACAGTTAATAGCCATTTACTTATTCATGTATCTCCATAAATCTGACTCCTGAAATACTTCTGTTACCTCATATATTGGCTTTGGGTACACGTGCATACACAAGTGCATGACACTTCAGCACAGATCTTCAGGGACTACTGAGGGTCTTAATTTATCGGCTGATTACTGTACAGCTGTCATCCTGCACTTTTGTCTTGCTTGAAACATCTGGAACTCACTGTTGATGAGATGAGAGTACTTAACTACTTGTCAATCAGATATACCAGAAGATTGCAAATGAAACCTGTCACGTTTGGGTGATGGCACACTTGCTGCTTCACAGGATTCTAGCACTTTCAATGAAAATGCAGTATAAATTCTTCCGTTCCTCAGAGGTATTTTAGCATCACCTGCTGGCCACAGCACATATGAACTTGAAGTGCAGGAGCAGAGTTAAGGGCATGATAGGAAGGTTTTACCGGAGTTCTCTACGGGAGAGGCTTATTGTTAACGTTTTTTATCTTTAAAATAGGGATGATCGTTTCAAAGTTGCTGGAAGCAGGCAGCCAAAACTCAAGGCAAAGAACAGTAAACATAATTATACAACTAATTTACCAGTGAAGATGCTAAAAACATGTCTCCTGCATCTAGCTAGTATGGGCACATGGCTAGCAGGGGTCCTTTAGAATGAACTATATTTCAGCTAGACAGCCTTGCTTTATAAGGATTAATTGTCCTTAATCAGGTACCCACTCTGATACCTTCAAACAGTTTTTCTAAGTTCACCAAAAAAAGGCGTGCTTCAGAGGGGGCCTCACAGAGTGTCCTGAAAGGCTGGCCAGCCTGGGCAGTGAGACTGGCCAAAGGCCGTGTCCCAGCTTCGTGTCTTCAGTGGTGCCAAGGCCTCATGTCTGAACAGTTCAGCACAACTTCAGCTGTTTTGCTACTCCTGGTGCAGGATTTACTTCGGCTTGTGTGGTTTTGGGGGGATGGGTGGGGGTGGGGGGTGTTTCGTTGCTTGTTGGGTTTAGTGTTGGGGTTTTCCTTTCCAGTGATCATATCAAGTCAAGAAGATGGTAGATTTAATTTTCTTTCTATTTGGGGGACGTTATTAAGGTAGTGAAAACCTTCTTCCTCATATATTTCCCGACTTTCCACAACATATCTTTTGATTTGTTCACAATTACCTATTCAGTAAAGGTATGTAAAATCACAGAATAAACTGACTCAGCTCTGGCTGCGCGAGGGAGAAGCAGCACGTGACGCCCTGCCAGCCGGGCGGTGCATGTGCACGGTCTGGCCCCCGCTCGCCCTCGGCATTGCTGAAGATGACGAAGCTTCTCATTTGCTGGAGGTGGGTAAAGGCAGGTGGGCCACGTTCTGCTCCTGCCTCCAGCCTGCAGTAGGAATGAGTCGCTCTGGGATGTTTCCGAGGAAGTCAGTGGGCCAGCAGGGAGGCCCGTTCTCTCCCATTGTGGCCGGAGGACACAAGAAGCAGCAGGGTTGTGACATTTCTTCTCTAGCCTTGCTTAGGAGCTACAGAATGGAGCAATCGGAGGGTCAGATCTCTTTCCTACTTTTTTCTGCAGGTTCTCACAAGGAGTCCTAGCACTCTTCCCCTGGAAACTGCTCGTCTCTGCCCATTGCAGCAAAGCTAGCAAGACAGCTGAGAAGACACGGGTGCTTCGTTCTGTCACCCTTTTCCTGCTGTCTCCCGGCCATAGTGACAGCAACAGAGCTAAATTACACAATTATGCATGTTCTCCTGCTGCATGATGTCAGATCAGTGCAGCCCGGAGGCAGGTGAAGGACAAGGCAAAGGGAAGCAGCGGGTGGCCTTGAATTTACTGTTCGTCCCAGAAAGCAGGGTGACCATAGTAACTCTGGACATAAATTGCAGAGAGGAAGACAGAGGCTTCCTTGCTTCAAGAAAGACAATATCCAGACCCAGGGGGGCAGAACCCAAACAAATAATTGATTAATGTACCAGAAAAATGCCAGTTTATTAAACCTCAGTCTTTTCTGTCAGCCAGTTACCAGTTTCAAGCGGGGGTTTTTGCTGGAAGAGCCATCTTAGATCCAGAACAGAATTTCTGAAGAAAGCAAGACAGGCAGACAAATTTAGGCAGATTAGGAACATGACTCTAAATCCCCAGAGATTTTCTTGACCAGTGAATCATTTTAGGGTTAATATGTCTTATCTTTCTGTCTTTCGAAACGGTTTTACTGACAGAGGTTTGTGAAGACTGCTGCTGCACCGAACGGGACAGAACTTGCCATCTCAATCGTTTTGGACAGGACACTCTCTCCTGTCCCACTCATCCCTGCCACTTCAGAGGACTGCTGGTAAAATAACCCGAGCAAGCCATCTGCCATGTCATTTGATGCAGAAATACACCTCTGCTTGCTGTAAGGGCAGTCCCAGTGCACAATGTCCCAACAAATACCCAGCAGGAGCCCCTAGGGACAGAGACAGTCTGATGGGCCATCCCTGTGCGGGGCAGGGAAGGGAAAACTGCAGCCTTGGAGTCCTAATGAAAATGCTGCCAAAGAAAAAAGGGGATAAATAGGAAACAGAAATTGCATGGAAAATGTTATCAAGTTCTAGGGCTGCAAATAGATGATGGCAAAGACAAATACTCTCTCTTGCACTTTTAATAACTTTGAATCTTACAGCCTGAGCAAATATAGAGACAGCTGCAACACACTACTAGTTCATACACCGTGTATAGCAGAAATCCATCTAAGTCAGGGCTAGTCACACCAGAAGAAGTTAATGGAAGAACAATAAATATGCTTTTAGAAGGTTTACAGGAATCAATAAAAGAGCTCTATTTACTGCAGTTAAGCTCCAAAGGAAAACCTGACTGGAATGAAAGGGAAAAGGAAGTGGGATAATTTGAAAATTTAAGATGATATAAAGTATAAGTTCTATTAAAATAATTTTGCTGGTGCGTAGAATTAATTGAATTTTTTGTTAGGTTTTGGTAAATCCATTGCAAAGGAACTGGGCGTTTTCAGAAAGTCATGATGCAAGAGTTGATGTTAGTTTGCTTTTGTTAATAGGACTGAGTACACAAAGAAAAGGAAAAGTGCTGTCATAACCCAGCTGTGCAAAACCACTGTCCAGTTGTGGGCACAGTGTTACACAGCTCTCTTGCCCCCATGGGTTACAGATTCCTGAAGACAGTAAAAATCCCGAGACCATCTCCTCAGCCCCACCAAGCTCTGCCCTTCTGTGAGGCTGCAATCTGGTAATGTTTCAGACTTCCAGGACCTTTTTGGTCTTCTCTCTCTTTCAGTTCCTCCTCAAGTGCCATGACAGCAAAATTCCTGCTCCCAACATCCCCACTAGCACCGCACGCGCATCCCACACTTCACTGTTCCCTGAAACTCTCAACCTCCACCACACCAGGCTTGATGCTCCTACCAGGTGCCATGTGTAGAAACACCATTTTTATTCCGGGGCTGAACTAATACTTGCCAAGTACCCAAGGCCAACAGATCCCAAACGACGCCTGTGGCAGGTGTTGGCCGTAGCTCTCCTGCAACAGCCAGCAGGAACGCAGTGTGCCATGTTCCATGCCCATGGAACATGGACATGTTCCAGCCCTCCACATTTATTTGCGTGGGTGCAAACGCTTATTTCTTCCTTTTATTTTTTAATATAGCTTCAAGGCAGTAGCTGCGTATTAACAAGTGGAGGCATAGGAAGAAGCAGGTGTTTCCCACCATGTCTTGCCAGCTGCGGCAACATCCACAGCAGGGATAAAAAAGATTGGGTAGGGCTAACAAATTAGAGAGTAATAATTATAACCCACCCCTTTTGTTATAACTTTAGGCAATTTGTTCCATCATTTCTCTGCCTGCCCTGAGAGCAGTTTTAGGGGGGTTTTGTTGGTTTTCTTCCCCTCCCTGTTAGCTGTTGCTCAGTCACGGAAACTCCCAGAGACGCTTGCCAAAATTTTGGTTAGAACCTGCAGGTCAGTGTTAATTATTAACACCTAATGGTCTTTGGGAAGTACTGTGGAAGTCTGTAGTAAAGGATCATGGATTGGTGTCATGCAATTGGTAACATTACCAATTAAATTTCAAAAATCTGGCATTTTTGAGGGGCCAGATTTATTCCTGCAGATGAACCCTGTCAAGATTTTTACATGTGGAAGGGGGACTGAATTCATACTGTGGTCACCAAGTGTAGCAGTCTCATTTTCAACTATTCTGTTAAAAACTGAGCAACTAAAGGCTACTCCTAAATATTCCAGTGCCACGATGGGTAATCAGGCCAACCATTGTTATCTGGGAAATATACAGGTGGCTGTCACAGTAGCTGTCACTCACAGCTGCACTAAGTATAAATCACAGCATTAAAATTACAAACAGAAGAGGAAAGCTGATCTGCAGAAGGATTATCCTGGGTCCCATCCATACTGAAAACACCACATGACCTTCTTCATGAAACGGTAGTCAAAGAAAATCACTTGGTCGCATAGCAGTGCACGTTCCCCTGGTGCAACTGTGGAAGGCAGCCTCTTCTCAAAAATACTCCTGCTAGAGATTTTTCTTGTAACTTAGCACACAGATTTCTCTTGGAAGATTATTTCAGTATTTCTGAAGATGATGATCTTTTTTTTGAAGACTCTGTGCTTCCACTGTGGATGACAATGGTTTTCTGTTTGGTATATGGTATACATCTACTGGCCAAAACGATTTGTAATTTTTACTTTCAGTTTAACTTAGGTTTAATTGTCTCGATTTAAGCCTCTTGTGCTAACACTAAGCTGCTTTTGTTTTTACTTTGGATCCAATAATTTTAATGTTTCCTCCATATGGCAGTGGGTTTTTGAATGAAAAAAACAAAGTCTGAGATGGAGTTATTTGAATGGTTTGAAATTAGAAAAGTGAAACTAAAAATACAAATAGAAAATACCAGGCTAATATGACATATATGTAGGGAATTCCTGCATGATAAAAACTTATTCAGAAATTGGACAAAATTTTTCACATTTTATGTTCAGCCCTTCTGTATGTGCAGTGAATTTACCGCACCTTCAGCAGCAGCTGGATAAGCAGCACAGCTACTCTGGGGTGAATGTCAGAGAATAACAGTACTGAAATACATTTCAGTGATTCTAAACAATGACTTACACATCCTTGTCAAAAGTATTTTTGTCAAGCATAATTGGCCTGTGGGCTTATTCTGTGAGTGTGATGTACTTTGTTACGCAAATTTCCTTTATAGTCCGTTGGATTATTAGCACAGGGGCAAATACAGGTCTGCCAATCCAGTTGTTTAGTCCAATAGGTATATTGGTAAATATTCTCCCTTTGAGAACATTTAACCATTTGTTAAATTGGTAAAACCAGTGTTGCTTTACATGAAGTCTGAAATCTGGGTCCTCTTCCAGTTGTGGCTGTGTCCTGTGAGGCCAGGCTGGGGGGCTTCACTCCCAAAGGTGGTACATCAGAGACTCTGTTCCCATTAGCAGGCTGAGTTGTTCATGAGATGACCCTAAAGTCATTTCATTTCAAATATGCTAGGTTGGCCAGGACCTCCTACTTAAACCAGCTGATTTCCACTAAAGACCTTTAGAAGCAATTGTATGATCCTTTCGCTCAGGTCACCAGGCATTTCAGGAGGTCCTGCAGATAGCAGTAGGACATTTATGACCACAACTGATGCAAATCCAACTGAAACAGTTTCTACATGCTTTAATTAAAGCACAATTATTTTTTTTCCCCTGGAAAGAAGATGTGAGATATGGGAGGTGGCTAGGTGGCCTGTTTCTGCATCTGCTAGCATTCATCTATTTGCATTTAAGTTGTAGGTCACTCTCCATGGCTAGAGTCTGCAATGGGAAGTTCTCCAGTCCTTGGCTGATCCCAAAGTAGCCTGAATTGTTAAAGAACAAATTTCCTGCCGTGTGATAGCCATATGGTGATCTCTGTGAAACAATTGATGGATCCAGTCTAGTTGATGGCAGAAAATGTTTACATGTCATTTAAACTGTTGCGACAACCACTACTTTTCATGCCACATCAGTCGCAAAACTGAAGGTTAAACAGAAAGCGTATTTCCAATATACTCCTGTAGCGTCAGTCGCTGTGGAGCTACCGAGATGTGGGGGCTGCGTGTACTTGTTGGCCGTGATAAATGTGGATGACAAAGTCAGCAGATGCTTCGGTTCAGGATCTGGGACTGGCACTAAATTTACATTCACCTTGTGCACATGGAGTCTTCAGAGAGCTCCCATCTTGATTCTGCTGTGGCGTGTGGCACTGAGTAGACACGAGTCAGTGAGGGGGCTACCTGGTATTTTTACCTCTCCAGCCCAATGAAACAAACACAAAAAAAACCCAATTCTAATTAATGCAAAGAGGGGAAAGGAAAATTAAGTCTTTAAAATCCTAGCCAAGACAGAACATGGCATGCAGAGCATTTCTGTGCCTTTGCAAGGGATTGATTCCAAGTTCTCCCAGGGGCCAGAGCCCACTTGAGCACCTGTGAGGGGCCTGAGGGAATTCTGTTGTGTGAATGGTCTATGCTTAAGGAGCGGGGTGTAAAGTAATTATGTCCCACTATTCATCTGATGAAGATTCTCTGTTTCTGGATGGATTGCAAGGGTACCCAGGTTATTTGAGGAAAGCAAAATCATTTCACTTGATGTTTCACGCATCAAAAACATTCACAGAATCTTATCACACTTGCCAAATCCTTTTGTTCTCCTTATGAAAATGAGAAAATTACCTCATTCAAGTGATGTGAGACATTAGACTTTGGATGTTTAATGATCTTTGGAAAACTATTTTGTTTTGAGATACACTGCTTTCTGACATGACGGAAAGCAGTAGCATCTGAATGATGTTTCAGTCTCCATAAACAGAATAATATATTCAGAGTACGTACTGTATTCAGATTATATATTTTTACCCTCTTGATCTTGGCAAATTTACTGGTTGAGAAAATCTTACTGGAATCAGTGAAAGCTCTGTTTTCTGGTTTTCTTTTTCCACTTTTTTTCCTTTTGGCATTAAAGGATAACGTACTACATACAGTCTTTTGTATAAGGACTTCAGAAATGTTAAAAAATGATGGAAAGTCTGTTAAAATGGTAGGTAGGCAGGCTAGATTTAACTTCTCTAAGACTTCTTCAAATGCTTCTTTCATTTGTTATTATAGTGGAGCATAACTTCTGAAGCTAGCAGCAATCTAATCCAAATTGATAGTACCACAAGGCTAAGTTATAAAAGACTTTTTAACTAAGAAATAAAAGCTAAGTTGTACAAACGTTAAGTTTAGGATTAGATAAAAATTGGACACTCTTTAAATGTTGCCTCACAGAGAGCTGTACAGGGAAATTGATTTATCAAAGCTCACCAGCTTTTTTCTAGGTATTTTCTCCTGTAGTTTCCTGATGCCAATTCCCCAGCTGTTTGGCCACAAGTGCTCTTTCGGAGCTGCGCTTGAAAGGCTGGCAAAGGTCCTTCTTTTCTTTCACATTGATTCAGGTGATACTTTTTAGAATATGAAGGTTTCCCAGTCCCTGCTGCCCCACCCTGGGCAAGAGCATCATTGCCTACAAATGCAGTAGTCTTCCCTACGTGCAACTCGGGTTTGCTCCCAAAGCAATGCCTTTCTGGATGCCTTATGCTGACTTCATTTGCTGTGCCCTTCTGTATGGGGTTTCATAAGCTTCTTATAGACCACAGCATCATATGTCCAGGGGTTGTACAGATGTAGGAATGGACCTGAAAACTAACAGATACAATAAGCTGATGGATAGTCCATGGAAATCTCCAGCACAGGCACACTTGCAGGAGTTTAATTTGCTTGATATGGAAGTGTCTGAACCTTCATTCAGAAATACCCGCTCTTCTGTAAAGTGCAATAGAGCCTGGACTAGCAACAACAGGATTTAAAAAACAACAACAACAACAAAACAACAAACAACCTAAACCTGGGATCAGAAACAATTTCTAAAACATGACTTGCAGTATAACTGAAATTTGATACAAACATGTTCCACCTTGGAAAAAAATGGCTCTGTCCTACTTACCTTTTAGTAAATATCACACGATTTCTATACACAATTTTTTTCTTTTCATGTTGGCATTTTGCAACTGAAATTTTACTTTGCCTACTACTTCACTTGAAAACAAGTGTCAACCACAGTTCAGCTCCCCATTATACAAAGTGAGCTTTAAAGACAAGGATCTGTGGCAGGCACACAAACAAACCCAAGGGTCTCTGCCTTTTAAACAAGCCCATTTCCCTCCCCCTTCCAGCCAGTAAACAGTTTCTGGCTGCAGATTTGGTCCTTTTTATAGAAGAGGTTTTTAAGATGCCAGCTGACCTGTCCAGCAGCCTGGTAATCCTCGAATCATCTGCTCGCCATGCTCATGTGGAGATGTCACCGAAAAGGCTTGTTGACAACCTTCTGTTGCATTAAAGATAAGTGTAAAACTGCCACTATCTCACTCAGTTCAACTTTACCACACGGTTGAATAAAACTTCCTCTTCTGACAAATTCAGAAAGACTGTTGGCAGAAGAAAATTGTATGGAAAAAATACTTCTGGTTTCCAGTTCGCTTTGGTTTAGATTAAATTGATGCTGAACTGTGTAACAGCTTGCGAACTCTTTTAAAAAAAAATATTTGACAAGTTTTTATTTTGGAAGTCTGAATGTCCTTCCCATGAACATTCTCATACAATGCATTTTAAATCATCTAAGTACCATATTTTATATTAGTATGAAGATACAACATTTAAATTACTAACAGATTTATGTCAGTTATTCAGTTTTTACTTTTTCACACAGTGATGAGTTTATTCTCAGGTCTTAACAAGAACTCATGTGGCAAAAAGGCAGTAATTTAGTGATCAAATACAAACTGCAGTATTTCAAGCATCTATGAATCCTTCAATCAATTTTTGCATCAAGTAATAAATACTAATCTCAGCTAAACTGTTTTATTACATATATACCATGCTCTGATCCCAAATGACTCCTTAATCCACTATTTTAATAATAGTCTATGGATTAAGGGATCTATATTGTATACTGACACAACATATTGAGTTCAGATTCTATAGATGAACATTTCTGTGATCCATTTTAATGGCATACAAGCCATCATAGTATTATGGTGTCAACAGCCTGCAGATTATCTACTGGCTTTCAAACCATCCTGCAGCAATGAGTTTAATGAACCTCCATAAAGGTGAACATACTATCGAATATGTGGGGAGAGAGGACTTTGAAACAAAAGCACAGAGTATATAAATACCAACAAGCATTTATATATAATCAGCTATAAGAAATACAGAATGTTTCGAGTTTTGAAATCTTTCAAAATAACAATGTTAAGAAGGGCAATGCACTTTCTTGGCCCCCTCCTCATCTACATGTCCATCACACTTTTCTCCCAGCATCCTCATTTCCCTCTCACACCTTGACAACATTTCATGCAGGAATTTCATCATGATGGATTTTACTTATTTGCTCCAAATAGCTCCATGTCTGTTATATTCCTGCTTCTGAGCTATAGCATTGCCTGCCTCTTGTTAAGTGAAATGGATGGCACGCTAGCAGCAGAAGCTCTCCACCACCACGTAAGGCAGTGAAGTGTCCTGACCACCCACCTTCACCTGGCACCCACACTGAATGTTTAAGGTTATTTTTCCCAATCTCTGCCTGTAGTCAGGCAAAGGATGCGCTCCTGCAGACAGCAGTTCAGGCAGGAGTCATTGTCACTCTGAGGTGCCCTCTTCTTGTATGTGGAAGGTGTTGAGTGGGGTGAGCCCCGGCAGGCTGCAGTCAGTGCCCATACACAGCACCACATCCCCTGGGAGCAGCATTGGCACCCTTGCAGGCCCTGCTCTGGGGAGAGAGCTGGGACCCCGTCTCCTCAGTGGCCAAGCCGGCACATTAGGAAGCCCAAGGTAACACATGTAGGGGAGAGCATCTTAAGCCATTCCTGTGCATCATTCACCCCTAAGTGACTGGCTAACACTCAGGAAACAGCCCCACTTCAGTCCAGTGAAAAATCTGCTCAATGTATAGTACCAGATGAAACGTGGGGATGTATAAGGAATGAAGAAGAAAACCAATACTGAAGCCACACCATTTTTTGTAAGAGATCACCTGCTCCCACCTGGAGGACTGGCAAGCACACCTCACCACATCAAACCCTCTTACAAACTCTGTTTTCCAGTTGTTTCCCCTTTTTTTTCCCCCTCTAATTGCTTCCAGCCAGTGTATAGAGCACATAGGGTGTGTGCTCCTTCCCAGCATGAAAATATTTTGACTTTTCTGAATTCCAGTGATTCCACACAGTCACTTTTCAGTAATTTTATCCCAAAGTTGCACAGTACATAACAACATCCGAACCGGATGGAAACAAATTCACTGTAATGTCCTCCTGATGTCTGAAAACAGGCCTCCCATTCTTGATACCACTTATCGAGCATTTTCTTTGATTTATGGCTGGACCTGCTCCTGTAGTTTCTGCTCCCTGCAGCTTCACCTCAGCTACCGGTCCTTCATTTTTTTCCAGACGTTTCTCCCTTTTTTGACTTTCTTGTTCCATCCGTTGGTGATGCTCACCAACAGCTCATCTGGGCAAGGGGAAGGGTTTGATTTCAAAGGCGGAGAACTCGACTTGGACAAGCAACCTCAAAGAGCATCTCTGGCAAGGAAGCTGAGGACAGACAAGGGGTATTTACATTTCCTGAGGAGCTTCCTGTGATCTGGGGAGGATTCACACGCATAAGGCTGCATATTTCCCCTGGTTCGATAAGATGGCAGTAGCAGGTGCTCTGCTCTCCCCAGGAGGAGGAAGCGGCTGCCCGAGCTGGGCTTTTGAGGTCGATGAGAGAGGGAAGCTGGGGTGCTTCAGGCCCTTCAAGACTGCAGAGAGAGCTTTTCTTGACAAAATGATCCTGTCTCAATATACCAGGGCAATTTGATCCATTTTCACCAAAATCCACTTTCCATCACACTAAATGCATAGGCCCCAGACAATGTAAATCCATATATGGATTTGTGGTGGATTAAAATACTATGCACTGCTGGAATATGACACACACTGCAATTCTGTTAAACATAATGGTGCAATGAACAGACATTGGAAAATTAATTTTTCACCCATGCAAGCTATTCAGTGTTTGCTGGCTTATTTCTAGTCTTACATCAGTACAGCTTTGGGGGAGGTTCCTCAAGCTTTTCTTGTTCCTAGAGAGCAGGTTCTTCCTTGGGCTGTCCTCCTATGGGAGGAACAAAATTGTCCCAGCAGTTCCCCAGGACCAGCTACATCCCCGCACGTAGGCACACTGTTGACTCTGTGTGGAGCAGTGGGCCAGAACAGTTCTCCCAGGAGACAGGCACATCCACGACGGCCAGGACCTGTGGGCAACATTAGGCGGAGCAAATGTGGCCTGGGTGCCTGCTCCACCGGTGAGCCAGGTGCTACCGTGCACCTCAGCCTCAGCAGTAGTGGAAGACAGAGGTCCTACCTGGCATGGGAATACAGAGTCCAGCTCAGCTTTCCAGATCACCAGTAAGAAATACAAGGTCTCAGGCAAGGAGGCTGGCGGTACCATGGGCCCCATTCAGTGGCCTGCCCATAGATGTCCAGTGCCACCTGAGATGCTCTTAGTTCGTCTTGAACAGATGCTGGGGCTCAAGAAGCGTCTGAGTTCTGTGGCATATCTGCTGCCTGGTGCAGATGTCTCACATGGGACTTAAGGGGTTATATTTGTGTGGAACAAGCTCTCCGTGGACGTCAATCCCACTTTGTGTGAGGTCCAGGCATTATTTATGGTAGCCTGGACCCAAGGAAGAGTTTGTTGTCTTGGCATGTGTCTACACAACCAGTAGGTCCAAAGCAGTAGAGTGGTTTCAAAGTGAAATCCACCACTGCACTTATTGTGCCCTGGGTTGGCTCTTCAAGCATCTGTGAAGTTCAGGAACTGGATGTCTTTTGAAGGAAACTGAGCCAGAAGCTGTGCTCCAGTGCCTGCTGGGGACACCGGTGTCCAGTGTCTAGGACAGGGTTGAGCTGCACCATCATGAAGTCTCCTAACACAGATGTGCCAATGGGAGATGGCTCTTGCACCATCAGGAACTTCCAGAGCACTCTGAAATATGGGGCAAGTGTCCTGCCCTATTAGCCTTCTGACTGCACAAAGTCCTCAGTGCTTCATGACTCCCATGGACCTTTCTTCTGGCTCAAAATCCTTTTTCCACCTTTCCTTGCCCTTCCTTAGCCACCTGTATTCTTACCACCCTTTCTATTGTCTCCTTAATCCACTGTCCAGGCCAAGTCAACCCTGTCACTCTTCCAGAAAAGCCAGTGAGTCCTGACCCAGGTCCCTTAGGAGATGTCACTGTGGGTCACTGCTGTGAGGCCAAAGGCAGTTTCTCGATAGCCAGGTGATCCATGGTGGTACTGTGAAGGTGCTAACCTCCTGGCTGCTACTGGGTCCAGGAGGGACCCTTAAACCAAAGGTGGCAAAGGCAAGACACCTGCAAGAGTCAGGACACCAGCTGGGTTAACGGGCAAAAGGTGGCCTGGCAGGCGTGTTCCCAGTGCAGGAGCTTGAAGATACCTTCTGACATCAGTGTCCCACCAGCTGCAGGGATGGCCATGTGGCAGTGTCTAAAGGGTAACATGTCCTCCCACCCTGCAGGAGACCCAGAGAGGGACACCGGCACCACAGCCTGCAAAGAGGGCCTCGGTGTGCCCTGCGGAAGGGGCTGGGGGTGCAGGGGTGTGCTCTGTGCTCCGAGGGCTGGCAAAAGCAGCAGCCAGAAGGGGTGAGAGGCCTTGGAGAGCCAGCGTCATCGTTGGTGTGGGCAGAGCTCTCTGGCATGCATGGCATGAGGCAGGCAGGAGGCCAGCAAGGGCTTCCTGGGGTGCTTGCAGTGGGGAGCAGTTTTAACACCTTCCCTCTGTGCCTTTGTTCTGCAAGCCTGGAAACACAAACGCAGGTGGTAGGGGAGACCAAACACCACGCACTGCTAGCAGCCAGCGTCTGAATAAGGGACTGACAATGCCCCTTCTTTTTCTCTGTGCCATTGAGCTAGAGCTGGCAAGTACGGAATACAGATGTATAACTTAAGGAAATGCCGTGAGCTGTTTGGTGGCACAGGAGGCACTGCAGGAGAGGGCTCCCACCAGGCAATGGGTGCACTTGGAGCCAGGAGGCAGCTGAGACTCACAACTCCTGCACTTGGCCAGGTGGAAGACCAGGCCCAAAGCAGTATGCGCACCACAGAGGCACTTCAACACCGCTGGTCAGCAAAAATGAGTGCCTGTCAGAAAGAGACATGGAAATCTCAGCAAGATTGGTGCCAACAGTTATTTATTTCCCATTTTTGCATAATGAGCTCAGGAGAAGGACATTGCTTTGTGTTCACAATACCAAGAGGAAGGCATTCCATTCCTTAGTTGTTACGACGCTCATTTCTCTCTTAACAATCAAAGTAAATGAGTGTCAAGAGGACACTGATGTGCCACAGCTTCAGGCAGCAATGCAGGTCTTTTTTCTACTCAGACTCCACACAGACCAATAAAAGATTATTTTTATCACCATGGCTCATTAATAATTCTACGGTAGTTCTGTTCTACACTGCTCCTTTTTCCTTCTTCTTGTGCAAAAATACCTGTTTTAGCCACTAATCATATCATTGAGAAATAACCAAAGAAACAGAAAATGAGCACAGAGCAGTGACAAGCATATCTTCTTCCAGAATATTTGGTTTACTCCTTCATAGCGACGTTATGCTTTCAACACCTCAGAAGCTACTAGACCACCATTACAAAGAAGGCATTTGAAATGTAACAATTGAAAAAGATAGCGTACATAAAATGTACGTTGGAGCACTGTGGTTGCTGTGATGCCTTCCTCGAATAAGAGAAGGAAGACTGGTAGGCATTTATATTTTTTTTAGACTATTTTGCCTAGTCCATAAAAAATGCTAAATGATTGTCAACAGTGCAGTCATTCAATCTTCGTAATCTGTTTTCTACCTGAGAAGTTTCAGGATTGCTTTCTCCTGTTAATTTCTGTGTGTAGTTATCACACATTCAGGTGAAACATTTGTGCAGATGAGGTCTTGCAAGGAGACAAAATAACCAGTAGCACTGACAAAAGTATCATAATACTGACTACCAGGCCCAGCTGAGCTCAGCAACCCTTTTCTCCACATACTCCTCACGTACATATGGCTCCAAGGGTCTTAGCCCCAAAGACACTGATGCTATAAGACTCACATGCTCATAAGTACCTAGGTGCCTAACTCTTGAGAACGTCGATGGGAGTTAGGCCCATAAATACCTTCTGAACATCCTGGAAAATGTTTTATTGGTGTAATCTAATTAATGGAAAACGCAGCATTTTTAAAAGGGCGAGACAGACAAACAGTATCTTTCCCAGAATACAGAAGGGAAAAGACAGTAACGAGATCTAATTGGCGTCCCTGTGTTCCCTCGATCATTTGCAAGTTGAAGGGGCATATAACATTTGGAAATGAGCAGGCCAGGCTGCCCCGGGCTTTTTGACACTGGTTCATGCAAAACATACACTCAGCTACTAGTGCTGAAAAAATGTTTCTTTGTTATCACCCACGACTAACATGCAAGATTACAGAGGGGAGGGAAGTTGAGTGCAGGTCACTTTCATGCTTCAACACAGCTTATATTCAAAGCAGTGTATTTCATTTTGCTAGTAGGGGAAACTCATACTGGCTGACACCACTTCCCCAGTAAAGTGATGTTAAGCCAAAGCAGAAAATTTCTACGCAGCCCTCTACAAAGCAAAGCAAATTGTGTGTCAGGGAAAGAACAAAGTTACATGGCAAAAGTCAGCAAGTGAGAGAATAAAAAAACCTCTTCTGTGAGGACCTGAGCTTGACCTACATAGATATGAGCTTGGACCTTCCAAGGAGTTGGGGTGCTGGTTTGGGGTGTTGTTTCATTATCCTTCTCCTGTTTTTGTGAAAACTGTTGAAACTGAGTATCTTGGGGGTCTCTGTCTTGTGACCAGACTTGGTCCAGAATGAGCAACACATTCAGCAGTTGTAGGATGGTAGGAATGGGAGATGATGGGACAGATAGGTGGCATGATCCAAGCTCCCGTCCTTAGGAACCCTGGCAGAAAAATCCACACTATTGGAGGAGCTTGCTGGGATTACGCTTTGTGGCCACTCCAGCACATCTGAGCAGCATGACAAGGAAAAATAGATTCTCAGTCTAGCTGTGGACTGATGGAAAACAGATCAGCAGAATCCCTGCTCCGTTTTCAGGACCCTTTCCTTCTCAGTTTCATTTCCTTCCTGCCCCCTCCCCTGCTACTTCACACTTTACCCTTGGTCTTAGCCCTTTACCCTCTGCATGAATGAGCTATTTCCACTCGTGACAGTTACTTCCAAGCACAGATGTGTAGAGCAGAAGCATCGCTGCCAGAACTGACCCCTGCAGTGGAGCCACCTCTGCCGAAGAGCCCTGTTGTAGCAGCGGGCCTGCCTCAGTGCTCGGGTTCTGTCAGCGTTTCCCCATGTTCGTGCTGAACCCAGCAGCCCCACCACAAACACCCCCACCGCGTAAGTGCTGCTACCCCAAGGGCTATGCCAGCACCCGGCTAGCTGAAGCGGTTACCCCAGCGGCTGTTCCTGCACAGCCACCGCTGCCCGGGAAGGAGAACGGAGGGCGCTGGCGGGAGTGCCGGGCAGCGGTGCCGCTCACCCGCTCACACCCCTCTCACACACACCACCCCGGGCGGGCTTCAGGCGGCCGAGGCAGGTGCGAGCCCGTCTCCCCCTCCGGCTCTCTGCCTCCAGGGACCTGGCGGGGCGGGGGAGCGCGGCCTGCCCGAGGGCGGCGGCCTGCCCTGGAGCAGCGGGGAGAGGGGGCAGGGAGCCGCCACCCTGAGCCGCGGGGGCAGCCCGCAGGCCCGGGTGGGCCACCAGCAGCGACTGAGGCCCGACAACCGGCGGCGGCCGGTAACGCGAGACACGCCCCGCCCCCGTGGTGACGTGCGGCTCCTCTCCCGCCCCGCGGCGCCCGGCCGGCCCCGGCACGTGGGGGGCGTGACGCGGGGCACGCCTCCTCCCCCTTCCTACCAATCAGCTCCGCGGGAAGGAGTGGCGCCGCGGTGGGGGGTGCCGCAGCCCCAGCCAATGGGGCGGGACGGGGCGGGGCCGAGACGGGGATGATGGCGGCGGCGGCGGCGTGGGTCTGCTGGCGGGCTGGGCTGCGCCTGTGGAGGCGGAGACTGTGAGTGACGCGAGCGGCGGGCGCGGGGGGCGGGATCAGCGGACCCCCGGCACCGCCCCTCCCGCCCTGCTGGGAGCCGCGCTCGGGGGGCCTCCCGTGCTCCCCCCGGCCGGGGCGGTAGGGGCCGGGCGGCGGGTCCCCGGCGCAGGCCGGGGCGGGGGGGGCCGGGCAGCCCCGCAGCCGGAGCTGCTGGGGCCGCGGCGCCGCGTCGTGGCAGAGCTGGTGTGGGCCCGGCGGGCGGCGAGCCCCGGGGCTGCCCGCGGGGGCCGGCCGGGGCTGGGGCGCCTGCAGGGGAGGAGCGGTGGTTCCCTGGCTCTGCCGCTCCTTTGCCCGCCTCAGCCGCGCAGCAGCCGGGGGAACGGCGGCCTTTCTCTCCCGCCCTCGGGCAGCCGCCTGCCCTGTCTGTGCCTGCGGCGCGGGGCACCGGTCACGGGCCGCGCTCGGGCACGGGGAACGTGGGAGCAGAAATGAAGTTTCTTCCAGTCACGCAGCGCTGCCCGG